>NW_027493023.1:0-454754 GCF_021521415.1 Bidens hawaiensis | reverse complement strand
ACTTGCAACTATGCTGATTGTAGTATTAACTCCAAATTGTAAGTTGGTAATTCAATACACACAATCATATCTTATTAGATAATTCTGTTCATTCTTACATGTTTGTATCATCTCTCTGACACATGTTATGACTTCAAGATCAATACATTTTACTTGTTAACATTTCATAATTGATGTGAATTTTATCAAAACTTTAGTTTGAAGGGTGTTCACGGTCTGTTCTAGCTGGTTTTAGTGAAAATTTGGGTCAAAATGTCAAACTGCTAACTAGGGTTTTAAAAAACAATAAACCAAACTAGCCGTGTTAGGTGGGTCGGCTTGGCTGTTTGAACCATTTTTTTTTCAAAATCGTTAGGTTGCATTAAAATGTTGTTTTGACCGTCACCTTTTGTGTTAATAAATTATTTCTATTTATGGTGTTAATACATTTTTTTTGTGTTAATAGATATCACTGTTAGGTTGCAGGCTACCAAATTTTGCTCTTTAGATCATATGTATTGCAACAAAGGATGCACCAAATCTTTGTCGTAGACCGGCCGACCACCCACAGGATGGGATCGATACCTTTTGTGATGTCAATGAAATACTGTCGAGTTTGAGTAGATACTTGTATAGGATGTAACTGATATGCCCTGTTTACTATTCATCCAAAGTTTCAGATTTAGAGTTGTTCCTTAACTGCCAATTGAAATTACTGACCGAATCGTGCATGAATTCTAGGGTCAATAATCGTTGCTTTCCAAGATCTTGTTGCAGCAACTGGAATTAAAACCGCAGAGAACACGAGAAAGATTTATTGCAATTGAGACCAGACTAAGTTTTATCTTACCATGTATGTAATAGGAAACCATCCTCAATCCTATGATGTTGATGATGATAGATGATGATGATTCAAAGAATACTACAAGGTTACCTTTTAGATGACATTCTGCATCATCTGTATTTGTATTTTTTTATTTATTTTTTATATCTTTTTTATGTATCTATAGATGACAGACTACCAAATTTTGCTCTTTAGTTGAGATGTATTGCAACAATGGATGCACCATTTTTTTGTCATAGACCAATCGACCACACACATAGGATGGGATTGATGCCTTTTGTGATGTCGATGAAATAATCTTGGTTCGAGTCGCAACTTTTTTGTTATATGGATATGCTAGTGACTCTTATCACACTAGTGTCATCACAATACATTTAATGGCTTGATTTGATTTCGTGTTCAAGTTGATTAGAAATGGGTCAATTGGGCTGGCGCTGCTTATATGCGGCTTGATAGTTGATACATAAAATAAAATTATTAGAAAAATATATTATTGATTATGAATATGCACAATTTAATTATCGGAAAATGCAAGCATTTGTGTTTGAGGGAGGTTATGCTTCAGTGCGAGGTGATCCCTGACTTGTATAAGTGATGAAATTCGGTTATTCAAAAATTCAGATATGAGTTTGGATATTAGAATCTAAATATTTGAAAATCTATCCCTAGGTTGCTATAAAGATCAATTTCTTTGTGATTGCTACCATTTTCTAGGATGTCACATCCTCCATCAACAATAAACATGAGTTTGTGTAACACAACATAGGTACATGATTAAAATTATGAATTTAATGATTCATATTTATCATACCTCCAATTTTATATCCCATCACTAATATATAAGAAAATTACAATATTTAAAACAACATTTATTCAGTTGAGAAAACTCGAGTGTTGGTAAAACCCGAGCATTGAGAAACCCATGCGGGTAAAATCCGAGTGTTTCGATGGCAAGTCAACGCTAATTTGGTTAGTGCCAATTATGTTTGTTAATTATGGTGTAAATAATGTTGGTCCTAAGCGTTAAAACTTAAAATAAGTTCGTCAAAGTTCACATATAAAAAGACCAACACATATAAACAAATAAACTATTTAAAACGACATTATTTGATCGTAACTTGCAATAAACATGTTTTATATACGTTTTTAAGAAAAGAAAAAAGACAAGCATCGCAAGCTATATTTTGTTTTTCTTTCTTTCTTCATCATGTGTATTTTTTTATAATTCTGTTTGAATATAATCGAAATAATTCTATGTATCTAATATATCCGAATGATGTTTATATTTGAGTTTGGTTATTTATTGTTGTTAATCTATTTTTGTTGCGTTTACTCTCAAGCACAAAACACACAAATACATATATCATTTATAGTGCATAGTTGTACTGTTGAATCAGTTTACTTTTATTATCTCCTCACGGTCTAGGATCAGTTACACACAAACTTAGTCGTTAGTGGAAATCGGGACTATGAACATGGTTATGTAGATGGTTATCTAATAGAAACTATAATTCTACATTTGACTATTTATGACCAACTACCTCTGAACAGATTCCTTTATGTAAAACCGGTGCTATGTTTATAGCTATATAATAGAAGTCACGTGTACATGTTGAGTTTGTATTTACTTTACTTTACACGAATTGTGTTGGTAATTTGTTTGGTTCTCTTTCCGCCCAATGTATCATCAAATCATCTTGTTATTCTCGATCTAAATGATTCATCAATTTGAATCCAATGTTTTACTTTGTTAATCTCAATCTCAAAATTTCAATTATGTACTTCGTTATTCTTAATCTCAATGTTGCTTTTATTCATGTGGACATTTTATTTTATATGGAAATTTCAATTGTTTAACATGTCATTAGTGACTCCAAGAACTAATCTATTTTGAAATATTGGCATCAAAGTTTTGTTTATCTATTTCGATATTCTTGAACCCAACGCTTATTCGTCTTTCTTGGTTATATTTTGTTAGCTCGATGTTCCATCTAATCACACTGTTATTCTCGTCCCCAATATTTCATTTAGTTATTATGATGTTCATGACCTTGATGTTTCCATTTATTATTCTTATTATTTTGTGTTACTCAAGAGTTTTGTTTATATTATTTTAACTTCAATAACATCGTTTATTTCATTTTAACTTCAATAGTTTCGTTAATTTATTCTGACCTAATATTTCCGCGTTATCTTTGACCTCAAGGGTCCGTTTATATATTTTGAAGTTTTGTCTCTGATCGTTCTTTGTTCTTGATTTTCATGTTTTCGCGCGCGCGCACACGCACACACACATATATGAGGGATGGTTCATGCGAGAAGTCAAGTTACAGCGAGAAGTTAATCTAGACCACCCATTTAAATTTTAATCTTACATCATTAAAATATATGAAAAGGGTATTAAAGTAATATAAATATATTCTCTCTCCAAATTAATATATATAATTAACTAGGCTATTGACCCGTGGACGACACAGGTGAAAATTTATAAATCATGTAAAAACCACAGTTAATATAAAATTATAAAATATGTTGTCATAAAGCTGGGATGTGTACATGATATTTAGTTGTTAATAATACCGGTAAAAAAATGATTATCAAACATAAATTCCAACGAAATTTACATCATTTATACAATTATTCGATAGATAATCCAAAGTTCAAAATGAAAAATTCATTAACTACTAAATAGTTCCTTATAAACCACATTTGTAATTTTATTTATAGCTTTACCGTCTTTGTCTAATATAAGCATTTTAACACCGTCTCTACTCTTCACTCGTGAAATTCCCTATGCAATTGCTTCTTTGGTATTTATCGTGACAACTATTAAATATAAAAATAGAAGAATGGTTATAAAAATATTTGTATAACCAATGAAATAAAGTGTGAATACATGTACTTTATTCAAAAAGTAAATGAATAGAAAAAAGTAACATGCGTTATTTGAGTTTGTACATATAGAACCTTGTTTAGTAGTTGGCGGTTCATTTTCTTCTCCAACGTCTAATCGATTAACATTAAATGATGTGATTGGACAAATAACTACATAGTTAATTTTTATTAGAATAAAATAAACAAAAAGGTTTATTAAACTTAACATATTTTAAAAACAAATTATTGTCTATACTAACTTATACTAGATTTTGTAAAATATTTAAAAAAATGGTTATGTAATATGTTAATGTAATTATAAAGGTACTTGGTTGTTAAAAAGAAAACATATACAAAATAAAACATAAATATACAAAATAAAAATCTTAATTCTTATCATTCCAATTTGTAATCATTTTGACATAATTTTTTGTTGTTAATATTAGTATACGTTTTTAACATAATAATATGTTAAAATGAGTATCTACAGTTTTGGGTGTATGTTCAATTTTGTAAAATTCATAGCGTGTAGCAAAAAATATATTTACTTAAAATTAACATTTATAGTATATCTCATAACTTGGTGTAAATATTATAATTGAATCCAATAAAATAATAAATAAAATATAAATATATGAAAACGTATTAATGAATAGTCATTTTAAATTATTACCGTTTGATATGATACTCAATGGTTCTCTTTCCGTTGACACTGCACGTTTTTAAAAAATAAAATATAATATAACATTTAGAGAGTAAACAAATAATATTAAAATGACTAACCGTTTATATTATTTCTCTTAGGTTGACTCAAAAACACTACGTTTCATGGATCTTGAAGACATCTAAAATAAAATATAATAAGGCTTTCATACCAACAAATAGGAAACACTAAACATGTTAACAATAAAAACGTATATAGGATGGCGCATGATTATATTTATTTCAAAAAAATAAACATACATACCTTTGTCTACTACAAAGTATAATATCGGTTAACTTAAAACGGCATGAAGAACTTCAAAATCTTGCATCTCAAACTTCATAAGCAACCAAGTATGAACATTGACATATTGTGTTTTAATATATAGGGTGTCAAATGTAGCTCAAGAAAATATATTGAATATATAGTGTTTAAGTTTACATATGTTAGGGGAAGACTAAGGGGCTGTTTGGTAAGTGCTGAACCATTAAGTGCTGAATCAGTAAGAGGTCTGAATGATTAAGATAGTCTGAACCAGTAAGTGCTAAACCAGAAAATGTTGTTTGGTTGAACCTCTGAATGGTTATGCAGAATGACTATTTTACCCTCTGAACTATTTCGTGTTAAATGAAATATATATGTTTGCTTTTAATGACTATACTGGACGATAAATATTTATAAAATGGAAATAGAAACATCACTGAAAATCCAAATTACACATAAATCCTTCAAAATACATGGAAACATACTAAAATCCAAATACAAATTAATGTTTTGCGTACAATTTAATTTCAATCATTTGAAATTAGTTGACTAGGTATCCGGTCACGCAAACTAGTCATATACTCAATGCCTTGTGAACTTTATTGTTGGAGTATGCAGCGTGGTAAAGGTAACATTTCATTAATATTACACGCAACGAGAGTTTGTACAACATACGGTATGCTCTTTTGCATCTTTAGTTTATAAGTTTTCTTCTATTTTCTTCAAGTTCTGCCATGATGTCCTCCACTTCACCTTCAAGCATGAACATACAAACAAAAACAAATAAATATATAAATCAAAGCATGAACATACAAAACTGAAACTTTTCTTTTTATCTCACACTAAACTACATAATGTGTATATAAATCAAAGCATGAACATACAAACCTGAAACTTTTTCATGGGGTTTCTTGCTTAGAAATGCAATTCAACCTTCACAAAAACAAGTCTTACTTCAATTAAGAAAACAGTTGGAGTACCTAAAGCAATTGGATATTCGGGGTCAACACAAGTAATGATTTTTGCTACTTGTCATCACCACAAGTGAACATCACTTGTGAAAACAATTATGTTACAGAGCTTAAAATATTTTTTCTACTGATCAAATGTCAAAAAAGGTAAAAAGTTTGAATTCTGATGGGTTTCCAATTCCTTCACAAACCCTTTCTAGTAATTTTTCAATGGACTCTTTGATAGCCACTTTATCAAGATTAACAAGCTTGAAAGTTCTTAGCTTGGTTTCTTTAGGAATATACCCTAATAAAATTCAAAGATTGTACGCATCTGAGTATATTGATTTGAGTTTTAATTTCTTGTATGGGTCTATTCCTCTAACTTTTAAAAAGATTAGTAAATTTTGAAAGTGTGATTCTTGATGGGAATTATTTGAATCACAGTTTCCCTGATGGGGTTGACAAATTATCAAGTTTGAACCTAAAAGATAACTCCTGGCCAATTACCAGATTTACCAACCAATTTGATCATTTTATAATGTACATCATAGCAAGAACTCATTCTCTGGTCAAAATCTGTATACTATTTTCTATTAATTGATATATAGTTAACAAGTATATGTCTATTAGCGTATAAACGCGCCATTACGCGCCGCATAGCACAAGTAAAAAACCTTTAGTTAACACAAAACGCAGAATAATTTGTTTTACCATCTTGAAAAGCCAACAATTCTAGATAGATTATTCGTACTTCAATTTTGTATTGATAGTGTGATAAAATCCTATTTTGTACAAAGTTTTCAAAGCAATTTCATAAGTACTTTTAATTTCTAAATTTCACCAGAGCAGATAAAACTGAATGTTTAAACATCCTGTTTTTTATTATCACATTCAGTTCAATTATAGGTTAATAATGATTTGTATGCTTAATTTTGTAACTTGGAATAGAAAAGATGAGAACCTGGTAGAAGATCAAACAAAGACAGAAGCGACTGAGAGAGGCGGCGCTGACCAGCAACAAGGACCGGCGACGGTGACAAGCAGCGGTTACCGACGGTGAGAGGTGGCAGGGGCCTGCGACGGGGAGAGGCAGTGGTTATTAGGGTTAATGTGTTGTTGATATGTGGTAGAAGGAATGACTCTGGGGCAGTGGGTAAAACGGTCTTTTTTTTTCATTCAGACTCTCCTAAAAGCTAAACAATTAAGAGGTTGATTCAGCCATTCAGACATGAACTTTTGATAAAACAAACACTCTTAATCTGACCGAATCAGACATTGGCATCTGAATGGTCCCATTAAGAGGCCAAACAAACACCCCCTAAGCTATTTGTTTGCCAAAAATTATGTCTTTCTTGTACAAAGACTATTGACGTGAGGTCGAAGACTCACTCATATTTAAACCAAATACAACTAATTAGATAGCGGTAAGTGGGTATCGAACACAGGGAGTTCGTGGAAAATGTGTTACTGAGTAGCTTTGTAATTTAACTATATTAAACTAAATGCAGAATATAACTTCAAAGATTTGTTTGATTGGGTTGATTAACAAAAAGAACTAAAAACACTTTAATGAGTTTTAAACAATATGAGAAAATATGTCTTCCCTCGGTTTCAGGTTTCTATTACTGTTAAAGTAAATGTTTAATCTGAGATGAACTATAAAGATATATTTCGTGCTTATACGAACGATTGTGATAATTGAAGACCAAGTACTTGGATTAGAAAGGCAAGGTAATCACTCAAACATCAATTAGTTTATCCAACCCCGAATCCCTCCCGATTAATCTCGATTGCTTATAGCACCAAGAACTGACGGTTTAGAACACGAACTCAACAAACTAACAATCTATCAATCAATTCATAAATACCATAACAATGAAATCAATAAGATCAAACTATTATCTCAGAAATTGCATAAGCATTCAATCAAACATTCATAAATAAACCTTACAATCCGAGGAAAAACACAAAGAGAATTAGCCAAGCATGATCCGGTTCATCATCCCTTTTATTATAGTAATAATACGAATTAAAAACACCAAATCAACAATTGGAATCACCAAACTATTGTTCTTGGACCCAAAAATCGCCCCTAGGTCGTTCCAAAGTGTTAGATAGATGAAAAGACACCAAAAAACGGAATAAAAACAAGTATTTTCGGCATTTACAGCTCCGCACCGTGGCCCACAGTTCCCACCGTGGCCCACGGTGGTCTCCATGGTCTCCAGAATGCCACGGTACGGTGTAAATTGTCGTTTTTGATCAGTTGGATCGTGGCCCACGGTCTAGACCGTGGCCCACGGTGGAGCTCTTTCTCATTTTCTTATTTTCTTCATATCTTTCTCGTTTCAACTATGTTTTCTTCGCCGTTTTCGCCCACGTTCTCGTGATTTCATCCTCTATCTCCTCATACCTGCAAATAACCACACAACAGTAGTTATCTTGTTCCCATGAAATTAACACTTAATACATAGATTTTTATATCATTTAAGCACACTTACGGGTCATCCTCCGATGCACCTGTCACATCCCCACACTTAACCGTTGCTTACCCCCAAGCAACATCTCAACACAAACTATCTATTACATTCAACTTGTAACCACCAATCTTACCACAAAACCGGTTCAGTTAAGGTCCCAAGTCATACCATATTCCCTTATTTTTATCGGGTGCACTAGTTCATTTGACTTTCCATTTAAACCATAGATTTCTAACCAAACCTAACATGCTTTCGGTTTTTACCTATACATAACACACATTTACACATTAACTTTTCCTTGGTGATCATCCATACATTTCATATTTAATCAATTCTCCTCGCATACGCTTGTACAATCATCAAATCTCCACCTATGTAAATGCATTTGACATGAATACAAGTCAAGATGGTCTTAAAACGGGTTGTAATGGGGCCAAGTGTAAGGGTATTGAAGGGAATATTGAAAGTAGCTCAAGCAACCCAATCCGACTTATTACAAACAAACTAAGTAAAAAAAAATAAAAATAAACAATTATAAACATCACTAACTTCTCTTTTTCTTATCTTTTTTTTTCTTTTTTTTATTTTTTTTTCTTTTCACTCAATACATAATACTTTGAACTTTGCATACATAAACATTGCAATTCTAATACAACTTTTTTTTTTTGAATCAATGAACTAATATAATACTTGAACATTACATACCAGAATGATGAACATAATGCTCCGCATATCTAACTAATAAATACTTAAACAATTACATAGAAACCTATTAAGTCGGATCGTTTCGCAAAATAACACCGGGATTGATTAAATGAAAGAATAGGCCCAAAAAAGTTTTCTAAAGGAACCAACCCCCCGCCCCTCACATAACCATCCTCATATGTATAATGTATGAGGCCCCCTCCCAGTACCCACACTCTCGCTCATCCAGAAGAGGCTTAACCTAAGTGTCTCTATCATGTTTGCACTCATGCCAAACTAAGATCTCGAAATGCACTAATTGTACAAGTTCTATCGGAGAATATCAACCGTCTCACCAACCAATACTTTCTCAATTCTCAAGTGTAAACAAACGTGTTATGCAAGTTATTACACGGAAAGCATGCTAACCTTGGTTAGAAAATTACATAATCTCCTTTTTTTTTAAAAAAAAAAAACTAGGCACGTGTTATTTAGGGAATTTTTACCATGAAAAGGGACCAAAACTTCACCCCGCCATCTTACCACTTTCCGGTTTCTTTAAACACATTTTTTTTTAAAAAAAATTTCAATGTTTCTGATTTTTTTCTTTTTCTTTTTTTTAACAAAATTTTTTTTCAAAACAAACGAAAATTTCCTCATCCCCACACTTGGGATACATTGTCCCCAATGTACGGTTTTGAGAAAAATAAAACAACTACTTCATAAACACCACCCTCTTTTCAACACAACCCTTTAATACTTAATCAAAAGTATTATGTCCACCACCCATCCACCCAAAAAGCCGGGTTGTTCCCAACACAGTGTCGAAGAGAAATCCATAAGAATTTCCCCACACTTGGTTTTGCTAAGATGGTAGGTTAAAATACCACTAATAACAAATAAACTAGAAATTAAAAATAAAAATATACAAAATGTACAATTACCACCCTTTTGAATCTTTTATGACATTCAAGGTGGGTAACTGGCCCACTCCCGTGTAGATTTCTCGTTATAATTACGCTCCTTTTCAAGCAACTGTTGCCAGTCTTCCGGCAAACCAGGGTCAGGCCCGAACATCCTCATTCTCCACCCTGGATCATTTAGGTTAGGTGGATGTCTCACTTTCGTCTTCCTTTTTCTGCCACCTTCTCAGTCTGTTGATGCTCAACTTCTTTCTTCTCAACTAACTTGTCAATCACAAAACACTCCACTTTCGTGTGATCCTTGCTCAATGATACACAGTTGTTAATAAAATCCGCTTTCAGGCTTTCCTTGTCAACAAGAGTGTCAATAGTATTTTCAAATAATAATAACCGTTTATCACGATTCCCAAATTTAATTCCCAGTGTCCCTTTAGCACAATCAATCACTGCAAGTGAAGTGGCAAGGAAGGGTCTACCCAATATGACCGTGGGTTGCGTGTTAGTTATATTTTTAGCACAATCAAGCACTAAAAAGTCAACTGGGCAACAGAAATCCTCCACATGTACCATCACATTATATATCATGCCTCGGGGAAGTGTATGGGTTTGATCCGCTAATACCACGGTGGTGTTTACTTTTTGTAGCGGACCAAACTCATACTGATCATATAAACTACCGGGCATGATACTAACACAAGCTCTAAGATCTAGCAGTGCCCGATCAGTTTTAAATTCACCAATTTGGATTGATAAAAGGGGCACTCCTAGGTCTTGAAGTTTACTCGGGATAATATTATTATCAACCCTCTCATCCCTTATTTTGGTTAATTATAAACATTTATCATAAGAACAATTTTCACAAAAAGATGTTTCATTTGGTTGTAATTCAGAGTTATTTTGAAAAATTGTTTCATAATTACCCACATTTTCAATCTCATCACTAATATCTTCCACCACCCTCTCAACAAACTGTGGTGTTGGATCACTTTGAACACTAGAAATTTCAAAATTAGGTAAAAGACTTACCGCGTTGATATGCACGTTGTTCCCCTTCTTTAAGCTCGAGTTGTTTTTCTTCAAATTCGCCACATCGGTTGCAAGTTGACCCATTTGAGTGGTCATGGATTGGATGGCCATAATTTGAAAGTCAAATCTAACTTTTTTTATTTTTGTACACGTTCAAAAATGGAAAAATGAAATGACTTTAATTTCTAAGGGACTCTAATATAGAATTAACATATCTATATGTATTCTAACTTTAATTTAGACGCGTTAATTAACCGTTAGGTAAATTATATGTTTTATACGTTAACAGAATATGGTTCAACAACTTTATTAAACATTTACACATATAAAATAAACGTCTAATAAATAATCAATAATTTAGACCCACTAACAAAATCCACTCTTTGATTTATTAAATGGTTGAGTGAGTTAATATTATTTAAAATTTGACCAAAATGATAAGTTACAAATCCACATTTAATGATAAATTTAAATTCTTCCAATGAATCCATATTCTTAAAACAGGAATGATAAATGGGTTCGGGGGTTATACAATGCACTGAATGGTTTAAATTTTTTTTTTTTATTTTAGAATTATTTTATTGTGCAGAAAAATAGAGAAGTTGTTGATATAAATAGAATTAATTGAAAATGATCAATAGAGAGATGCCATGTGTACTTAAACTCAATTCTTTTAATAGTATAGGTAGATTCACACAATTTACATTTCTAACTAATATAATTAATTAAACACAATGACTAAAAGATTAAAAAAATAATAAATCCATAAAACAATAATTTTTTCTTTATAATTTTTTCCTATCTCTTGAGTTCATCCTACACAACTATAATTTCTTCCTACACATCTTCAAATTTTTTCTACATATCTTTATTTTTGTAATACACGTCTTTATATTTTTTTCCTGCATATTTTCAATTTTTCGAACGCATGTTTTTCGTCCTACACATTTTCAAGTGTTTTCTATAGTAAATACAATTGTGTGCAATAACTCGGAACTTGGAATGATTTTGAAAAACGAGACCAATCCAATATGATAAAGGGTATTGTAGATATGCCGCTGATACATCCTATATATAAGTGTCTTTTTCGTATTTCCCATTTATGGCGTGTTTTGAGTCATTCAAATATCGGTGTTATTTTTCATTACGGATGTATCAAATTAGTTAAAACTTTTAACACATCCATGTAGTGGTTGTTTTCCTTTTTAAATTTTATTTTTATTTTTATTTTGGGAAGAAATTTCTAAAGTTGTAAATCCTGTAATATTCGTTAATTTTCAAACCCGAAACCCGACCCATTTTAAAGTTTTTGGATCTTCTTTTATTTTTAATTGATATGTTTATTAATTAATAATGTTATTAATTAATCCTAGACTGATCGTTTTCTTGTATTTTATTGTTTTTATTAAAATTAAATCAAGTACATGGTATAAACTGTCAATTTTCAAAGTTGCTCAATCCCAGAGCCTTCATGCTACGCTACGAATTTAAGATCATCACAGACTGATTTGGGTCGTGCTACGCGACTCGGTTGTTTGTTTCGATTTTGTTTTAAAACAAGTCATTAATCCAATCCAAGACCAATTCAACCCTTTTTATGTTTTTTTTAACTCCTTAATCCGATAATAAACACTCTTAGCCACATTATAAATATCATCATTCAAATGGGTATAATTGCTTAATTATAGACCTTTTGACTTGTTTATGTTATATTTGACCAATTAATTTTATTGAAGCACATTTTGGCCTGGTTCATCAATAAATAGACTTCCATTCTTCTTTCATCTTTGCCATAACTAAATTTTAGAAAATTATAAGTTATTCTCTCAAATTGGTACACTTCGTCAGCTTTGACTTCTCAAACTCCTCGGGTAATTGTATTTATTTTTTCTTCTGCTTGTTATAATTTTTTAGAACACGATGCTATGTTAAAAAATTAATTAACAATAGCATCGGTTCATCAATACAAACTTGGCTCGCTTATGCGACTCGTTTGGTTAAAGTTTGGAAATTTTCACCGTAAATATCTACACTTAAGAGCATTCTCATCCAACTCCGTATCTCTAAATCCAAAATTACACTAAAACACAGTACATTTTCTCTCTCATTTACAATTAAATAATACTTTTTTATATATTTATCATTACCATTTCTCTCTCATTCACTCACAATCACTTTCAAAATATATTAAAAAATTATATGGGGTGAACAGTAACTTTTCAAATATACAGAAAAGTTACTACGTATTTTAAAATATAAAAACTATTCACTCACAACACCCTAAATTACTCTCTAAATTATAAAAACACTCCTCACTATAATATTGGGCATTGGATAAGAATGCTCTAATATTTTCTTATTCAAACCTTAAAAATAATGTTTTTGTGATATCGGAAGCAAACCCGACCTAAAGTCGAGTTTGTGTCCGACAAAACACGAACTACTCGTTTAAACTCATTTTGTGACCGTTTAAGATTCTTCTCCAAACGAGCCCGACATAATAACGTGACTAACCATTATAATAACCCATATTTTATTAATTAATTTAAAATGAACCCATTTATATATTTTTGATAAGAGTCTAAAAATGGACAATTATAAAGGTCATATATATTTTTCTTTCACATGTTTAAACACTAAACCAACAACCGAATTTGTCCAAGTCTTATGCTTCATTTCATTTTCTTGAATCCTATTTTGAACCTAGAAATGTTTTGTATCGGTTCGGTTTTGGTGTTGGTTTTGTATGTAATAATAAACGAACCAAAACAATTTTCTGGATTTTTTTTTAATTTTAAATAATTTATACGAGTTTAGTATATATGTAACCTAAATAGTTTAGCAAAATGTATAATAGTCTATTAGTTAATAATTAACAAAATTATCTATACTTAAATTCATTATTTACGGCCAACTTTCCTTTCACCATAAAATTTTCAAGCTCAAATAGAAAAAAAATACCAAAAACAAAAACGAAAACGAAAACCGAAATATCAAAACTGAAAAAACCGAAACCGAACGCTTTCGATATCGACGATCACAATTTGGACAAGTAGTGAAGGATATATTGTGGTTGGTGAAACATACAACATAAGTCTATCGCATGCAATATGTTGGCTATACGGTTTTTCGATGAATCTGCCCTCAAGATCCGTCGATAAACGCTCCTCGGTTGAGTGATTGGTAAGGTGTACTCTTAATCTGCCTATTATAATGCCTCTATTGTTGGTCCTTCTATAAAGACATAGGGGCGGAGCTACGTAGGGTAGACTGAGTTCACGAGAATCCCCTGAGTTTCGAATTTTATATAAAACGCCTATATAAAACATGATAGTGAACCCACATATATTTTATGAGTGAACCCATAAACAAAGTGGAACCCTCATCTAGTGATAAACATACATGCTTCCTAATTTGAAAACTCGATTAATCCTTTCAGCGTATTCTTTTCTTTTTTTTTTCTTCAGCCCTCTTTACACATCAAATATACACATCACATGAACTGCATGTATAAAGATGTACTATACATATTACAATTATTTGTAGTAAATTTTTTGTTAAACATTACTAACAAAGTAACAATTCAAATTAATAAATAATATGTAGTTAGAACAAAATATTTGTTAATTCGTTAGAACCTTTTAAACTTAACATATTAGAATTGGATGGTTATTATGTTTTTGTTAGATAGTTATTAGGTTCCGGTCCTAACTCGTTGGCTGATCTGTGAGAACCAATAGTAGGCTTCTTAAAAAAACATACAAATTGCATATAATGCGATTTGTAATGTTTTGATTTTTGAATGGGTGCAGCGGGTATGAATCTGTAATTTATATTTCTTTGTCATTTACTGCATTCTTGAGAACAATCTTTCCAACACAGATTAAACGTTTAGTAATAATATCATAGGATTAATTACACATTATTTTGTAATATTAGTTTAGCATTACTAACAATTGAAAAGACTTAAAATGCTACACTATTTGAATATATAAAAAGGTAGCACATTACATTGACTAGATTTGTAAAAACAGATGGTGAATTTGGTCATATACATGATACGGGATTAATGTTATCATGAACTAATTAATATTGATTGTAGATTTTTTTTCACGTTTTGATGTGAATTTTACTCACGATGTTATTATTGATAATGTAAATGTATCAATGTTATTACCACACAGTGGAGCACGGTTTATATTTTACTATCAATGTTTAATTTTGATTTGTAAGCATTATAAATATTAAGAGATATTATTTGTTTTCTTAATTTTTAATGACAATATTTATTTTTTCTTATTGTATAGTATTTTTATTACACGATAAACTTTAACCGACCATAACCGTGGAAATAATCCGAACAGAACAGCAAGCCCACAAAAAAATTTTATGAATCCGTCACTGCACAATCGATGATTTGTTAATCTTTACACAAACTCTTTTTTCTATGGGTCTTCATTGATAGATTACTCACGAACCGTATTTTCATCAAAGGTACGTTGATCTATATTAATGTCCCATCAATGATATGCGATAAATGAACATTTTAAGGACACCTAAATGAATAACATTCACCCATTTGGTGTCTTGGTGACATATAGTTAAACCTAACTTTCGTAGAACTCTTAAATAGAACGTTAGAATTAATTAATGACAGAATTACAGAAATGTCTTTTATGTTTACATCAAATTTTAGTGGTTGTCATTTATTTTTAAAAGTAATAGAATTTGTACTTTACGTTTCAAAATGTTACAACGTTTGTCCTTTTGGTCTAACCCAGTTAATTTTTCTAGTTAAGTTAGATCATGTGCGTTGCACATGGGTGCAAATTCGTCAATTAACATTTTAATAAAAAAACAAATTAAATAACTTAATATATATATATATATATATATATATATATATATATGTAAACAAATTAAATAACTTAATATATATATTTTAATATATTTAATTTAACCCAACCCCCCCCCCCTTTCTTCCTCCCTGCTTACCACTGACCTCCATCTCCGGCGAGCCACCACCGTCGCCGTCTTCTTCGACGATGACAACCATCTTCACTCCCACCAGAAACCACCACCAACAATATAGCCGTAGCCCCGTGTCTTCACCATCATCGCCGCCATCGTCTTCCACCTTCATCGCCGCCACCAACCCACCATGACCACACCACTAACTAAGAAGGACGCTTCCACTGCCAAACCCCACCACTGGTGTCGCCTCTGTTGCAATCACCTCCGATGGCAGTAACGCGGCACCCCTAGGGTTCCGGCGAGCCTACGTGATTCCGCAACGAGAGGAATCTGACAATTTCCGGCGAGCCTCTCCGGCGGCGCTACGACGGTACCACCTGTTTCAGAGATCTATGGTTTGTTTAAATTTAGGGATTTCAATTTCTAAAGCCCAAATTCAATTTTTCATTCATTTAGGGATTACAAATTTACAATTGTGAATCTCCATCTGATGATTACATTTGTGAACACATACGCAATTCAATTTCACCACTACCTGCAAAACATCGTTCAACAGCCAACATTGACCCCACTACCGTCTCAAATGTTCAACGGCGGCCACACCACCGTCTCAAACAAACAGCAACGGTGACCCCACCACTGTCTCATACGAGCAATAAAGAGAGGTATGAGGAAGATGTGTAGGCTTTTTTGGAATATGAAAAGTTTGACTTTATGCAAAAACAGTCACAAAATGTTTTGCAAAAGTGTCATTTGGGAATTTAAATTGGATGACTTTTAAGTGTTAGGTGGTGGGTTTCAGGGGAAGTGTAGGTGGCTCGTCGGAGAAGACAATGGTGGTGGTGTTTGAACGGAAAGAGAAAGAGAAAGAGAAAGAGAAAGAGAGAGATAGAGAGATTTTCATTTATTATATATTTATTCTTTTAATTATTAAAATGTTTTTTTTAATAAATGGGTAACACGTGCAAAGCACATGACCAGACTTAACGATAAAATATAACTGGGTTAGGGGTAAAGGACAAAAGGTGTAACATTTGAAAACGTAAAGTACAATATATGTTACTTTTAAAAATAAAAAACAACCACTAAAATTTGATACAAACATAAAGGATAATTTCTGTAATTCTGTCTTAATTAATTTATTAAGTTGGATCTAGCTATGAATGAGCTAATGAGATGAGTTGATAACGCTGTTGCATAAAAGTTAGTATCACGTTAATCTCTACCAATAAGTCAAATGAAGTGAAGATGATGTCAATGAAGTCAAACAAGGTAACACTTTCTGTTAATAAAACTACTTTTTAGTAACCAAACGTATATACTAATATACTTGCAAATTAAAAAATCGCTATAACAAATAAATAAAGACGCATTTCACTTTCAATGTGAGCCCACGGTCTTGTTGGCAACATATATTTAATTTTTTAAATACCGAATATATTCCTCTCACTATTATTCTTGATGATATTTTACAATTTATAGGTAGAAACAAATTAAACCTACATTTTCAGAGTTTTAATAAATATATTTCATAAATTTTCAAGTACTACAGTTTAGATAATGTTGCTACATGGATCTGTCGAGTAGAAATCAGGATCGTTATAGCAACCATGGAGATTAATCAACTAAATCTTAAAACGGTAAAATACAACACAGAAGCCTGTTATAAGAAGAATTCAAAGGTCGAGCCCCGAGATTACTCTTCAATGCTTAAGTCAATACTGGATACACCAAGATTCATGTGTATAAGCATCAATATAAGAGTAGCACAGAATGTGCTCATATTGTGTATTTGCAAGGAACGATGACAATGTTTCGGTTTTGAGACGAGTTTAGGTTATATAACTTCATACCTGATTATAAAAGTTTGTCTAATATGTAACCAAAACCCAACTGGTATTTATCGGGTAATTGGTGTTAGGTATTCCCATTGAATACGCGGTCCTATACCCAATTAGCGACCCTATATGTTTCTGTATTCTCATTGAATACGGGTTTGCCATCCCTATGTATTAGGGTAGAAAAAGATGATGTTTACCATGAAGATTAAGGCAGGATTTAAGTGGTCACAACCGTAGTCCCCATGTCAAGCATGTACAATTGTCTTTAATTCCTATGGAAATGTAATTAGATGTTTCACAAACACACCTCCTTAATATTAGTAATAGTTAATAATTAATGGTTTTATAAACATCTTTAGAATTTAATAAGAAAAAACTAATCAATTCGCCGGCATATACAAGATCCAAAACTTTTAACCTGTAGTTTGATTTGTTGGATTTTCCTATACAAACAAACATCAACCGATAACTAACCTCCAACTTCAATATTGTCTTCTACTTTCTCAAATTTCACTATTAAAACACCGTTTCACCATAACCACTTTCATCTAGCTTCAATCTACAATGTTACATACCACCAATGCTACTTCCTTACAGAATGACATCAACACTCTCATTACTGAAAGTTCATGCTTAAAACTCCAACCTACGGCCTCCCATGAATCTGATAATATCGAAATAGTTGCACCAGTGCCACCGCCCCCTTCGCAATATGAACTTGTTGATCATGGAGATATGGAAATACAATCTCCAGATACTAAAACCTTGTGGGAATCCATTTTCTCTGATCAACTCGAGGCGGATTTCATGATCTCGTCTCCTGTTAGAACATCTTCAAATTTCAACTATTACCCAAATAATGGACATCATCCGTTTGGGTGTTCGCCCCCTCGCAGAGCGTCTCCTTTGGCGCCATTTAACAACAGCAACAGCACTAGCAAACCAAAAGGAATGAGTCCCCTCCAAAGGGTTTTTAGTAACTGTAACTCCCCTAATAATCAGTTCATGGAAATCGAGACGATCTCGTTACCAGCTATTGAGAATATCTTGGATGATTTCGATGGGGATGATGAGTTCTTGGCTTACTCGACCACTGGTGTTGCAGGTGTTTGTTCTTCGGATCAATCATATAATATCCCAGATTTGTTGGACTGTCTGACGTTGCCCAACAGTACTTCTACATTTTATGATGATAGTAATACGATGGTTCATGGTGGTGGTGGTACGTCCATTGATGACGATCAGATGTATCATCAAATCCAACCTTCACCTTCAAACGCACCATTGATGGAACAACTTGCGCAGGAGAGACGAGAAGAAAAACAACATAGGAGACAACAACAACCTGAACCACGAAAACATTTGCCGTCACGACTACAACCGCAACCAATAAGCCACAACCACCTCATGGTTCCACCCCCGGTTGCTGATGAGGTTCACTTCTCTTTCTAACAATTATATAAACCACATATATGATATATTTTTGTTAGGGATATCAAAATAGAAGAATAATGAGTCACAAAAATAATTAAAGATATTTTAATTATAGTAATTTTTACCGCATAGTGAAAGAAGGTATATTTCGTTGCCTTATTATGTTAGAGACCAATTACATATATACAAGAGATATCCCATCTATTTAGGGATATACCTAACAAACAAATATTCTTCTCTAATAAATCGATATGCATGCCAAATATACTAATATCTAATAGACCCCCGCAGTCGAAGCTGGAGGTTCACGAAGGCTGAGACTGGTACGGAAATCTTCAAATAAAGCTTTCGGAAGACCCTTCGTAAATATGTCAGCAATTTGACAACGGGATGGGACGTGTAGAACGCGTATGAGACCCCGTTGAACTTGTTCACGAACAAAGTGAATGTCAAGTTCAATGTGTTTTGTTCATTGATGTTGCACTGGGTTACCCGATAAATAAATGGAACTCATGTTATCACAATATACCAAAGAAGCCTGTGTAACAGGTCTATGTAGTTCCAGAAGGAGGTTTCGAATCTAGCAGATTTCGGCAACTACATTTGCAATACCTCGGTATTCGGCTTCGGCACTGGATCGGGAGATGGTTGATTGGCGTTTTGAGGACCAAGCTAGCAAGTTGTTGCCGAAGTATACGCAATATCCCGACGTTGACCGACGAGTGTCCGGACACCCTGCCCAGTCGGCATCAGTGTAGGCCCGTAAAGAGGTCGAAGTTAGCGGGCCAAGAGTGAGCCCGAGATGAGAAGTGCCCCGAAGATATCGTATAATACGTTTCAAGCTATCCCAATGCGGAAGACGCGGGGAATGCATATGCATGCAAACCTGTTGAACCGCGTAAGAGATGTCCGGTCTCGTAAAGGTGATATATTGGAGGGCTCCTGCTAAGCTTCTGTAGAGAGACGGGTCTTCAAACTCTGGTCCGCTTGCCGGAAGCTTTCCTTTAGTGTCAACCGGGGTTGCAACCGGTTTGCAAGAAGTCATGCCGGCTCGATTTATAATGTCTTGCACATAATTCTGCTGGAAAGGAACATTTTGTCACCTGTTCGTGTTACCGATATCCCCAAAAAATAACTTAGCGGTCCCAAATCTTTCATTGCAAATTCCGAACTCAGATGATTCATCAGGTTTAGACGGAGTTTCTCAGACGATGTCGTGAGAATGATGTCGTCCACATATAGTAATAAATATGCGGTTTCGGAACCGTGATGGTAAATAAAAAGCGAGTTGTCGCTTCTGCTTTGTTTGAATCCCAAGGAGGGAACAAATTCGGTAAACCGTTGATACCAAGCTCGAGGGGCCTGTTTCAGTCCGTATAGTGACTTTTTAAGCAAGCAAACGTGATCCGGAAACCTGTTATCCCGAAAACCCATAGGTTGGTGCATGTAGACCGTCTCGTTTAAGTTCCCGTGAAGAAAAGCATTGGTGACATCAAGTTGATGCACCGCCCATGACTGAGATAAAGCAATGGAAAGGACTGTGCGAATAGTAGTCGGTTTGACAACAGGGCTAAATGTTTCACCACAATCAATACCAACTTGCTGACTACGACCATCACACACCAAACGTGCTTTATAGCGCTCCAATGACCCGTCAGATCTGAACTTATGCCTGAATAACCACATGCATCGAATGATATTCATATTTGGTTGGCGTGGGACTAACTCCCACGTCTCATTTTTAATAAGGGCATCGTACTCGTTGTGCATAGCGTTTCGCCATACCGGTGTGGAGAAGGCAGTTTTAGGCGATTTGGGTATTTGTTCGACGTGTGTGGTGTGAAGGTTGAAATGGGGTTTCGGTTTTGAGATTCCATCCATTGCTCGCGTGCGCATGGTGCGAGTAGGAAGGGGGGCCGTAGGAGGTGGTGGTGAGGTTGGTGGCATGGGTTGGCTAGGTATGGTGTGGGTGGGAGTGGTAACGGGTTTTGAGCGACGAGAGTAAGTAAGAATGGGCGGGGAGGTAGTAACCGAACGAGGTTCGTAGTGTTGTGGAACCGGTTCGTTTGAAGTGTGAGCTGGGTTTCGAGGTGAATTGTGATTGGTGGATGGCGGTGTACTAGAGGGGATGTTGGGTGTAGTGTTGTGTATCGGGGTGATGGGTGGGATAGACATATTAGCCGGTGTAGCATTGAGTGGGGTTGAGAAGATGATGTGTGAGAAGTGTCTTGGATGTTTGACAAGAGGCTAGGGTGAGGCGGTTCAAACAGAAAGGTGTACTGGTCGGGTGTCGGGTGTGGAGTGTTGACATAGGGGAAGGTGGCTTCGTCAAAGATTACATGTCGGGACGTAATCGTTTGACGGGTTTTGAGATCAAAACATCGGTATCCGTGATGGTTGGGTGGATACCCAAGAAACACACATGCGTTCTACCGGTATTTAAGTTTGTGTATTGTGGTGTATGGTTTGAGAGGGTAGCAAAGGCATCCAAACACCCGAAGATGAGTGTAAGATGGTTGACGGTTGTATAGAATATTGGTGGGGTTGTTAAGGTTATTTGGTCTATTTGGTAGGATGTTTAGGAGATAGGTGGCGTTTTCAAGGGCATAGTGCCAATAAGTGTTGGGTAGGTTGGATTGTGCAAGAAGGGTGCGAACCATGTTGTTGATAGTGCGGATTTTGCGTTCCGCTTTACCATTTTGTGAGGATGTATGAGGGCACGATAGACTGAACGTCATACCATGTTGGTCAAAGAATTGGTGAAATTGATTATTTATATATTCTTTTCCATTGTCGCATTGTAATTGTTTAATGCGTTTGCCGAACTGTGTGTTAATTAGGTTATAAAGTTTTTGAAATATTGAGAAAACTTGTGATTTTCTACTAATTGGGAATGTCCATATAAAATCAGAAAAATCATCAATAAATAGAACATAGTAGCGGTGACCCCTGGAACTCAAGATTGGTGAGATCCAAAGGTCACTGTGAACAATCTCAAAAGGTAAATAAGTGCGATTACAAGAACTAATAAAAGGGAGTTTCACACTTTTCCCAAAAACACACGGTTCGCAGATACGTTTATTGGACTTAGAAAAGGAAATAAATGAGGACTTCTTGAGAGACTGCAAAGGACATGAGCCCGGGTGACCAAGACGTTGATGCCACAGTGTTTGTGAGATCGCCACATGTGCTGATGGAGACTTGATTTTTGATAGCATTTGTGGCGTCAGAAGATACAAATCACCGGTACTGTTGCATCGAAGGATAGGGGTCCGCGTCTTGAGGTCCTTCACAGAAAAACCGAAAGGGTCAAATTCAATAGAAACCCAATTGTCTGTGACTAAACGTCTAACATATAAGAGATTATGGATTAAATTAGGGGCGTAGAGGACATTGGTTAATTTAAGGGGCGGAAACGGTAGGGGTAAAGTTTGATTTCCTTGTCCAAGAATCGGAACAGTAGTTCCGTTTCCAACGATAATATTACGATGAGTGCCCTTAGTAAAGTAAGACGTGAAGTTACCTGGTTGGTTGGTCATATGGGTGGTTTCTCCGCTATCCATAGCCCATGGAGTATCCGGTGGGTTGAGTGACATTGTATATAGAGCCTGTTCAATGTCGGTCGGGGTATAACCAGCTGCATACGCCAAATTAGGTCGTGGGCTGAGAATACCCGGAGTTTGACTACCAGTGGACCGAGGCGTGGTTGGGTATGGGCACGATGGTTGAGCAGACCATTGAGTTGTATGTGAACCGTGTCCCCACGAGGGCTGGAAAACCCACTGCCCTTGAACCGAAGAAAACGGTTGTGGGGGCTGCTGTTGGTGGTTGTGTCTGGGTGGGCCACGACCGCCATATCAGCCACGGCCGCGTCCTCGGGACCTGCCCTGGCCTCTGCCACGGTCAGTTTGTGAGTCAGAGATGAATCGCTGGTCTGACTTGATGGTTTGGGTCTCAGCTTTTTGAGAGGTTGCGGCGTGAAGTGCGGTTCACGCGGTCTGTGATGCATGAAGGGTCATGTTGGTCTTTCGATCATACTCACGCATAAGTTTGGAGCGTGCCTTGTGAAACGAGGGAAGTGGTTGAAGATTCGAGATCAACATAGCAATCCCTTCGTATTGCTCGTTTAACCCGGTGACGAGTTGTTGTACCATCTTTTCATCCGTGGGGGGTGCCTTCACGTTAGCGAGTTGATCGGATATGACATTGACCTCCTGGCAATAAGCAGCAATGTTTTCAAAATTATCGAGACGGGTGTTATTTAGTTTCTGAGTGAGGTAGATGGCTCTTGAGGATTTGTTGTCTTGGAATAAGGTCTCGAGTGTGGTCCAAGCTTCACGGGCAGTTGTGTTCGGTTTAAGAATTGTGTTTAGAAGGTCACGGGAGATGGTGCCATAGATCCATTGGAGGACTATGGCATCCAACCGATCCCACAGGTCAGCAGCAGCAAGGGCAGCCGCGATTTCCTCGGCAATCCGTTTTTCCGAGGATGAGGTGGTGGCAGCAGGGGTGAGTTTTGGTAGAAGGTGATCGGAGACTTAATACGCTCGGCAGTGTATCTTGAACAGTTCCGACCACGAAGTGTATTGGCCGGTTTCGTTGTCGAGGGTGACAGGGATGGCTTGTTTGATGTTAGAAACGGTGATAGCGGGGTGAAGTTTGGAATCCATTACAGTGGTGATAGAGAAAGGATCGAAGGGGGGTGGTTTACCGCCGGTGAAGATGAAGGAGGTGAGGGATGGCGGCGGTAGTTTTAGGCTGATGATACCATGAAAGAAGGTAGATTTCGTTGCCTCATTATGTCAAAGACCAATTACATATATACAAGAGATATCCCATCTATTTAGGGATATACCTAACAAACAAATATTCTTCTCTAATAAATCGATATACATGCCAAATATACTAATATCTAATACATAGATCCAAATCCAAGTATCTCTAGGGCTTTTAAGGGTTGTCTTCCATTCTACTTTGCTTTAAAAATAAGTATAGCAAATAATAGACTCGTAACAGAAACAATTTAATATATTTTGATCTTAATTATGTTTAATTAAACTGTGTAACAGGAGCATGATAATGGACTTCAACTGGTGCACCTTCTTCTAGCATGTGCCGAAGCAGTAGCTAAAGACGATTTCATGTCAGCCAGAAAGTACCTTCATCACCTAAACCGAGTAGTCTCCCCACTTGGCGATTCCATGCAACGCGTCGCCTCGTGCTTCACCGAGGCCCTTACTGCTCGTCTCGCTGCAACGCTAGCCACAAAACCTCCCTCATCCGCCCCAAAGTTCACCCCCTTCCCTCCAAACGCAATGGAAATCCTAAAAATATATCAAATTCTTTACCAAGCATGCCCATACATCAAATTTGCTCATTTCACTGCTAACCAAGCCATCTTTGAGGAATATGAAGTCGAAGAGCGTGTACATATCATTGATCTCGACATCCTTCAAGGCTACCAATGGCCTGCATTCATGCAAGCCCTGGCAGCCCGGCCCAGTGGCCCACCTTTTCTCCGGATCACAGGAATCGGCTCATCTCTAGAGTGCATTAAGGAAACCGGACGGTGCTTGTCCGAGCTAGCTTACTCTCTCAATGTCCCATTTGAGTTCCACGCGGTGAGTGAGCAACTAGAAGACCTAGAACCACATATGTTCAACCGACGAGTTGGTGAAGCCCTGGCGGTTAACTCAGTGAACCGCCTTCAGCGAGTCCCGGCTCATTGCCTTGGAAACTTATTAGCAATGATCAGAGACCAAGCCCCAAAGATCGTCACGATCGTGGAGCAAGAAGCGAGCCATAACGGTCCTTACTTCTTGGGTAGATTCTTGGAAGCTTTACATTATTATTCAGCGATATTCGACTCGCTTGATGCAACTTTCCCGGCTGACTCACCGCAGCGGGCTAAGGTGGAACAATATATATTTGCACCGGAGATAAGGAACATAGTGGCGTGTGAAGGGGCCGAGAGAGTGATGAGACATGAGAGGTTGGAGAAATGGAGGAAGATTATGGAGGGAAAGGGGTTTCAAGGGGTGCCACTGAGTGAGAACGCGGTGACTCAGTCGAAGATATTGTTGAGCTTGTACTCGTGTGATGGGTATAGGTTGACGGAAGATAACGGTTGTTTGTTGTTGGGATGGCAAGATAGGTCAATTCTTACGGCATCTATATGGAGGTGTTGAATGTTGATACAGTTTAACTCTTTATAATTATGTTTGTGATTTATAATTTATGTTGTTTCCCTTGTTATTAAGGGTGTCTAGGATTCATACAGATGCCGCAAGAATGAAAAGGGAATACATTGTGCAACTTTTATTTCCCATTTATAAGACAAATAAGTTTGCTATATTGTATACAATGCCTATTTATAACACAAATCCAATTCTTTGAATTTTCAATTCGTTTGATAAATTTCAATTCCTAAAAAATTCTGGGAACCAATCACACCCTCGGTATAAACAAGATTGACAAATTATGACCAAATGATTCTGATCTTCTTATTGCTTTTAGACTGTGATTACATAATCTAATTGAATAAGGCTACGGTTGTAATGAAAATCAAACTAATCAACTAACAGAGTCTATCTAACGACCGTTACCTAATTTTAATTAACCATAGCATGGCTAAACATTGAGAAGACCTTATCCCAATCTGTTAATTAAGCAATTTTTGACATATTAAAGTTGACCCAAATCTTCATGTTGTAACTGTCTCTATGCTAACTTAAATCTCAATTCTTGATTTAAATGACTACTGATTTTGTTATCGTTTCATCTTTATCGCAGTAGTGCATTTATGAAATATTAACGTTGGATTCACTTGTAATTTGTACAATGACCACTATCACATTTCACACATTTTATCCTTCAATCTGATATTTAACTTTGTCTGAAGTGCTTTGACATTTAAGTAGCCACAGAGTTTATAAAAGATCATTGTATATAACACTTGATAGAATTATGTTAAATATTGGTTAACAAATAACAAAGCAGTGACCCCGTAGCCCACATCTCCGGTCCGTCCCTTCTTATATAGATATGGTTTTACTAAACTAACACCAACATGTTGGAATCTAAATTAAAATACAAGAAATAACCGGTGCATGGGATAGAAGAAAACCATATCAAACATATTTACATGTCTAACTGAAATAATGGTTTGATCTGCATATTCTATATGCTCAGCTGTCACCTGAAGGGGTAAAGGACATGCAGATGGGAGGGTCGATCCCCAGAATAGAAAGCGCCGCTGATGGAATCGTCCAAATTCCATCCCCACATATTAACCCTGAAGCAACTGCACCTACATAATTCTCCGATTCCTTTTTATTCATTCGTTCCCAAATGAATAGTATAATTGTCCCAACAGCCATGTCAATTGCAAAGTAAGCTCCAATATAAAATGGCACAGCCATTGCCATGGGAATGGGAATGAACCTAGACACGTTTGGAGGAACCTGATCGCGTAACACGTTCATAACCAAGGCGGCTGCGAAGAACCCGTAACATAAAACTAAACAATGTTTTGGAAGCTCCGAGAATCCCTCAACTGCAAGAATTGCCATTTCACGATATATGACAGCAAATGATGCCTTATAAGGACTATCCGGGGACCCAACTTCAAAGGCAGTCCAATACATCCAAAATGTGAGTGGCGTAATGACACAATCCATGGCGGTTCCCACTACTTGACTCACAAACATTGACTTTGCGGATGATAAAGTCAGGTATCCGGTTTTGAAGTCTTGCATTAAATCGGCTGCGGTGGAGACAATTGACATCATAACACCACATGCTGCTAAACCATCTAATACACCTCCATTATTTCCAACTAATGACGAGATTATGAAGAAGCCGATTTTGCCATATGTTGAAGATAAACTCCAGTCTGTGAGACCGCATCCATAAGAGTTGCAGAAAGCAAAGGCTGGTGCGATTACGTAAGAACACAGAACCAGGTACCACTTGAGGGGTGGAAATATACGCGGCATTGTTGCTGTTGATATTGCTGCCAAACCCACATATCCAGACGCTGCAAACCACGTTGGAATTGCGTCTTTTAGAAAAACCTCATCTCTTTTCTGTTGTTCCCTTTGTAATTTTGAATCCTCAGAGTCTGTATAAGTTGCATAGTTTGGTCTCAATTGTCAAAACAATATACAATTTTACGTAACATAAAAGTTAAAGGTATATCAAATATCTGACCAGCTAAGTCCGTTATTACAGGAAGATCTTGTTGCCGGGCAGTTCCTAATAAAGCCTTAATGGTGATCACTACTATCTTTACCAAGTTATAGAACCCGTCTCCAAGAATAAGGGAGATAGCTATGAAAACCTTCATACAAAGTCAGGTGAAAAACAAGTTAACCTCTCATGTGTTGATAAGCACTTAATGCAGCCAGTAACAGTAACAGGAAATGCCTATACCTTGTATCCATAAAGACCTTTGAAGTCATTTTTTCCTAAACCATTGGGATACCAATCGCCTGCTTGTGTGGCGATCAAGGGCCAAAGAAAGCCCCACGATAGAATTGCTCCAAAAAGTACTGAGCAGTTGACTATGTGTGGGCAAATAAGACCAATTCCAACATAAGTAGGGCTGAAATCAAAGTAAAACCTGCAGAATAGAATGCACCTCATGTTATGTTCAGTTTAAGGTAATTAAAACCACGCGTTACAAGACAAATATAACAAACGTATATACGTGTTCTCGAATAGAGTCAAGCCGAGGCTTGGAAAATGATCTAATCCGCATGAATTCCCAATACCACCAAAGAACCATTTAAAGCAACTCCATATAAAGCTTAAGCTCATGTACTTTCCGAGACATATTACCTGTTTCCTGTGGAACAAGATGTTAGAAGGTAATTATTTATCCAAGCCTTGGGTAGGAGTTGCAAAAAATACTTCAATACATAAGTTATAATCAAATGAACTTCAAGAAGCAGTTGATAAATAAATTATCCCTTGCTTAACATATGTACCTTGCAAGCTCAGCACCATCAGTAGTGTGGAAACTATTGATTAACATCGCGGTGGCAGTTCCACTAGGGTATGTAAGCTTATAATCCATCAACATAACCTGAAATCAGATATGCGTACAATCTTTCACTAATTGCTAAAATGGTAGATTAATAAATACAAGGTTATTACCTTACGAAGTGGAAGAACACTAAAAAGGCCAAGAAAACTGACAACAAAAAGAAAACCAATCATCCATGATAATCCTGGATTCTTTACATCTTCAGCGCGATTACCAGGGTAATCTGGGCCGATTAGATTGTACGTTCTTTCATCCATTGACAACAAATAAGACCCGAATCCACCTATAAGTGTAACAATTTCAAAATTTCAGGTCCCCTTTTTTAATTTACATGTAAGCATTCACGAATACTAATATCTATATTATTTAATCGGCTCCTCGCATTAGGGCACGTGTTACAAGTCACGTATCATGACTTCTAGGACTCTAGGTCCGTTATACAATTAGGTTGATTAGACAAAATACGCCCAACGGATTCAGCCCGACGTCATTTCAAGCTAGATTATTTGGACATATAAACATAAAAGTATCTTAAGGTAAAAACAGCTAAAGTACCAAACAAAAATAACTATAATACTAAAACTTCCGTATTATGCTATCATCTACATTATCCATAACCCTATATGTAAACTAATTAACTAAATCATGTATACATATCCTAAATTAAAACCTAAGTATCCTAACTTAAACTTTACGAAACTAACCTACGTTTTAAACCTAACTAGAGCCTTAACACTTGACTAAATAATCACCAACCCACCTCTTTCCCCCTTGCCTACGGTCCATACCCAATTCCATACCCTTGAGTAGGGCTGTAAATGATTTGAACCTAATAAGTGAACAGTTCATGAACAACTAATTGCCGAATGAAATTCTTGTCTGTGTCCGTTAATTAAGGAAATAAACTTGTTTCTGAAAGGTTCACGAACACAAATGAAAGAAATGAACGAATGAACACAAACATGTATCTGATTTGACTAAAGAAAATGGTTAGTGCAACATTTCGGTATACTGCCAAGTTTATATTGGTAGTAATACTTTGGGAATTGAATTTGTGACTTTCACATGAATGAATTCACGTTGTTAACTTTTATGTTGGTTGAGTTGTGGTTCTACACTCGGCCTTGATCAGAGAATGTGTCTATCCGTACTATGAAGATAATATTATTCAAAATCTTTGCTTATATATATATATATGTTGAAATGATACGAACCAAATGATTGAGATTGAAATTAATCATTTTTTAACTCTTTTCCATAATTTAACAACTAAATACGAGGATAGAGTAAAATTACCACTACTTGCGAGGCCATAACAAGCAACAATGCAAGTCTGGATAACAGTGTTCTCTTGCCTAGTAAATGCGTAAGTAGATAAGCCGAGCCCTTCGACGAAAGTGGTCCATGTTTTGACAAAGAAAAAGCCAAGCAAACCAGCAGCCACGTTTAATGAAGGGATGATTCTGACGTTAAGATTGAGCTTGTGTGCTATGATACAAAAAATTGTCCCAACAAACAACTAACAATTAAACCCCTTAATGTGATTTGATCTTTCCATTCTGGTATGATTTCCGGAGGGGAATCATCAGCAGTCTTTTTCTTGGATGGTTCGTCCACCAATTTTGGTGAGAATTCAACGGTTGGTTCTTTGGTTACCGCGCCCATTTCTGCGAATCAAGATTGTATAATTACAGGAAGCAAGGATGCATGCGGATACTTTGAAAGATGAATGCTTAGGATATTGCAAAGATGCCAAGAAATCGTTTGACAAAGATCAATACCAACAATCATTGAAACATCCAGAATTTTGGGGTGATTGAGATTGTCATTGAAGAGGTAGGTCCCCGCAAAGCCCAGTTGGACCCGCAAGACACACCTTGAAGAGGTACGTCTACGCAACGACTAACTGGTCCCGCAGGACCCACCATGCTCAGAGATGAAGACCTTATACGCAGTAAGCCAGCTGTTCCCGCAGGAAAGCCTCCCTTGGTACAGTACCCTGCCTGTTCCCGCGGCTATGGGTACAAGCCAAGAAGGAAGGCTACCCGCACTAACGGTAAGGCTACACGCATAAGGACTAACTCTTATACTTCAGCAATGTCACCTGAAGAAGGAATGAGCAAGGCGGGAATATTCCCGCCTAAAAGAGCCAGTCCGTACGCTTCTGGAAGATCTTTTGTACTATACTTGCCAAGGTATGGACAAAATAGACAAGATCTGGCCAAAGCAGCCCATGAACCAATCACAGGGTGACAGCTCACCGACAATAGTACGAGGAGGAGCACGCTCTAGTACAAAATGTCACTATCGGCTATAAATACTCCAACACCTTGGAACATCCGTGCATTAAGCTAGAACTAATTCTCAGTTTTTCAAACTTCTGGAAATATGGTTAAGGTTACTCCGATGCCGAGGCCACCGAGTAACCAAGAAACTCCGGTAACCACAACCCCAGCTACTGGGGGGGAACACCGGTGAATATACGATTTTTACGAACACTACCCCGGTTACCCAAGCCGGGGCAAGTGCAGTAAACAATCCTCCCCTGGGATTCATTGATACCCAGGCAGAGAAGCAACAGACGAGACTTCCCCGCCAAACACTGGATCAAGTTAAAGCTTGGGCGGAAGCACGTCAGAAGGAATTCCAAGCTGAGTTGGATGAACGTTTGCGTTCACTCCAACAGGCCAATGACGAATTCGGAAGCACTCAACAGCTCAACGTGAGCAATGATTGTGAGTATTCGGATGATGATTAGGAAGATTCTGACAGTGACGCAAACCCTCGTCATAAGGCGAAAAGGAAGCGTAAGGAAGTAGACTTCCGCTCGAAAAGAAATTTTGGAGAAACTTTCAAGCCAAAGAGCGCAGGGGGAAACCCACGCGACTTCTCCAAAACTTTCAGACCGACTGTTGCAAATGCGGGAACGTCCAAGTTCGCAAGACACATCGCGGAAGCGATTGCTCCAAAGAGTGCCAAACAGATGCCCAACATAGGCACTTACGATGGCGTATCCGACCCAGACGATCACTTGAACAGATTCATAGCGGGGGCAACCGTCAGTAATTGGACAGAACCCACGTGGTGTTACATGTTCCAAATGACGCTCGTCGGGGCAGCCAGAGCATGGTTTGACCGTCTACCGGTCCACCACATCTATGATTGGGCGGACTTCCAGCACAAGTTCAGCCAGCACTTCAGTCAACAAAGAAAATATACTGAAGAGCAGTGGACGATCCTTAACTGCGTTCGAGAGGAAGACGAATCTTTGCTAGACTTCATCACTCGCTTCAACTCAAAGAAGCTAAGTCTAGGCACTCTAAGCGAAGATCTTGTTCGCGCCGCTTTCATCCAGGGCGCCGAGTACCCAGAGCTTATCCGCACTTTGATGGGTAAAGATGGCATGCCATCCACGCGAGATGCCATCATGACAGCAGCTAAACGCTTTGCCGAGACGGAGAAGCAACTGGGTAGAAATCTTCCCCAGAGCACAAACCTCTACACGCAGAGGACAAGAGAGAATAACGTCCGTACCGCCCGACAAAATAAGAAGAGGAAGCTTGGTATTTGGCAATCAAGGATAAACTTTGACACCTCATCCAGCTCTCGCCCTCTATTAGGCGGAAGGGACAACACACACTCATCAAACAGGAATCCCAGATGGACGCCACTCACCAAAAGCGTCACCGAGATATTTGCCACCGAGAAACTCCCGTGGCCAAAGGCTCCAATAATCCGGCAGCGTCACAACGCAGATCAGAGCAAATCCTGTGACTTCCACGGGACAAAAGGCCACACCACAGAGGAGTGTACGTCTTTGAAGGATATTGTCGAAACATTCGTCAAAGATGGAAAACTTACACACCTCGTGGAGTCGATTAAGAACGGAGGGAGAAATGACAATCGATACAAGGGCAACGGACGAAAGCCCGTCGACATCAGCATCCACATGGTTCATGGCAACGTCAGAGGAAGAAAACGACGAATGATAGAGCCAAGTGCGTGGAAGGAAGCTGAAGTGCGCTTCCCGCGTGTACCAGGAGGGCCCAACAAAGAAGGCCCCATAGTGATCAAAAGCCAGCTGGGGCACTACATCACTTCCCGCACTCTTGCTGATAACGGCGCTTCATCGACGGTCATGTATAGGCAATTCTTCGACAAGCTAGACGACGAAGACAAAGAACGCCTAGAAACGGTCTACGCCTCAATGGAAGGGTTCAATGGCAGCACAAACACCCCCTTGGGTATCCTATCTTTCCCCGTCACTCTCACGGACGGGAAGCACTCCCGCATAGAAGACGTGGACTTCGTCGTAATGAGGAAGCCACACCACCCATACGACATCCTCTTCAGGAGAGATGGGATGGCAAGATTTAATGCCGTAGTGTCTTCAGTCCACGGCATGATGGGGTGGCCAACAGCTGAGGGTGTCGCGATGATCACGGGCATTCCCCAGGTATGCATCGCATCTGTCTCATCTAAACCCAAACCAAAGATGGCCAAACCAACCGTCACAGAGCCAGAAGAATGGGCATTTAATGGCAAATACCCTGACCAGGCCGTTACCATTGGCCCAACAATCACTAATCCCACACGCACCTTACTCAAACGCTTATTGCAAAAAAATGCTGACATCTTCGCCTGGACACCAGCTGACATGACTGGTGTACCCCGAAGTAAGGCGGAGCATAAGCTCAAATGTGACCCAGCTTTTACGCCGGTCATACAAAACCGTCGCTTGATGGGTGCAGAGCAGGCTAACGCGTGTAGAACCCAAGTCAAGGAACTCCTTGACGCAGGTATCGTACGCGTTAGTAAATATCAAACATGGGTTGCAAATCCCGTCATGGTACCAAAATCTAAAAAACAATGGTGCATGTGCATAGATTTCAAAGACCTAAACAAAGCATGCCCCAAAGATTGTTACCCGTTACCCGAAATTGACCTGAAGGTAGATTCGTTAGCACCGTTTCGCCTTAAATGCTTCCTTGATGCGTATAAAGGGTACCATCAAATCCATATGGCCGTTGACGATCAGGACAAAACCGCATTTCGGACGCCCGATGGCATATTTTGTTATCAAATGATGCCATTCGGACTTAAGAATGCCGGGTCCACATACCAACGCCTGATGGACAAAGAGTTCCACGCCCAAATCGGGAGGAACTTGGAAGTTTACATGGATGATTTGGTCATCAAAAGCCTTGAGCCAGAAGCGATGTTGAAAGACATCGAAGAAACTTTCAACACGCTCAGACGGATAAACATGAAGCTCAACCCGAGCAAGTGTTCTTTTGGGATGGAAGAAGGGAAGTTCTTAGGAGTCATCGTTACCAAAGATGGCTTCAGAGCGAACCCTGAAAAGGTCGAAGCTATTATCAAAATGGAATCACCTACTACCATCAAACAAGCTCAGACACTGAATGGACGACTAGTCGCACTTAACCGCTTTTTGGCAAACCATGCGGATAAGTCGTTCCCATTCGTGTCAATATTGAGAAATTGCTTAAAGAAAACGCACTTCCGCTGGACACCAGAAGCGGAAGCAGCTTTTCAAGAGATTCGGTCACGCTTGATCGAACTCCCAACACTCACAGCACCAGAAGTAGGGGAGGAATTAATTCTTTACCTCTCCGCCACAGACAGAGCAACCGGGGCAGTCCTACTAGTAGAACGAAAAGGCATCCAGATGCCCATCTACTACGTTAGCCGCGTCTTAACAGATGTAGAAACCCGGTACTCTACCCTGAAAAAATTAGTCTTAGCGCTTGTACAGGCTTCACGCAGGCTAAGACGATATTTCCAAGGCCACCCAGTCACCATTCTCACCAACTTCAAACTTGCAAACGTTCTAGGCAAACCCGAGTTGTCGGGACGCCTAGCCAAATGGGCAATTTAGTTGGAGGAATACGCGATAAAGTACAAGCCAAGACCAGCCATAAAAGGCCAGGTCTTGGCCGACTTTATTGCGGAAGTCCCCGCATCGCGGGAGAAAGAGTGCCAGGAAGAGGCTCAACCCTCTCCAGCACAAGACATTAACGATGTCTGGCGACACTATACTGATGGAGCAGCCAATAACGAGGGTTCAGGCGCAGGGTTGAAACTAACTAACCCAGCAGGCCAAGAATACACTTACGCTATTCGGCTGGATTTCCCAAGTACGAATAACGAAGCGGAGTATGAAGCATTCTTGGCCGGATTAAGAATTGCGCGTAAGATGGGGGTGAAAAACTTGGAAGCCCACGTGGATTCCATGTTAGTAGCCAACCAGATAAACGGGACGTACACGGTCGGGAACGACACAATGGCCCTGTACCTCGCACAAGCAAAAAACCTTATGCGCGATTTTAACAATTGCAAAGTTATGCACATCAAGCGAAATGAAAAAAAATCTGCGGATGCGTTAAGCAAGCTTGCATCGTTAGCCTTCACCCACTTGGGAAAGGACATCCGCGTTGAACTCCTTGGAGCACCGTCAGTCCCGCACAAGGAAATTTGTGTCATCCAAACCGGCATGGAAACATGGATGACACCAATCATAAATTACCTTGCAGCGGGTATACTACCAGAGTCGAAGACACATGCAAGAAAGATACACTGTAAATCACTGAACTATCAACTTGATAACATACTTTACGGGCGTAACTTTCTTGGCCCACTCCTCAGATGCTTGGACGACCAAGATGCCGACTACCTCCTAAGGGAAGTACATGAAGGCATCTGTGGAGTACACGCAGGTCCACGCGCAGTTGTAGCTAAGCTAAACAACGCGGGATACTTTTGGCCGGGGATGCATACGGATGCGCTGGCTTACATCAGAAAATGTAGGTCCTGCCAGCTCTACGCACCCAACACACATCACCCGAGGAACGAACTTGTTCCAGTCACTTCTTCATGGCCATTTCAGAAGTGGGCCATCGATGTGACAGGCCCATTTCCCACAGCAGCAGGGAACGTTCAGTTCCTAGTGGTAGCCATCGACTACTTCACCAAGTGGATAGAAGCAAAACCCTTAGCCCAGACAACCGCAAAACATATCAAAAAATTTATTTGGGAATTTATTATTTGTCGTTTTGGACTTCCACAGAACTTGGTGAGCGATAACGGCACCAACTTTGCTGACCAGAAGCTACAAAAGTGGCTGAAAGAACTTCAAATCACCCACACCTTTACCTCAGTGGCACACCCGCAGAGTAATGGTGAGGTGGAAAGAGCAAACAAAAGCATCGTCGACGGCATAAAGAAAAGACTCTTGGAGCATAGATCCGGCTGGGTGGACGAAGTTCCACATGTCCTTTGGGCGAACAGAACGCTAAAAAAGGCAAGCACTGGCGAAACCCCGTTCAGCCTCACCTATGGCACTGAAGCCATGGTCCCGGTCGAAATTGGTCTACCCTCACCAAGAGTCATAACTCAACCAGAAGACAATGATGCGGAAAGACGGTTAGACCTTATGCTAACCGAAGAACGCAGAGACTTAGCCGCAACGCGTGAAGAGAACTACAAGCGACATGCAAAAGTACTACAACACGCGGGTAAAACTCTGCAACTTCAATGTCGAAGACTACATACTGCGTAACAACGAGGCTTCGAACCAAGAGCGCCCAGGAAAGCTGGCCCCGGTCTGGGAAGGGCCATACATTATTAAAGAAGTTTTGGGAAAGGGCGCATACCGGCTCGAAAGGCTCGATGGCACCCCCATCCCAAGAACATGGAATGGAGCTCAATTACGCAAATGTTACATGTAGATCAATTCCAAACTTGTAAAGAAAAGGCCTAGAGCCACTTCTAATGGAAATGATTCTCTTTTTCACATTGTGTTGATAGCCTTACCTTTATACTTATGAACTGACCACACTGATATGCCGGTATTCACCGCATAAATAAGTGTGGGAGGAAGTAAGTCGTTGCGTGTGGAAAGCGGCACAACCCGCAAAAACACAAACAGTAAATATTTCTAAGGGGAAGATGAGGAAAACCTTCACGCTGATCAGATATAGGTGAAGTTTGGTCATCCTACTAAGTGAAAGTGACGGTCCTACCCGCACAATCATGATAGCGGAAACTGAACATTAGCCTATTATCAATCACGCGTCAAAAGGTTAACTTATTCAAAACACTTAGGAAATTGCTAAGTTAAACTGAAATATGCATGAGCATAACATATAATGTTTACAAGGCAAGGCGTTAACAAAACATTTATATTTCATATAAATTCAAACATTACAAGAATGGCTAGGTATCTACCCGCCTACAAAAATATAAATCTATCCTAACGGTTGGAAGGGATCTCAAGGTTCACGCTTCAGGACCACTCCCTCCAAACCCGCTTGAACCCGCACCATCAGTTGGCTGCGGCGGTTCAAGGAAAACCTTGAGAACAGCTAGCTCGTCATCCGCAGCAGCAATCTCATTCACCTTCTCCACCACCGGATGCGGGAAGGCAGCATACTGGTTCACTGCTTGGTCGTAGGCAGCTTCAGTGTCCACGTCGTGTAGAGGGAAGTTGGAAGGCGGGATGCCCTTCTCAACAAACCCTAGACCAAGCAGGAAACCAGCCTTTTCCTCATCCTCATGAGAAGCGTTGAGGGCTGCACTCATGGCATCGTCATAAGATGTGTTCGCGAAGATCCGATGCACAACCTACAAAAAAAAAATATATGAAAACCTTTTCTAAGTATAAAGAAAAGCGTAAAGAAATTATGAAGCTATGCGTACCTGAGGCAACGCTTCTCGCAGAAGCCACTCCTTATTTGCCAGAGCCTCCTGAAGGGCAGCTTGAGCTTGATCGCGGGCGCGTTCGGCTTCATTTTTTTTGAGGTTGGCAAGCAACACATCCTTAGCCGCAGCCTCTTCAACGCCCTTAAGCTTACGCTCAGTGCGATCAAGCATACCCTTCTGATCCAGGAGCTCTTGGAGCTTCTTGGCGTCTTCTAAGGCCAAAGCATCATGAGCCCGCTGAAGCTTCTCTAGTTTAGCTTTAAGCTCTTCATTCTCGGCGCGCAGAGGCTCAGCAATGGCTTCAGCTTTGGTGGCCCTCTCGGTCGCATTACGCGCAGTCTCCTTGGCCAACCTAAGCTGCTTGTTGACAGCTTGGGTAGCCTTGGAGCGGGCCACATGCCTGGCCTGGACCTCGACCTCAAGGTCCTTGTAGGCCTTCTCCCTCTACGCTGCGGTGGCAGCGAGTCTCTTGTTCTCCTCCCGCAATGCTCGCGCCTGAGCCACTTCTGTAACACCCCGTAACCGCAGCGGAAACGTAAACGGGATGCAACAGACACCTCTGATATCAACCACATTGTTTATAAAGAAAACTGAATACATTAATATACTTCAAATTACATTATCTTGTATTTCATTACATTCTAGGTGATACACACATCATACAATACGATACATAATTCTATTTATTATAATGTATCCTAACATTCCGCACGCAAATCTTACACACATCAAGCACTTAGCACGTAAGCAATCACTTCATCTTAGTTGTACCTGAAAAGCATGTGAGAAAACGGGTCAACTACGAATAGTTGGTGAGTTTCACAATTTGAGTTAACCATGAAAAATCCATATCATAATATAATATTATCTGGGGACACTGTTAACCAGTACTGTACTCATTCTGGGGGCAACGTTAACCCAGAAACACTTCCAAAGACATCTGGGGACACAGTTAACCCAGTAACACTTCCAAAGACATCTGGGGACACAGTTAACCCAGTAACACTTCCAAAGACATCTGGGGACACAGTTAACCCAGTAATGTACCCATTCCGTACGATTCCCGTACAATCAAATATTTATAAATACACGCAAATCCATGCGTTCAGTATGTATTTAAACATTTCAATAGTAACATGTTTCCGCCCCGGGAAAATATTTGAAAACAATTCAGAAAAAGGGGCTCGTGAAACTCACCTTAGCACATGCAAGCAGGTAACAACAATCATTATCAGTTAACACGTCCAATCTGTAGTATGATCCCTACGATCGTTACTATACACTCATTATTAATATAACTTTAACTAAGTTAACCGGTACATCTGGGGACACTGTTAACCCAGCACTGTACCCGTTCTGGGGGCAAGGTTAACCCAGAAATACTTCCCCGGACTCAGATTGTGTTGTCGTTTAGAGTTCAACAGTCAAATTTTCTAATAGCTTGTTTTCCCCTGGATGTCCCCTGCCATCCACATAGTCCCCTGTAATTTTTCCAGAACCAAAATCTTCTATTACATGCCATTTTCACTAAAACCGAACTAGAAAACCCTAGAACTCGTTTAACCGAAAAGCCTACTTAGACTTCTCCAACTGACCTAAAATTTTGTGTGTGACTTATACATGATATAAAAAGCTTATCTGAAATTTTCCAGAATTTTTCATGATATTTAACTATTTTTCACCATTTTTGGCCAAAACCGAGCATTAAATTCACCAAATATTCATCATTTGTCCAAAAATTACCAAAAATTCACAGAACTCTTATTTTCATGTGTAGAACATCCCTGTAAAATTTCATGATCTAAATCTATAGCATCAAAAATCTGTCCAAATCTCCAAAACCGAACATAAACCGAATATACCTTTCGTTTTCCGCCACTACGAGCTACAAACTCGTCTTTCCGCCTTATCTACCACTAAACACAGAACCTACAACCAACATACCACAATACCAAGCAAGTTACACTCACGATCAAGCCTCTTACACTATAGTTTCGGTTATGATTCAAAAACAAAGATTTAAACCGTAAAAATTCGTTCTTGGTTCGTTTAACTTCTTTCTTGGACCAAGATCCCTTGTATAACCCGTATACATCACTTGATCATGCAAGAATCGGTTTTCATCTTTGAAACCTTATTTTCTTGCAAACAAACTCAAGAAACGAAGATGAACACGTGATTAACTCGGTTTTTACCTCGGTTTTTCTTGCTCCAAATATCGGTTTTGAGTTCATGAAAGTGGAGAGACTTGAAGACCGTTGATATGTTTGATGAAAAAAAGAAAAAATGGGAGAATGGGGATACCCATTTCCGATCGGCACTCTTAGGGGGGTGGGGTGGGACCCACCTCTCCATTCTAGACCACATGTTTGGATATCCGTAATCCGAATAATGTTTTGGATAATCTGGTTCAGTTCGTTTTTCGGTTAAATGTTTAATTTGGCTTAAAACGGGGCTAAAACGGTCGTTTTTAGGCTTAAAAATGAAATTTATATAAAACCGATTTAAAAACTTTAAAAACTTAAACCATGACATTTATTAACTTAAAACATCATATTATTAATTATCGCGCATCTTTTTCGGCTTGATCGATCACCTCTTGCTCTGTTTGGTATTGAAGGTTTCGTTTAATGTACCGTCGTACCATTAAATCGAAATTCTTTTTCTGTGCCGTGCTTTACTTATCCCGAAACATTAATGCTTTGTAACATCACTAAATATTATAGATATCGTCTATAATTGAACCCTCGATTCGTTCGGGTTTCAATAACTATCGATCGATTAATCGCATAATCAATACGATGAATTATATATTCACGTACAATCAATACAGTGAACCATGTATTCTCGTATAATTACTATGGTAATTCATGTACCCGACATTAAATATAACGTAACTACTGTCTACCGGTTAGGGTATACCGGGTTTCGTCGGAATCGTTACATTCTCCCCCCGTTAAGAAATTTCGTCCTCGAAATTTTACACGCCCACTATCCCCTTCCGAGAGAAAGGTGGGGGTGTTTTTCCTTCAGAATTCACCCTCGCGTTACCAGGTATAATCTGGTCCTCGCTGCGAATTCCACTTAATCTTAATCAATAAAGCTTGGTATGTCCAAACTGTTTAGTTTTCCCGTCTACTATCTCTACGGAATTAGTTATGATATCAAGCATGTCTTCTATGAGTACCTCTATTACTAGTACTTTCGTTGCCTCATCGCTTAGGCACTTTTCAATCCGTATACATGGCAAAACATCATGTATAATACTTAGCCCCTGGAGTGCTTTAATCGATAAACTAAATGACCAATCATGGAGATAGTCTCATGAGGTCCTGTATATTAAGGAGCTATTTTCGGTTTTGCCAAACCTCATATCACCTCTCTAAGGTGATGCCTTAAAATACCTTGTCACCTCTTTCCAGCGACAATGGTTTCCTTTGAATGTTGGCATAAATCCTTTGCCAATCTCGCGCTGCTTTCAGCTTATCTTAAATATTATAAATCCAATTGGTTGTTTTTTCGAATCAATTCAAATCTTATGTCTTGATTGGCGCCCATTTTCAATTCAACAAATTGGTGATAATTACTTCACCTATAGAAAGCTTCAAGCTCTCGATGCTTCCTTCCCCGTCTTCCAATAATGGAAGTAGGATGACTATTTCGATCTGAGATAATTGAAACTGGTACTCCACGACGAGATACCATTTCACCATCATGAATTTGGGCGAGAATTCATTGTGGTAATCGTCATGGATTGGGATGAAATGCGAGGATTGGTTAATCGATCCGCGATTACCCAATTTACATCATGCCTTTGATATATCTTGGGAATTTGCGTCCCGAAATCCTTTGTAATTTATTCCCACTATCATTGGCGAATTTTTCTGTCGTTGTAGCGTTTCCTAGGGTTTTCGGCGTGCAGCCTTATCTCTTGCATAACTTAAATATTCACCAACATACGTAACCATATCTTTCTCCAAACTCGGCCATTAATACAATCCTTTCAGATATTCGTATCATCAATAGTCTATTCCGATCCCGGATGTATGGAATATTTCGATCTATGCGCTTTGTCCATGATTAATTCACGAAGGTCATGGAGGGTCGGGATCCAAACCCGATTTTTGAAGTAGAGAATTTCGTCCACGCGCTGTTCAAAATTCTTCTCATTGCCGTAAAGTTCCTCCTTTTCGCTGTTCCTCTTTCAACGCCTCACGTTGAGCGACTCGAATCAGGTCCGAAAAGTTCGACTGGACTATCATCCCTAGCGCTCGCACTCGCAATGGCTTAACGCGACTTTTCCTACTCAAAGCATCGGCTACGACGTTAGCCTTGCCGGGGTGATAACGGATGTCACAGTCATAATCGCTTAACAACTCGACCCATCTTCGTTGCCTCATATTCAGTTCTTTCTGATCGAATATGTGCTGCAAACTTTTATGATCGGTGAAGATGGTGCACTTCGTATCGTAGAGATAATGTCTCCACATTTTAAGTGCGAAGATAACCGCTCCCAGTTCTAAGTCGTGAGTAGTGTAATTTTTCTCGTGTACTTTTAACTGTCGGGGAGCATAGGCTATAACCTTATTATTCTGCATCAACACGCATCCTAACCCTCTACGCGATGCGTCACAATACGCGTCAAAACCATCGTCTCCATCGGGGAGACTTAAATTCGGCGCTTGGCACAATTTTAATGGTTTCTATCTTATTTGGATCTTTGTGAAATCTTTGTTGCTTTACAACATGACCAAGGGATTATGCCTTCTTTATTCAAAATCACATTTCGAAAACTTCGCGTATAGCTCCTCTTGCTTTAACACTTCCACAATTTTCTTAACCGTCGTTCGTGCTCTTCTTTACGTTGCTAATATATCAAAATATCATCAATGAATGCTATGACAAATTTGTCAAAATAAAGTTTATAGACTCGGTTCATGAATACTGCCGGCGCATTTGTTAGCCCGAGAGGCATAACTAAAAATTCATAATGGCCGTAACGAGTCCGAAACGCTGTTGTTGCAACGTCCTCCTCTTGGATTTTTCATTTGGTGATAACTATATCTAAGATCAATTTTCTAAAAATAAATCGCCCCTTGCAATTGGTTAAATAGATCATTTACTTCGAAGAAGTGAATACCTATTCCTGATCGTCACTTTATTCAATTCTCCCTAATCAATACATATCCTAACACTTCCGTACTTCATTTCCCAAACAACACGGGTGCGCCCCATGGTGACTAACTAGGTCGTATGAAACCTTATCCAATAATTCTTGCATTTCAGTTGGTGCAAGTCGGTAAGATGCTTTAGCAACAGGGCCAGCTTGAGGTATTAAATCGATTCTGAATTCGACCTGTCGGGTTGGCGGTATTCCAGGTAGTTCTTCTGGGAAAACTTGTGGAAATTCGCGTACCATCGGGATATCTTCTATATGTTTTCTTTTAAATACTTTGGCAATCGCGTTTGTTAAATACACCACGTCTTCTTGTCGTAAATATTATAACATCTCAAGATGAGATTAGAGTGGTAACATAATACCGTACACTTTTCTCTGTAACTAATCGCTTCATCGTCCGAAGGAGAGCTTCTAATCATCTTCTCTTCATATTTGATTTCAGCTTCATGTTGAGTTAGCCAATCCATGTTAACTTTTATGTCAAAACTTCATAACTTTACTGGTCGTAGGTCAATAAGGAAATGTTAATTGTTCAGAATAATAGGACAATTCCAAACAATTTAATTAACCATTAGGGATTTACCGTTAGTGATTCTACAGTATAGGGTTCTATAATTTCACTAATCGGTATCTTTCCAAAGGGTAGGAGATTAACAGGAACTAACTTCTATCGACGACCGTAAAAATATCACTGAAGTCTATTGATTTAAAACTACAACGTACTTAATACCACCTTTGGATCATGACGGGCTTTATTCGAATTACTCACAAAAGCACGGCTCCTTGCTTGATCAGAGGTTGATGCTTGTCATGAGGTTCTTCTTCTAACGACACCTTGGTTCAACTTTGGGCAATTTCTCTTGAAACGTTCTGTACTGCCACATTCATAGCAAGTACATCTGTTTGGTATAATTTGATTTCTTTGGATGGATTGTTATTGGAGTTGTTGGGTTCGGAGTGGTTGTACACGAATGGGTTGGGGTTGCCGGTTCACATGGCTTCAATTGGTTCTACAGTTGGGGCATTACGCCCATCTCTACCACACCTGTGGCCTACTATCACTCGACATTCTTCTTCCTGCCGATAACCATATTTTCCACATTTAGGGAAGGACCCTTCATGCGGTTCATGTTTCACACCAGAACTAGTCTCAGTATAATTCTGGGTTGTAGGACTTACCTACTTATTCAACAGTCTATCTTGCACTATACCTTTATCATTCCTCTTCTTTAACACTCGACGTCTCACCTAACGTCCTTCCAGTCCGCTTCTCATAGAGTCAAATATATCAATGCTAGCTTGTGACACAACCCTTCCAAAGGTTGTATATTTTACAGGATTGACTATACTCCTTATCGGTGGAGTTAGTCCCCAATATAGCGCTCACTTCGCTTAGTTTCAGGAGTAATTAGCCATGTTACCAGACATGACAACTCCTTCAATCGATTAGCGTGTTCTAAGTGATTAGCACACAACGTTTCTATCTTCCATAGCTCAGTTTCCAATCTCTGAACTTAATTACTCGAATAAAAGTGCTCTAGCACAAGAATTTTAAACTCTGACCATATCATCTGAGTGATAATTTTCTAACTAAAATTTTGTACCATCGTGTTCCATCACGATACAACATAATCTACCTACATATCGGTAGTATATTTCACTACACAATGTTCTAGACTCATATCAATACCATTAACCATTTCGATCTTTTCTATCCACTCGCTAATCTATTCCTCCCTTTACCATCAGTAACTATTAATAATTTCCATAACACAACCAACAAACATATCCTTCATACCGGATCTAGTTCATTACGACTACTATTCATGTTTAGTTTATAACTAATACTTGTAGTCATAATAGTATTCGGTGGAACATTATCACTCTTAGTAATAACACTAAGAGTTGAAATATTCATAATCATGTGATTGCTCGATCTATAATTCTGCGATCACATTTGCATCAACACTAGCAGTGATCTGTGATACGACATTCGCTATCATCATCTGCTATCTTTGAGCAATCAACTGAATCATATCAATCTCCATCATTGGAGCTACTCTTTTTATGTCATTCTGCCGTACTCATCCCGTACGCAGTAATCAATACTAATCTCACCGTATAACTCGTTACCAGCTCAATCATAACAACATGTACACATACAAACCAAATATTATCATATATATATATATTACACATACCGGCATCTAGTATATATGTCCCACAAATATAATAACATATGGACTTAACCTGACTGTAACATCCCGAAATTTCGAGATAATATTAATTATATTACTTAACAATAGAGGGAAAGATTACTCGGGTTATCAGGAAATAAATAATAGAATAGGAGTTGGTATGGGTCGGGCTAGTGTTGGGAAATGTATGTGGGTCTTGGACTTAGATTGCGTAAGATGGGTTAAATGAGAATGGGCCTTGGGTCCGTGGGCTTGAGAGAGATAAATACCCATCCCAAGCCTAAAATATCATTTATTTCCATCTTTCTCTTTTACACTCCTCAAAAACACACACATAACCGACCGAGATTCGAAGCCGAGACCCGAGATTCTGTTGAATAGATCTGAGTTGATAAGGTATGAACTAATCCAACAAAGCTAATATTACTGAAAATGGTTAGGATTGGATGGGTTAACCGGACCCGAAACCCAACTGCCCAAATCGGACCCCTAAAACGTCGATTTTAGGCCGATTTGATGGTTGGGATTTGTAGGCGCCGATCATACGATTCCGTGGGTACCAAAATCGAGTTATTTGGCTAAGAAACGAAGGAGTTATGGGCAAACAGATCTGCAGCGCGACAACTTCGCCTTCATCTGGGCAACTTCGCCTTCAAGCGATGAACTTCGCCTGCAAGCTAAGTTCGCCTGATGAACTTCGCCTGCAAGCCAAGTTCGCCTGATGATAAGTTCGCCTGAAGCCAAGTTCGCCTGATGGCAACTTCGCTGAAATGGTAACTTCGCCTAAATGGTAACTTCGCCTAAAAGCCAAGTTCGCCTGAGGTTTAACTTCGCCTAAAAGCCAAGTTCGCCTAAGGTTTAACTTCGCCTAAAAGCCAAGTTCGCCTGAGGTTTAACTTCGCCTAAAAGCCAAGTTCGCCTAAGGTTTAACTTCGCCTGAAGCCAAGTTCGCCTAAGGTTTAACTTCGCCTAAAGTGAAGTTCGCTTAGAAAATAAATTAAAAACCTAATGGAAAATGTGTTAAGGCAGTTTTCGAAAATAAAATTTTTCCAAGCTGACCTGGCAGCTTAACCCCAGCCAGGGGCTCTGCCCCTTGGACCCCGCTAGGGGCTGCCGCCCCTAGAACCCCGCTGCCAGGGGCGCTGCCCCCGGACCCCCGTTCGTTGTGGGTCATATATAGATAGAAATACAAAACGAGTAGTAGTAGTTAATTGATATATGTAAATATTACAGTTAGCCGAGCCCAGTTAAAGAAAGGAATTACGATCAACGGCGAGCGTAACAGGATCCAGGTGAGTTTCTAGCCCCATTTATGTGTTATGTTTTCGGGGCTGTGTGCATACTCGATATGTTTGTTAATACGCTTATCCTAAGAGATAAGTGTATGCCTTATGTGAATGATATGATATATAGGAATGATTGCTTGATGGTACGTGAACGATCTTCGGATATTGCACGTACTGTCAGGTTGTAACACTATGTGTAAGGTAAGTATGATATGTATGTTTATGTGTATGAACATGATAGAGATAATAGAAGAAAGAAATGATAATGTATGGTTACGAAAAGGGTACCGAGCCCTACTAATACTCGAGGTATGATGTATGGTTGTATGGTGACGAAGAGGGAATCGAACCCTTCTAATATTCGAAAACAAGGGACCAGACCCTTATAATATCTGTGATGTTAGGGACCAGACCCTTATAATATCTGTGATGTTAGGGACCAGACCCTTATAATATCTGTGACGTTAGGGACCAGACCCTTATAATATCTGTGACGTTAGGGACCAGACCCTTATAATATCTGTGATGTTAGGGACCAGACCCTTATAATATCTGTGATGTTAGGGACCAGACCCTTATAATATCTGTGATGTTAGGGACCAGACCCTTATAATATCTGTGAGGTTATAGGGCGAAAGGCTCTTTAAAACGTATGAATATATGAATGTATAGAAGTATGAAAGAATAAAAGTATGAATACATGAATGTATAGAAGTATGAAAGAATAAAAGCATGAATACATGAATGTATAGAAGTATGAAAGAATAAAAGCATGAATACATGAATGTATAGAAGTATGAATGAATAAAAGTATGATTATATGAATGTATAAAAGTATGAAGGTAAGAAAGTATGAAATGCAAGAATGTATTGTATGATTATGTGATTAACTAGAACTCACTCAGCGTAGCTGACTTTTAGTATGCACGCAGGTGAGCTGATTATAGAGTTAGCATGAGGATGGCACATGGCATGGATTGAACGGCTGGCATCTGAAGAAAGAAGTAAAGATGTTTTAAATATAAAGTTTTGGTGTTATGGTATCAAGGAAAAGATTTAATGTTTTGTAACAAATGATTGACGTTTTATATTCCGCGAAAAGTTTTAATAAACTCTGATTTGAAGAACTGTGTTTATGAGTAAATCCGACACGACAGTAGGGTTACCGGTAACGGGGCCTTACACTGACGTCGGTTAACGTTTAAATATGTTTCATAACCCTTGTCACCAACTGACATATAGATCTTTCTCAACAAAGATCAATGTTTAATATGCTTGATTTCAATATCCTTCTGAATGTCAGCATAACCGATACATGCTCACCGTGAGCACCAAACGATTACGTACCACGGAGTTATAATATCCGTGTCCATTTGTATATCCGGCATACACGGTATACCACCTACGAACGAACAACCAACTATGCTACAATGATTCCAACACCTCTTTGTGTATGGGTAATCATTCTATTCGAGTACACATGGGTATAGGCGTCTAGCGGATGTAAGGATAATATAGGGAGTTGCAAGGTTCAAGGTAATCGCGCAACATGGGTTGCCTTCAAATATTATTAATTACTATTATGGGAAACTCTATCACTTGCTCAGTCAATGTCCTCAGGCGTTCTAGGTTCGCTAAAATCGGTAATTCTCGATCTGGAGGAGGTATGTCTTATATGTTTGGGAGTGAGAAATACACATATATATTTCTATATATATTATTTTTATCTGCTCATTTACTATCAAATTTATTATTATTATTATTTTATTTCATTTTATTTATTTATTTATTTATTTTCCTTAATGGAATAAGAATGGGTTCAGGTACGGGTCCGTCCGTAGGTGAGGGTCGACGGTTCGGGTGAACATCTGGGGTTATTAGAATATACGGTACCGGTATTGGTAGGGTAAGGGATTTATCAATTTTGGTTGGGAGTGACGGTTATTAGATATTTCTGGTTAATGTCAAACGGGAGATCTAACTTGGTACAATCATAACTATAGCCCGATAAGTCAGACTTATCATCAACCGATGCTCTAGAAATCTCAGCATCCTCGGTACTTTTATTATTTCATCCCCCGGTTCCTTATCCGGGTCCTATTTCTCAATACATGTACCCACAAGATATGTACATATATATATACACATTAGCACGTATAAATAATATTATATACTTTACACATACGTTGCCATTTTTACCTATTAATGTACCCCGTGACTTCCCCTGAACTCCCTCGTGCGGACAATTCTGTTATTATGTTCCGGACCATAATAACTCACTTGTCCATCCAAGTTCATCCAGACCTCGTCACAATAAATTATTAGTTGATATTCAGATCCTATAATACTTGAGCTACTGGTTATATTTTAGGTATCTTTAAAGACATCCTAAATCTTTATAAAAATGGCTCTGATACCAACTTCTGTAACACCCCGTAACCGCAGCGGAAACGTAAACGGGATGCAACAGACACCTCTGATATCAACCACATTGTTTATAAAGAAAACTGAATACATTAATATACTTCAAATTACATTATCTTATATTTCATTACCGTCTAGGTGATACACACATCATACAATACGATAAATAATTCTATTTATTATAATGTATCCTAACATTCCGCACACAAATCTTACACACATCAAGCACTTAGCACGTAAGCAATCACTTCATCTTAGTTGTACCTGAAAAGCATGTGAGAAAACGGGTCAACTACGAATAGTTGGTGAGTTTCACAATTTGAGTAAACCATGAAAAATCCATATCATAATATAATATTATCTGGGGACACTGTTAACCCAGTACTGTACTCATTCTGGGGGCAACGTTAACCCAGAAACACTTCCAAAGACATCTGGGGACACAGTTAACCCAGTAACACTTCAAAAGACATCTGGGGACACAGTTAACCCAGTAACACTTCCAAAGACATATGGGGACACAATTAACCCAGTAATGTACCCATTCCGTACGATTCCCGTACAATCAAATATTTATAAATACACGCAAATCCATGCGTTCAGTATGTATTTAAACATTTCAATAGTAACATGTTTCCGCCCCGGGAAAATATTTGAAAACAATTCAGAAAAGGGGCTCGTGAAACTCACCTTAGCACATGCAAGCAGGTAACAACAATCATTATCAGTTAACACGTCCAATCTGTAGTATGATCCCTACGATCGTTACTATACACTCATTATTAATATAACTTTAACTAAGTTAACTGGTACATCTGGGGACACTGTTAACCCAGCACTGTACCCATTCTGGGGGCAAGGTTAACCCAGAAACACTTCTCCGGACTCAGATTGTGTTGTCGTTTAGAGTTCAACAGTCAAATTTTCTAATAGCTTGTTTTCCCCGTTTTGCGTGCCTAGCACGGTTACCCGTTTTTATGTTTCAAAAATGAGTTTGGTCACACACGACCCGAAAATAGTCGTTGACTGATAGTTTAAGTAAAGTTGTGAAATTTGAACTCGGTTTAGACGCCCCGATTGTCCGCGGGACCCGTTTCTGTCTTTAGCGCACTGGAAACTGTTAAATCGGACAAAAATTACTCAAATCATCCGAATTATTTTCGGATGATTTATTTTTACCTGTTTAACTCAATTATAAGAAGATAGTTCATTTTTAGGATTTTTATTCACCAGTCAGCTCGCTTATGCGAACTTTACCGGTTTACGCTTTTTAAACTTTAAAAGTTTGTTTTTGCAAAAATAATTATCCGTTTGATATCGGATCTCGAAATTTTGCACAAATCACTTTTTGACAGTGGAGAATTTTATAAAAATATTTCCAGAATTAATTTCTATATTTAAAATTTATTTATCTATTTTTAAACACCATTTAAACACTAAATATGTCGTAAATACCAAACGATCTTAGAAAAATACCAAATATTTCCTGGATGTCCCCTGCCATCCACATAGTCCCCTGTAATTTTTCCAGAACCAAAATCTTCTTTTACATGCCATTTTCACTAAAACCGAGCTAGAAAACCCTAGAACTCGTTTAACCGAAAAGCCTACTTAGACTTCTCCAACTGACCTAAAATTTTGTGTGTGACTTATACATGATATAAAAAGCTTATCTGAAATTTTCCAGAATTTTTCATGATATTTAACTAGTTTTCACCATTTTTGGCCAAAACCGAGCATTAAATTCACCAAATATTCATCATTTGTCCAAAAATTACCAAATATTCACAGAACTCTTATTTTCATGTGTAGAACATCCCTGTAAAATTTCATGACCTAAATCTAAAGCATCAACAATCTGTCCAAATCTCCAAAACCGAACATAAACCGAATATACCTTTCGTTTTCCGCCACTACGAGCTACAAACTCGTCTTTCCGCCATATCTACCACTAAACACAGAACCTACAACCAACATACCAAAATACCAAGCAAGTTACACTCACGATCAAGCCTCTTACACTATAGTTTCTGTTATGATTCAAAAACAAAGATTTAAACCGTAAAAATCCGTTCTTGGTTCGTTTAACTTCTTTCTTGGACCAAGATCCCTTGTATAACCCGTATACATCACTTGATCATGCAAGAATCGGTTTTCATCTTTGAAACCTCATTTTCTTGCAAACAAACTCAAGAAACGAAGATGAACACGTGATTAACTCGGTTTTTACCTCGGTTTTTCTTGCTCAAAATATCGGTTTTGAGTTCATGAAAGTGGAGAGACTTGAAGATCGTTGATATGTTTGACGAAAAAAAGAAAAAATGGGAGAATGGGGATACCCATTTCCGATCGGCACTCTTAGGGGGGTGGGGTGGGACCCACCTCTCCATTCTAGACCACATGTTTGGATATCCGTAATCCGGATAATGTTTTGGATAATCTGGTTCAGTTCGTTTTTCGGTTAAATGTTTAATTTGGCTTAAAACGGGGCTAAAACGGTCGTTTTTCGGCTTAAAAATGAAATTTATATAAAACCGATTTAAAAACTTTAAAAACTTAAACCATGACATTTATTAACTTAAAACATCATATTATTAATCATCGCGCATCTTTTTCGGCTTGATCGATCAACTCTTGCTCGGTTTGGTATTGAAGGTTTCGTTTAATGTACCGTCGTACCATTAAATCGAAATTCTTTTTCTGTGCCGTGCTTTACTTATCCCGAAGCATTAATGCTTCGTAACATCACTAAATATTATAGATATCGTCTATAATTGAACCCTCGATTCGTTCGGGTTTCAATAACTATCGAACGATTAATCGCATAATCAATACGATGAATTATATATTCACGTACAATCAATACAGTGAACCATGTATTCTCGTATAATTACTATGGTAATTCATGTACCCGACATTAAATATAACATAACTAATGTCTACCGGTTAGGGTATACCGGGTTTCGTCGGAATCGTTACAACTTCCAGGCTACGCGCCGTCTTTAACTTGTCGTTTTCACGACAGAGTAGCTCGACGCGCGGCTGCATCCGGGCAAGGAGGATTCGGAGCTCATTGGATAGCCTACCCTCTTGGTAGCTAGCCATGGCCTCCCCCAACGCACCGCTTGGGGAAGCATGGCGCGCCCAGTCAACGCAATCCGCCGCCGTTCGGAGGGTCGTTCCCTGGCGGATATTCCACCGTGGAGCGTACACCTCATTGGAATCCGAAACTGCAAAAACAAAAAACAGTTAGGAAAAAAATGATAAAAATAGATAATAGGCCAAAATAACCCCACGCACCTGTAGGGTCGATAACAGGCCGGTAGCCGCCAAACCCATCACTCGAACCTAAGGGATATCCATCCAAGAGGTCAAAGAGATGGGAAGGGGGCAAAGATTGGCTAGGAGCCCCAACCCTGAACGTACCTGAAGAACCGGCCACGGACGAGGTAGTTGCTGGCGCCGGAGGGGGCAGGGTAGAAGCCACCGTGGTAGAGACCATCGGAGGTGAACTCATTGGAGATGAAATCACAACCGTGGTCGCTGCTGCGGAGCTTGTAGAAAAGATCACCGCCGGCTCAGTGAAAGATGCGGTAAAGATGGAACTGACGGCTAGCGGAGATGACGTCATTACTGGAACAGTTGACTCGACGGTATGAGCAACCGAACCAGCACCGGAAACAGGCGCGGCCGCCTGGGTCATCGCCTCGGATAGGTTGACCAAACCTATCGTCGTGGGTCCAGAACTGCTTCCGCCCGCACCGCTCTGAAATGCGGATGCGTCCACCCCTGCATAAAGAACAAAACATTAAAAACAACGGCGAAAAGAAATGCAGGAAAAGTAAATAAAAATTATACTTACGGGTTTTCTTAATCTTGAAGTTCTGACGGGCGGGGACGAACCCGATGGAACTGGCCTCTTCACGCCAGTCACCGTCGTAACGCTTGGTTGCTCGCAGGTGACAGCTGTCCCAACCTCTGAGAGAATGGTCTCACCACCACCAGGGTTCCCCGCTGCCTCCTCGCTTTCAGTCTCGGAATCAGACTGATTTCCCAGGTCGACGGCGGAGGTAACCTTCGCCTTGCCCTTCACGCCGGCAGCTTTCTTCTTCCTCACGAAGAAAGGCCCATCTGCGGATCCCTCATCAGAAGATGATAAATATAGAGGAACTCTAGCAGAGGTTTGAGCATGAAGAGGGCGAGGATTAAAGAATCCCTTACCTGGCCGCATGGCGCTCAAAATCTCGTGGCCCTGCGGGTAGACCTCCACAAATCTATCCGCCGTCTGCTCCAAGATGGGCAACTCGTTCTCGTCAAGATCGCGGATGCAGGAGCTATTGTAAGTCGTTCCCCTCTGAAATAAAAAGAAAAACAGTTAGAAGAAAAACCCTATATCAGCACATAAGATGGAGCATACCGTAAGGAGTAGAGTTCAAACCGTATTCGAGGATGATGGGTACTTGCGGAGTCTCAGAACCGGCATCCTTCCATACCCGGCTCATCCCAAGCATCACCATCTTAGACTCCGCAAAGCGGTAAACCGGATTCTGGATCTGGGAGATCCTGGTGAACCATTCCGTCTCCTGGTAGTTGGAGGCGTGGAGGTTAGGGAGCGCCCTCCCATTCTTGAACGTCATCGCAATGGGGACGATGCGAGCGGAGATGTAGAAAAACTCCCGCTTCCAAGACCGAAGACTGCGCTCGGTAGCGCAGATCTTCAAACCCTTGATCCGAGTGACCAAGGTATACCAGCCCTGGATGCACCTCCAGGAGTAGAAGGTCATCAGGCGGTCGACGCGGGGCTCGATGCCCAGAATGTGGCACACCCATTCAAAATGGAGAACCTTAGCGATCGCCATCGGGTGCACCTCCGTCAAGTGTACACCGTGTTTCTCCAAAACACGGTATACGAACTTCGTTAATGGGAATCTGAGATTCCCATATATGAAGAATGAGGCATAAACCCCTATCTTGCCCTTGGGGCATCATACACCGTCTGGTGGGGCTCTGGAAACTCAGGCTCGTAGGGCTCGAGCATGAACTTCTTGACGATGTAGTGATACAAGTCGACAGAAAGAGTACACTGGCACTCGCCAGCAGTACTCTTATCGTCCTTATCAGACGTGGCCATCGGGTTCTCGGGGTATACATCGGACTCCTCGACAGTAACTTTAGGATCATGAATAGAAGACATTTTTTAGCTATGAAAGAGAACGATTTCAGGAGAATGCTCGACGGAAAAGTTAGAGTATTCGCCGGAAATCGCTTAGAAGAAGAAGAGTGAAGTGAAGGTGTGAATTGAGATGCACCCTCTCCCCCTTTATATACTCATCGCAATGAATGCGATTAACTTAATGCGGAGGAGAGAGAAAGCGCAGGTGCAATGAAACAGCGACACGTGGAAAAAGCAGGCGGGCAACAGCTGTCGAAAGGACGCGTGCCGTAAAAATCGCACCCACGCGCCCGAAAACTCGCGCCCACGCGCCTAAAAAGCGTCCGGAATGACCATATACTGTCACGTCGCCATAACTTCCTGCACGTCCTTAAACAGTCAGAAGAAACCGTCAAGAGACGCCAACGTCACTTCAACAGTTTGGATTGTTCTTATCCTTTCACCAACTCTTCGAATTTCAAAAATATTCAAAAAGATTCAAAAATAAGAGGGAATATACCCCCCTACCTTGGGAAGCAAAAAACCATAAGACAAGTGTGGGCACAGTGTCAAGGCGAAACCCTTCACATACTTAGCACTTGCAGGGAATTGAAGCCAAGAAGGATCTTGTGGGCCATGCTTGCGGAAAGGGAAATAACACCTCCGCATGGCGGGAACGTTGAGAACTAGATTGTTTGGAACTTCAAGGTGGAATTGGTAGTTTAACATAACTGATCACTATGTCCAAAACTACCAAAACCTCGTGAAGAGTCAATACAAGTGAAATTCAACGCTCCTGACTTGCGAAGAGGTTAAACACCTACCCGCATCATAACCAAAGATCAGGCAGAAAAGTCGGGAATTTCTGCAAGTGACATTAGGAATATCGCGGGAAGAATCCACACGGAAAACCTTAAAAAACAAAAACCTCTTTAAAACCCCTTGCTTAAAGTCCAAAAGTTCACCTCATTAATAATTCATGAGAAGAACAATGGACTGGGGGGACTTGAAGAGGTAGGTACCCACAAAGCCCAGTAGGACCCGCAAGACACACCTTGAAGAGGTACGTCTGCGCAAAGACTAACTGGTACCGCAGGGCCCACCATGCTCAGAGATGAAGACCTTATACGCAGTAAGCCAGCTGTTCCCGCAGGAAAGCCTCCCTTGGTACAGTACCCTGCCTGTTCTCGCAGCTATGGGTACAAGCCAAGAAGGAAGGCTACCCGCATTAACGGTAAGGCTACACGCATAAGGCACTAACTCTTATACTTCAGCAATGTCACCTGAAGAAGGAATGAGCAAGGCGGGAATATTCCCGCCCAAAAGAGCCAGTCCGTATGCTTCGGAAGATCTTTTGTACTATACCTGCCAAGGTATGGACAAAATAGACAAGATCTGACCAAAGCAGCCCATGAACCAATCACAGGGTGACAGCTCACCGACAATAGTACGAGGAGGAGCACGCTCTAGTACAAAATGTCACTATCAGCCGCTGCCTACCCACCAACTCCCATCGTGGCACGTACATAGCCCGTAGTTGGTGGAAAAGGAATAGTATACAGCCGGCCATGTCACTATCAGCCGCTGCCTACCCACCAACTCCCATCGTGGCACGTACATAGCCCGTAGTTGGTGGAAAAGGAATATTATACAGCTGGCCGTACCTGCTTGGAAACATACCTTCGGCTATAAATACTCCAACACCTTGGAACGGTATGATCATCTTATCTTATCTTATCTTCTCTCTAGCTATTTCTCTCAATATACACATATTCAGAGCAATCTAGTCTGATTCTCACGCCGGAGGGTGGTCACAAGGAGGAAACCCCCCCTTCTCAGTGACGAGCTCACGGTGTCTGTTTTGCAGGTCAAGAAGAATAACCATCTTTGCCGGACCTAACCCTCGTGGGAAACATCTACTTAACCCTAAGATTATCCATAATCTGCCGGGGTCATTTAGTGTTTCTTCAGTCATAGATTTCATCAAGACAGAAAGAACAACTTTTTCTTACAAAAATAGATATCAGGTTGCACCGGTCCCCAACGGATATATTTAGTTAGTTTTCATTTTCACGTTTCACGTTTGTTTTGTTGTGAGTTTGCAAGCAAAAAGTAAAGTATAATTATGTCAAAGTTGTTTTTCATAAGAACCATTGAATATTAAAATCATTATCAATTATTTATACACTAAAATATTTTAACGGTTCTACAAATAAATATTATGCCACTACTTGTAATTATGTAGAATAATTCTTTTAAAAGCCAATGTTGCTAGTGAGTGTTGGAGTATGATTCTATAATGTCACACACAATAAAATTATAAATGGTGGGAGTATGATTTTATAATGTCACATACAACAATATTATAAAAAGAGATATTGGATATTAAAAATATTGACATGTTGACTGATATTAATATCAACTTAAAAAATTCTCTAGATTAATCCAAATTTTCAATCTATTGGTCTCTACTGAGTATTTTCTTAACAGAAGCTAACCCGGTTAGTTTTAGGGTAAAACATGTCATTTCTCCAAGTTAAGGGTATACATGAAAAATGTAATTTAACTTAAAAACTCACCACCATGACCGCCGCCACCACCCCCACCACCACCACCGTCGCCCCCCACCACCGCGACCGCTACTGTCGACACTGCCACCACCACCGCAACCTCCGCCTCCACCACCACCACTGATGGCGATGGTGGTAGAGGCGATGGTCGCGGTGGTGGCGGTAGCGGTGGGGGTGGCGGCGGCCATGGTGGTGAGTTTTTAAGTTGAATTATATTTTTCATTTGTATCCCTCAACTTGGAGAAATGACATATTTTTCCTTTAAACTAACTGGGTTAGTTCCTGTTAAGAAAATGCTTAGTGGAGGCCAGTAGAGTGAAAGTTGAGATTAATCTAGGGAAGTTCTTAAGTTAGGATTAATATTGGCCAATAGGTGAAAGTTTAGATTATTAAAATCCAATAGTCCTGATAAAAATAATGCGTTTAAAAGTGATATTAACGTAAACAAGTGGTTAATAATATGCATATTATAACTATTTAGATGAAACCAATGTTGTAAAAGTAGGTTTACAAGGCCGTTTATTTGCTACAATGTATGTCGTCGATGCGAGTTTCTTTAATTCCGCCTAGTTACTACGAATCGATCAAAGGTGGTCAACCTCAGCCAGAATCACATCTATTTGTGAACTTGGGACGATTTTCACTTTAAAAAATCAAACATAATTTGTATTTCAATACTATTAAAGAATAAGTATCATTTTTTAATTAATGATTAGCAAATTTTAGAATAATTTATTATTTAAAAATGCATTATCTTATTTATAATGATATTCACCTATTTTGTTATAAATATTAGTAAACTTATGATATTTGACACATATATAATATCTAAAAATTAGTTTTCTTTATATTTGTCATGTCCGAATACTCTCCGAGTACACCCAACTCTCCTGTTGGTCGTCTAGGGTCCGCCTAGCGACTTTTGCAACCTTTGATGAAACAATAACAATATATAACTAACATAAACCCATAGTAGTCAAAAACACACAAAGTGCATGCTTAGGCTCTCTAGCAAAGAGACTGTAGTAGAGACCATAAGGCCAATTCGCTATTGTAATCATTGTTGGGTTCGTAGGCCTTGTGTGACCCGGTTTATTATTTGAAGTCCAAAGGGCAGACGGGTGTAGAGTGGCCAAACCTAAGCCCGACCCAGATTAGAATACTTGTTTAATAAGATACAAACCCTAGTAGTATCTCTATATATTTGATGTCATGTACTTGTAATCGTTGTCATTCAATATAGAATATCTAGTTGCCACCCGTTGTAACATCTCGGAAAAATCCCATATTTGTTTTGGTTAAAAATGTCAATTTTGAAAGTCAAATGACCCAAAATAATTTATAAATATGGTAAATAAATAATGAGATATATATATTATAAAGTTGGAAGCATCCCATATTAAGGAAATGGGAAAAATGAATCCATGCCACATGAAAAGAGGAAGAAAATGAAAGTCTTTCACATTAGTATGAATAGGAGAGATAAATCCATCCCACATGGAAAGTAAAAAAAACTTGAAAGCTCTTTATAAGGAGATGGGCTTCCATAGTAATACTCTTATATGCCAAACATGCACCTAATGGTCCTAGCGAAGGGTGCAAAGCACCCGACTCGCACGCGCACGGGCGATGGGCGCTTTGATGGCGCACTTAAGATTATATTGTGAAATCATCTATCATAAAGGTAAAGCCAATGTGGTTGTTGACACATTAAGCTGAAAATAACATGAGAAACCCAAGAGAGTTAGAGCTTTAAGATTACAACTTCATATTATATCTAACTGAAGAAATCAAGAAAGCTCAAAAGCAAGCCGTTGAAGAAAACAACATCTCCGAAGAAAAGCATAATGGCAAACTCTTTAGTCAAAGGATATGATGGTATACGTAGACTTAGAAATAGGATCTAGTTACCAATAATCGGAGAGCTACGTGAAAAGATAATGAATGAAGCTCATAAATCGAAATACATGATGCACCCCGGTAGTGATAACATGTACCAAAATCTAAAACCTAATTACTGGTTGAATGGAATAAAGAAAGAAATTGCTCTGCATGTAGCCAACTGTCTAACTTGTTTACAAGTGAAAGGAGAGCATCAAAAGCTTTTGGGTTTACTTCAACAACCCGAACTTCCCGTTTGGAAATGGGAAATAATAACCATGGATTTTACAACAAAACTTCCAAAGACTACTCATCAACATAATGCAATATGGGTTATCATCAATAGATTAACCAAATCCGCTCATTTCTTACCTATCAATGACTCTTACTTTATGGATAGATTAGCACGAATATATGTAAACAACATCGTATCATTACATGGTGTGCCATTACATATCATACCCGATCGAGATAGTAGATTTACATCTCCTTTTTGGTATAGTTTCCGACAAGCGTTAAGAACTCAATTGAACCTTAGCATTGCTTATCATCCTCAAACTGATGGGAAGAGAAAAAGAACAATCAAACGCTTGAAGATATGCTACGAGCTTGTGTGATCAATTTAGGAGGAAGTTGGGACGATCATCTTCCTCTAATGGAATTCTCGTATAACAATAGTTATCACACAAGTATTCAAGTCACGCCGCTTGAAGTTTTGTATGGAAAAAAATGTGGAACACCGGTATGCTGATCTGAAACTAGAAATAATCAAATGTCTGGACCTGAAATAGTCCAAGAAACCACAGATAAATTGTTGCAAATCCGTGAGCGACTTAAGATGACAAGAGATGGACAAAAGAGTTATGCTGATGTCCGTTGTAAACCATTGGAGTTTCAAGTAGGTGATAAGGTGTTATTGAAAGTATCACCTTGGAAAGGTGTTGTCCGATTAGGAAAGAAAGGAAAACTATGTCTACGTGTTGTTGGACCATTCAAAGTGCTTGAAAAGATCGGCACTGTATCTTATCGCTTACGTTTGCTCGAATATATGAAAGGAATACACGACGCATTCCATGTTTCCAACATACGTAAATGTCTGGCTGACGAGACTTTAGCTATGCCTATAAGAGATGTCGAAATCAACATAAATCTAAAATTTGTAGAACAACCTCCGCAAGTTGATAATTTTAAAGTTATGAAACTTAAAAAGGCGAAAACTAAAGTTAGTCAAAATAAGATGGAATTCCCAAAGGGGACCGGAAGTTAATTGGGAATTGGAATCAGAGATAAGAAAGAAATAGCCGCACCTCTTTTAACGAATCTCAAGGAAGAGATTCATTCTAAGGTGGAGAGGATGTAACATCTCAGAAAAATCCCATATTTATTTTGGGTTAAAAATTTCAATTTTGAAAGTCGAAGGACCCATAAATATTTTAATAAATATGGTAAAGAAATAATGATATATATATATATATATATTATAAAGTTGGATGCATCTCATATTAAGGATATCAGGTCCCCGATTGTTGTTAGAAGGTAGATTGTTAACAAATTAAGTCATAACTCACACAAAGATGTGTTGACAAGAGAGTTAATGACGGGTTGCTATATTTAGAAAGAAAAACGTTTGTTAAAGGCGGAATCAATAACAAACAACTTGGTTACTGAGTAATCAATCAAAGTTAACTAACACACACAAGATTCACTCAAAAGATTTCCATTCATATAAAGTTAATCATACAAATGATAATCTATATAGGGTTTCTTGATGGGAAAGTTATGTCCGTACAATTCTAAGAACGGTAGCCGCTCAATAAATGTTCTCACTCAATATCGTATTCAGCCGCTATTTTTCCGTCTCCTTGAGGTGTGACCTAATTATTCCTTTTATAGGCCTGACACCTCAGGAGAACTGTCATTCCTTCTAGAAACCCTAAATATATCGTACATATCCAAATTACATATTCAAAATAATCCTAAGTGTAAAAAAGTCTTCCCGATAGGCTTTGTAGAAGTAAACTTCTCCTAGTAGACTTTGTGCTCTGCCTTCCTTGTTAGACTTGGTAACCTTGAAGTGTGCCCGGGAACAGTTTCCGGGTACGTTTTACTTAGAGTATTTTCCAAAGGAAAATACTCACCAAGCAGACTTCAATCTTCTTGAGTATATCAGACTTTTCCCGACATAATCCAACGAGCAACCTTGTTCTTCAATGGTCCCATCAACTCCTTGCTTGGAATTATCTTACTAACAAAGTGTTCTTGGAAGCACTGTACCCTGCTTGAGTTGAACCTTGCCCGATGTTACTTGAGATATTTCATTGAACATCAAGCTTACCTGGACCACTGTATTATTAAAGAATACCTTGCTCGATCTTCCAATCACTTGGCTTCATGAGCTTGGTTAGCCAAGAGCTTACTCTGAAGTAAACCTTACTCGGCTATGAAGAACAAACCTGCTTGATATAGTGAACCTTGCCCGGGTATACACTAACTAGTGAATCCTGCTTGGATATGCACTATAGTGTGAACCCTGCCCGGATAACCACTAAAGAATACTTCTTGAAGATAACCTTGACCGAAAGGCAAAATATCATGCCCGGCTAAGTAAAAGCTTGCTCGGATGTCTAAGGTGTGCCCGGTTCCATACTTAGTGATATTCTGAGGAGGTTGAGAAGATTCCAATCTTCCATATGATCAGTTTTGGGTCAAATCTTGACTCAACAATCTCCCCTAGATTGGAACACCTCAGTTGTCCCAAAACACTTCTACAGTTACTTACACAGGATTAAAATACACATCAAATTCAGAGTCAAATTACATATTCAAATAACATAAATAGATTACATATTCATAATCAAAAGCTGTCCGAAGACATTACAAAGTAAAAACCTAAGCTAAAAATTCTTCATTTTAGCCAGAGGTGCTTGTTTAGGCATGGGAAGTCCAACTTTTCTTGCTCTCTCAAGAATCTTAACAGTTCTGATTGCTTAGCACTTGTAGGCCTTTGCCTTTCTTTATAATCAGAGAGATGCATTGCTGCAATCACAGTCAATTGCCATAGATTGAATTTTCTGAAGTCATTTTTAGAGAAGATCTTCACAATCTCTCAATTTTCCATCATAACATTCAGATGTTCAGTCCTGGAGTCATAAAATACCCCATTTGGCATAACATTGTAGCTGACTGAAGGATTTTTGGCTTTTACTTCAGCCTTGATGAAAGTTTTATCCATCTGTAATTGTATCTGCTTTGTTTTCTCTTGAGAAATTACTGACATTTTCCTTTTCTTTGTTAAGTTCTGTTTCGAAACAAAGCATGTTGTCTTGTGGCAGATTGGCTTTACTTTGGATTTCCCTTTCATTGTCATTTTAGAAAGATCCATCATTTTTCTGGATAATCCCTTGTTCTTTGCTTCTAGAGACTGAGCAGCTCCTTTCTTCTTGTTCAACTGTAGTTCTTTCATTTTCTTGAAGTTGCTCAAAATCTCTTTTCTTGTCATGACTTTTACCGATTCAAAGGGAATTCCATTTTTCACCAAAAATTTTAGTTTTCCACCATACATGCTCAACATTTTCTGGACTTTCATTTCTTGTTCCAATTCATGTTTCAATTTCAAACCTTTCAATTCATTGTCTTGAGCAATCTTTTCTACACTCAAAGCTTTTGAAATTTTGTCAATGACAGTGTCTAGTTTCTCCTTTACCTCTGTCTCTGGTTCTGCTTGCTTAATCAGCTTGAGGAGAGATACCAGCACTCCATTGGGAATTTCTTTATCATTTAAACACTTATCAATTACTTCTTGTGGGACTTCATTCTGATTATCATTCTTCACCTCATCTCTTAAATTTTTCTCATCAAGCTTTCTTGTTCTTCAAAATCTTTATCAGACAGTATTTGGTTTAAAAACTGTCTGTCTTGAATTTCTGTCATTCTTTGCACATAGATCTTTTTGGCTTCTACTTCAGATTCATCAATTTCTAAGATTGTTGACTTTTCTTTTAGTGAATTGACAATCTTATTTTCATCATCTTCTAGAGCAATTCCCTTTCCTTTTAGTTTCTTTCTTTCTTCAAGATGTTTCCTTTCATCTTCTGGAACCTTTTCAGTTTCAGCATCTGATCTATCTTCTTCATAGATTGAGAGAAGCTTTAATGAATTCCCCCCTGATTCAGTGATTTCTCCCCTGTTTTGGGGTAGCTGAGGTCTTCTCAACCTCATTCATTTGGGATTGAATTATTTGTAATGCCTTCTTTAGTTCTTAAAAAATCTGATGTTTGTAGGAATTGGGATTGCTTATAATTTGATCCATTTCTGATTTTCTGTTAATAGATGAACACACAATTTTCAGTTAGATTTATAACAGTGTATATATATGAGAAGAATTAAGATTAAGATATAATGAATATTTCAATTTAAACCGTTGTCTTTGTTGGAACCCGCGATGTATCAATCCAATACCAATAACAGATCTCAGATCTGTATATAACAGATTAATACCTTAACTATAGATCTAGCTCATAATTACCTTAGATTAGGTGTTGTATATGTATATGTATTATCAGTATATATGTATTTGTAATGTTATAATATTAGTATGAAGATCGAGAGAGGATTCAGACAGGGTTTCGTTAATTAACTCTCAAAACTTAAATTAAACGTGAACAGTGTTCACTATATATAGAAGATAGTTCGCTAACATCCCCTAGAGAACCAGACGCTACTTCTTTACATAAATAAAACAAAATATCTTAACGATTCATCCTCTGATTCGTTAACATTCCCTAACGAATCAGAATGCATAACCTTAAGTCTTAGTTCGCTAACATTCCCTAGCGAACTAGACATTACATTAGAGAACTAGAGAATAACTTAAATATTTTATTACATTAAACATAAACCAAATACGTTAAAGATAATTACAAAGAATCAAGATGCAAAACCGTGCACTAACAGACACCCCCTCGTCTTGAGCTCTTTGTCTTTAAGTTACTTGAAGCGCTTGGATTGCCAGTCTCTGCAACTATGAATTCCATTTTCATGACAAACACGCACAACACGATGGAATTTCATAGCCAGGTCGTAGTCTTCATTGCGCTCGATCAGAATCTGTTTCCTGTGTAGCACGTTATTGTCTGTTTCAGATAAATTAACCAACCACATCGGGTCGATTATCTTGATAAGCTCAGTCTTCAGTCATTTACCAAGTACAATGATGGCCTCGCCCATACGATTGTCATAGTACCAGCGGTTGAATGAGTGATGCATGTGTCAGGGCATCGTCTTCACCGGCACTCGCTTTATCGTCTTCTATGGCTTTACTTTAAGGACAAGTTTCTTTCAGCCAGTCCTTGGATCAATCTCGTCAATACGTTTACGTCTCGGGACCTGGGGCTTGAAGAACCTGAACCCATGATTGACTTCGAACAACAAGTGTTGATGAAACCACTTAGCTATCCGGATGCTACCACGATTGATAAATGGACGCCTCACGAGGGTACGAACATCCCAACGCGGTAGTGTAAGAACGTCCATTATCTTCTCGTAGTACTGAACTCCCTTTTCCCATTTAACTATACATACCTTAAGCTCGGAATTATATAGCCATGAGACTATATCACCATGAACCTTGGATACAGTCTTGAAGGAAGTCACTTGGTTTTATTTGACCCATGCAGCTGCTGTGTCTTTCCGTTCTTGATAAACATATCGATACGCCTTTATAATCTTACCCGCAGCTTTATGACTGAACCATTTAGCAATATCAGCATCAGTTGGGTTCACAATTGAGTCAAAGCGAGTATCCAAAACCTTCTTTCCCTTAGTTGTCTTCTCCAGATCATCCTATGCTGTTTTAAAAGTCTGCTCATTAAATACCGAAGCACCTTGATCAACATTTGTGTGTTGATACAAGTCAGGATACTCCTCAGTAGTGACGTCTTCCATCTCAACTTCCTCATCTTCATAAATAAACTCCGTATTCATTTGAATAGACGGGTCATCTGTTAAACCTTCCTCATTCACCACCTCAACATCTGGCTCTGTCTCTAACACGGTTAATTGTTCATCATTTAACCCTAGCAGTATGGAAATCTGCTCTCGTGTTAGAGACCTCTCAACGAACTCACCAACTTCAATCTCATTAGCATTCACCATGCTCCTAATCACTTCCTTTCCATCCATAAATATTACCGTGTCAGCTTCAATCATCTCAATTGGTTTAGCAGCTGAGTAATCATGATAAACAACAATCTGTTTGTCCGAGTCATCAACAGAACTCGTACCCGCAGCAGAAGCTGGGTCCTGAGTTTGTTTAGGCTCACCACCAGCACCAGTCTCATCATCATCAGAATCTTCCTCATTATTCTTGATCTTTTTTAAAACATCATCTTTGCACGTCAATTGCAAGATCATTTCTTCCTGTTCTTTAAGTTTCACCCCCTGAGACTCAACAATCTCACGTAGGGCCTTAGTTTCTTTTTGATAGAAAGAAACATAACTGATTAGTTTCTTCTGATTTTCCATTAAGCGTCCTTGTTTTAACCGATCAGCAGACATCTGTTTCTCATACAGATGCAAAAGATTTAAAAGCATTTCTGTCTGACGATTTGGTGGCAAAGCATACAAGGATAGATGAATTGGTTGGATTGGTCCCTGAGGCCTTGTAATTCTCATGAATGAGATATCACTAGGAGGAGGAGGCCTCAAAGATGTTGTTGGAGGAGCTGTAGCCACTATAGCAGTCGGCAAAGGTATTTTAGTTAACGCTGATTGTGGAATCATACCCAACTGCTCATGTGGAACCATCTTCGTCATCAAAGTCATCGCCGGAGTGCTAGTTGTAATTGGCACTACCGGGCGTTGAGGTGTGGTTTGACGAGGCTGAGGCACATCAATGATTACTCCAACTCAGCAAATACACGTCTCTTATTTGAAGGCTCATCAGTTGCCACTTCCTTGCCTTTTCTCTTTCTTTCTCGTTGAGCTGCAATAGTGGCAGCTAATGCAGCTTCAACTGCGGCATGTTGCTCTCTAAGAGCTGCATCACCATTACCCCCATTGCCACCTTTATTACCACCATCATCTCCATCGTTCCCACCTTCTCCTTCCTCACGCTCGGAATCTGAATCATCATGAATCCAGCGATCCTCGGAAGGACATACATAATTAGGATTAACGATATGACCAATCAGTCATTTATTCGCTGGCCTCCCCTTTCTATAAATCAACATTCTATGAACGGTATCAGCTTTCATGTGTTCCAAAGGAAGCACATCATTCAGCTGAGTTTGATCAATAGCTAAATTGGGAATTAAGTCTTGAATGATCAGCTGTAGGAAGCGAGGATACATTAAAAATTTCTTCTTTTGAAGTGTTTGCTGAACTTGTTCTTTCAGATGGTCATAAACTAGCTCAGAGTAGTTAAAAGGCTTGTTGAGAATAAGAGCAATGAAAGCCGACTGTATACTACTTCTTCATTGATTGAAACCACCATGACGACCACTCATACAATGAATTAAGACATGGAGAAGATATTTGTATGGTGGACATAAGCCATTCTTGTTCAGCATAGAGTCATCAATATATCAATATTCCCACCATATCGCAGACGAGTAAACAAGCCCTTGATCAACTGCTTGTCAAATTCAATATGGTTGTTATCATTATCTCCAAATTGAAGCACACGGCGAACCACTCTGACATTAATTGTAATAACAGTTTGATTAATCGTGGCTCTAATGTGATTCTCCACCTCAACAACCTCAGTAGTATCCCAAAACTGCCTAATAATACTCAGATACACTTTAGGTCAAGCAGTGATTGCATAACGTATCACCGAACGTCTTAAGAAAGTTAATATGTCTCCGAACACATCAACGTCAGCAATATCTTGATCAATATAAGCACAGATATTGTGTTTTGGATCATAAGGTAATAACACAACATCTTCCTGCTGTTCTTGAGGTGGTTGCTCTTGTGGTGGTTGTTCTTGTTGTGGTTGTTCTTGTTGCCCTTGATCAGCAACCGGTGGATCTTGATTCACTTGATTAGCCATTTTACTGAATAAATATAAACCAAGATAAGTAATATGAAGATGTAATATACATATATATATATATATATATATTTATAAATGGTGTATTTAGTTTCATATGATATGTGTAATTAATGTATTACACGTTTAGACGGTTGGAGTAATTTATTTACTTTAAAATGTAATCTTAAAATTTAATTAAATAATTAAAAATAAATGTCATTCGTGTGATTATCACTCTGATTCGTTACTATCCAGTAACGAATCACGTGATTCGATATCAAGTAAATATATTAACGAATGAGACTTAGCGAATTACTATGTAAAAGGACGAACTAGAATCTAGTTCGTTAGATTTTGACGAATCCACAGTTGATTCGTTGATTAACTTATTCGCTTAATCTAATTTGTGTATTTCCTTAACGAATTGGACACGAAGCAGTTCCAATTCGCTAAAGATAACGAATGGTCAATAATTTAAACTTAATCTTTGACTCCCATAGTCAAAGTCAAAATTAAGATGAACAGCGAAAGTCAACAATACAAATCAAGTTTCAATTAATCCATAACTATCATCGGGTCATCGAAACATTTTGTGTATTGAACTCGGAAACCTAATACTAAGCTCATGGTGTTGAGATTAAGACTCAAAACCCAGAAAAATAACTAAGGTTAACCAGAGTAAACAAGAACCCCGAAACCATTAACACACAATCGACCCGGCAAACTAAAATCATGCTTCGATTAGAGTCTACCAAGAGTCTCGGAATCGCATTCCGATCATAAAGGATTATATATCAACTACAAAAACACAATATATCATAAATAAATCAGGGTTTTGAACTCAGAAAACCCTTAGAACACAAAAGTCCATAACTAGTCTATTTAAACACCGTCATTTTTGACGAAAATCATATCGCTGTGATCGTTTATACCTTAGCAACACCATGATATCCTTGAAATGTCAAAATTTGAAGGACGAAAATCAGAGAAAAATTTTGAAAAGGGTGACTTTAGGTTGAAGAAAGAAGATGAACAGTGAAGGATTGTTCGTATTACTGTCTTATATAACCTAACACACCTCCCAAGGTACCCTTTGTTCGAATCACGCGGTTCGTTTAAATTTTAAATAACGAATTAGACTATTCGCTATTCTAATTCATTACTACAGAGTAGCGAACAAGACATGACTCGTGTTATGATTCGTTAAATATGTATAACGAAGGAGAGGTGATTCGTTACAGAGTGCGGAAGCGAATTAGGTGAGCGAACTACAACTTAGTTCGCTGATGAATCACCTAGTTCGTTATCCACACTTAACGAAATAACTTTTAACGAATTAAAAATGTTTACTTAATTTTAACCTAAATAAATAAATGAATTAAATAATAACCAATAAATAAATAATTAAAAGATTTAACTTAAATCGATTACCAAGGATCATTTTATCCCGATAATTGAATACTTTAAAAATATGTTTCACGTTTTCGAAACATAACTTAAATTATTAAATAATATGTAAACAAAGAAAGATAGAATATTTTTGGTATTTTGTAAAAATTTTAAAGAATGTATGTACAAAGAAATATCCGAACATTTTAAAATTGAACAATCTTTTTGTGTTTTTCTATGATTTAACAAAAGCAGTACATATTTTTGTGTTTTTGTTGAGTTTGAGCAGAGAATCATATTGACCAAAGTGCCCTTCCATCACAGTTTTATATTTCAGCGATATTATGACTGGCGTTAAGTCGGTCATTGGTATTGTTGTCCACTTAAATCTAATAACACACTTTCAAGTGTTTTTGTGATATGATTAATTGGTTCAATTATAGCACAGAATATCAGAAACTATCAGCCTCTAATCTCGGTTCAAACTTAGTTTGATTTTTGCCATATCACCCCAACTTGACTTAAACCGTTATATTGTTGATCAAAATTTGTTTTAAAGAAATTTATGAGCAATGCACTGATTTTCTGTTACTATGAGTGAATATGCATGAGTCCATCTGTTGGCTTACATACATTGTATCCCCTGGGGTCCGTTTCTTAATGGTACTAAGACGCGCACAAGGGAGGAACAATGTATGACTAACAGTGGATTTTGATCAAGTCAGTAATTTGGATTTGTACGAGGTAAAACAGTGATCAATTTTAATGACTTTGGGTTTGCTCTAAAAGCGAATGAAATATTCATGCATATGAATACCCAGATGATTAAGCCGCATAAAGACTCACAGTGTCCAGAACCTCAAAGCTTGTTATTTGCTTTATTTTATTTTTGGTTGATCAAACAAGTATAAGGCTTGAGTATGACAGGCTATTACATTTCTGTCATCCTCACCGAGACTTTTTCTAGAGACTAACACCCCTTTCAATTTGGCGTTTCTTTATGTTTATATCACATACTTTACTCTACTTGGTTGTTTTAAGACCTACCAATGCACCAATGCAATTAAGCACACAGTCTTTTAAGCTTACTTTTTGCTGGACTTGGGGTCAAGATAATCAATGTACTATCATTTTCTCTTTTTGTTTCAAAAACTCAAAATTTTGAGGAGTATAAAAAAAAATGAAGATAAATTTAATCGCCCCAGTTAACTTAAGTCTAAAAATAAATTGTTGTTCTATCAATTCAACAAGTGAATAATAGGACCAAGACATGCAAGCATGCTTCACAAACTTAAATAACCGACATAATTTCCAGCGAGAAAATAATCTAAAAACGCATAACGAACGCCCCAACTATTTTCCATTATCTGGTAAATGGCTAATCTGATCATTTACAAGTAAATGTCAGGACCAAACATATACACGTACATGCCCGTCAAATGTAGATAATTGACATAATTTTCAGCAAACGCATGCAAAAATCTTTTTGGTTTTTCTCTATACATACTTTAAAAAACAAAATAAACTTCACAGTCTTTTTGGATTTTTGAATTTTTCTGTACAGACTGAAAAATACATTCTTTTTGGATTTTCAAATTTAAAATGTTTTTGGTTTTTCAAAATATTTTAAAGGAAAACATTAAAGAAAAGAAATCACAATATTTTTGATTTTTCTAAATTTTCTAATGTTTTTGGATTAATAAATTTTTTTTAATGTTTTTGGGTTTTATCTATACAAACGAAAAACACAATATTTTTGTATTTTCTAGATTTTCACCCCCTAAAACCAAAATAAATTTAAATTTAAAAAAAATGACATAAAATAAAGATAGTCATCCTTGTTTAAGGATATCAGCGAGGGTCTTCAATCCGTTTAAACCAAGAAAAAATTGAAAACGTGTTTTATCAAAAGCTTTGGTAAAAAGATCGGCTTTCTGAAAGTCAATATGTACTTTCTCAAGGTCAATCAACTTCTTCTCAAAGCAATCCCGTATAAAGTGATATTGAATTTCGATATGCTTTGTTTTCGAATGTTGTACAGGATTCTTTGTGATAGAAATTGCAGCAGAATTATCAATCAGAATAGGAGTAGTAAGAAACTTCAAACCGTAGTTGCGGAGATGTTGTTGTATCGGCAAAACCTGGGAACAGCAACTCGAGGCTGCAACATACTCAGCTTCGGCGGTTGAAGTGGAGACCGTTGTCTGCTTCTTACACTGCCAGGAAACAAGCCGGTTTCCTAAAAATTGACATCCAGCAGTCGTTGATTTGAAGTTGTTATTGCAACCTCCATAGTCCGAGTCTGAATAAGCAGTAAGATCAAAAGTATCATCCTTGGGGTACCACAATCCGATGTCTGGATTTCCCCTCAAATACTGAAGAATTCTCTTGACCGCAGCTAGGTGAGTCACTCGTGGACTTGCTTGATACCTAGCACAAAGACAAACAACAAACATAATATCAGTGCGAGAAGCCGTTAGATACATTAAATAACCGATCATGGCACGATAGAGGGTAGGATCAACGGTATCCTCCAATTCATCCGATGATAAATTGTGATCCACGGGAAGAGGAGTAGAAGGGATTTTTCTGGCAGATATCTTGAATCGGCTCAAGACGTCGTTCACATACTTAATCTGGTGAATAAAAATTCCGTTAGCAGACTGGTGAACCTGCAACCCTAAAAAGAAATTCATCTCTCCCATCAAACTCATCTCGAACTTTGTTTGCATGGACTTCTCAAAATCCTTACACAATGTGTCGTTTGTTGACCCGAAGATAATGTCGTTGACATAAATCTGAACTAGGAGAAGATTGTCATCAACAGTTTTATGAAATAAAGTGCAGTCGACATTCCCTCGTTTGAAGCCGTTATCAGTCAGATGGTCGGCAAGCGTGCCATACCAAGCTCTCGGGGCTTGATGTAGACCATACATGGCCTTGTTTAATCGGTAAACTCGGTCCGGATAATCAGGATCTTCAAAACCAGGAGGCTGTAGAACAAACACTTTCTCGTGTAGTTCACCATTGAGAAAAGCACTTTTAACATCCATTTGATAGACCTTGATATTCTTATAAGCTGCATATGCCAGGAAGATTCGAATCGACTCTAATCTTGCAACTGGAGCATATACCTCTGTGTAATCAATACCCTCTTGCTGATGAAAACCTTGCACCACTAGACGTGCTTTGTTTCTGACAATCACCCCTCGATCATCTTTCTTACACTTAAATACCCACTTAGTCGGAATCGCCTTCTTGACTCTAGCAGGCTTGTCTACTAAATCCAAAACGCCCAAACGTGCAAATTGCTGTAATTCTTCTTGCATAGCTTCTACCCAAGAAGGATCTTCAAGTGCCTTATGAGCCGTCGTTGGCTCAACTTGAGATAGAAAGCAAGTGAATTTTGCAAGATTTACAATTCCCGATGAATGTAAATCGGTATAAGCACATAATGCGTTATTATCACTCGACGAAGCAACTTGATGACGTGTACGAACATCCACATCAAGTTCTCCAATGATGTTTTCCCGTGGATGATATCCATGAATATGAAGAGTGGGATTTTCAAGAACAACAACATTATCAAATAAATTAGTGTAATGTTCACCAGGTTCAGGAGATGACACATTATCACTGTCAAGTTCAATAACTTGATCTTCAGCTTGATCATCATCAGAAGAAGTGGACACATTATCGATAGAAACTGGAGAAGAAACTTGAGGTTCCTCAGTTGGAGCATCAGGTTGAGCTTCAACATCATTAGACTTGAAAATCTTGGAATTGCCAAATGATCTTCAAAGTATGCTAGAACCAGGTCTTCGTCTATGTGTTCAGTTGATGGAGTAAATGAATTAAATAAACTATCATAGTCAAACATCCAATCGGGACCTTTTCCTTGAGGAGGAGTTGTGTACTTTTGACAGTCCACATGGTACCACTCTTCAACACAACCAGATGTAAAGTTGAATACCCTCTTCTTTGGAGATGCATATCCCAAGAAATACCCTTCGATAGCTTTTTCTTCAAATTTACCCGCATCCTTCTTCAATATAGTACACGGACACCCAAAAGGTTCCAGGTACTTTAAATTAGGTTTTCGATTATTGAATAACTCATAACTTGTCTTTTTGAGTCTTTTAACGGTTAGAACCCAATTAAGAGTATAGCAAGCTGTATTCACCGCCTCATTCGAGAATTGGACGGGAAGCTTAGAGTCAGTGAGCATTGTATGTGCAGCTTCAATCAAGGTTCAATTCTTTCGTTCAGCAACACCATTTTGTTGAGGTACATAAGTTGCACTGTATTCTCGATGAATTCCTTTTTGAACACAAAGGAAATCCAATACAGTGTTTTTGAATTCAGTACCATTATCACTTCGGATTCTTCTCACCTCTTGTTTGTAAAGTGATTCAATCTTGGTGATAAGGTTTTGTACCAAAACCGGTGTTTGATCTTTCGAACTCATAAATAACACCCATGAGTATCTTGAATAATTATCAGTCACCACAAGACAATACCAATCCCCAGAAATACTCGCACGATTCACATGACCAAATAAATCCATATGAAGTTGTTCAAGAGGAGTATTAATGGAATTTAATAATTTAGAAGGACGTGTCTTCTTCTTCTGCTTGCCCTTTTTGCATGCAATGCAGTGATCAGATAATTTAAAATTCTTCAACGAGACACCTTCCACTAAATCATTAGCCATCAAATAATTCTTCTTTCTAACATGTATGTGACCCATTCTGCGATGCCATAGAATCGATTCTTTCTCGGTTGCTTTCGAGACAAAACATGTTTCGATCGATGTGGATATCTTATAGCTCATGTTTAAGACATAAATATCATTCGATCGTGGAGATCGCATGACAACCATGTCATCGGGAATAACATAGCCCGATTTCAAGATAAGACATTCTTTGTCAGTAAATATCGTTGTGTACTTTTTATCACAAATTTGCGATACACTTAATAAGTTATGATCCACTTTATCACAATAATTTACTTTCTCAAAGGTAATATGAGCATTTGAAACTTCACCCTCCTGTGTGATCATGCCCCCAGAATTCCCAGCAAATGCCACATAACTCCCTTGAATATTTCTCACGTTGGTTAATAGGTCGAGATTCCCAGTGATATGACGAGAACATTCACTATCCATTATCCAGTTATCACCAGACACAGTCTTGGATGTACCCTACACACAAAATAAAAATGATTAGTTCAAAAAGGCAGCCCAGGCCTTAGTCTTGGGCACCTTTTGGTTTCCTCTTTGATCTTTAACTTTAACAGAATTCAACTGTTGTTCAGCCACTTGTGAATAAGTTACCGGCTTCCTAGACTTTCGTCTTAAGTAAGCTGCTTGAACCACATTTGAATTCTCATTCTTGCATAACGGTGCAGTTGGAATAAACTTGGGTTTCACTTGACCATTAGTCTTATTAACATGAATCACCTTTCGAGGATTCACATTAAAGAACATAATATGAGTGTCATCAGCATACGAGACAGATCGTTTCAGAATCTCTTTTACCAAAGGAACCGGCTTAGAATGGTCATTGATAAAAGGATGAAGATTCTGATGGTTCTTCTGACTACAATTCCTCACTACATGACCATGTTGACCGCAAAGAAAACAGCTTCGCATGTCTACACGATGATGTTGAGAGGTAGTTGGAATGTATGACGCAGAAGTTTGAAGATGACTCACATTTTTGGTCATACTCTTAGCAAACTCATCAGATAATTCAGACTTCTTTTTAAAGTAGAAATCTAAATTAGAACAGTTCGAGAAACTTTTCAACGTATCTGTCCCAGTTGACTTCACAAATTGAATTTTGTTAGCATGTTTTAAAACTTGCTTTGCTTTAGTCAATGGGTCAGATGGAACTGATGTTTTCACTTGAGCATATCGACGTTCAAGATCTTGAATCTGTGAAGTTTCCTTGATAAAGACACTCTCAATAAGTTCAGGCTTAATGATACTTATTGGAATATCTTTTTCTGTGAACATCGTGTCCATCCCTTTTAACTTAAAAACTCTAACAGCTGAAGGCTTAGAACTAGGAGGATTAACAAATCGCATTAAGTCCTCATCAGAAATCTTTGGTTTATCTGACTTCTTTGCTTTCACTGGTTTAGTTTTCACCGGTTCTTCCTTTTTCATGTGAGACTTGAATGAACCATACACAGATTCCTCAAATTCTTGAGGTTCGCAAAGAATATGATTAGAACTAGGGATATTCTTATTCTTGTGTATTATCTCAGGTTCAAACACGTCCTCAATAATTACTTTATCAACATTCTCAACAAAGACTTTGTTACTCTGAACATGAGGTTTTTGAGGAACAACTTGGGGCTTAACAGTTTTTTTTTTAGTTTTAACTGGTTTAGATTTTTCAGAAATCACAGGTTCTTTTTCAATCAAATCCTCTTCTTTTCTAGCAAAAGGATTAATTTTGTAATCATTGTGAAAAGGTGGCGGAATTTCAACAAAACTAATTCCTTTCTTTGAATCCTTTTGTTTACCTCATTCTATCATTTAATTTTGACATAAAGCTCATTTTGACACAAACAGTTGCAACATATTCAAATCTTAATCATTCTTAAAATCATCAAACAAGCCGACATTTCTAACATTCATAGTCTATCCTATCCTAATAACATCAAGATGATCAGATAACACACATATTCAAGCAATTATTGACAAATAATCACTCATGACATCAGATAAGCGTTTTATATCATAGAGAATTCAAGCTACTAATCATAACTTCAAAACAGTTAACTGATAATCAATCATTAGTATTAATGACACATAGATTGCACAGATAATCACTTAAGCACATATCAGTTAACATAAAACAAGTAACATATTCATAACATATTCATTCAACATTCAGTGTGTGTGATTTCATTCAAGAATAATCAATTAGCACATAAAGACACACACTAAGCACACATCCTCAATCAGAACTCATCTGAGTTGATCATTCCCAGGGCTTTCAAAAGAAAGTCGAATCTGGTTCCGTCAAGTGGCTTGGTGAATAGGTCAGCCAAGTTATCACTTGTATCAACATTCTTCATTTCAATCAAACTTTTTCATTACAATCTCTTATGAAGTGATGTCTGATTTCAATATGCTTAGTCTTTGAATGTTGGACTGGATTCTTAACAGTAAAATATGCAGCAGTATTATCAATAAAAAAAGGAGTGTTCAGAAAATTCAAACCATAATCCAACATTTGGTTCTGAATCCAGAGAACTTGGGCACAGCAGGCAGATGCAGCAATATATTCAGCTTCTGCAGTTGAGATTGAGACAGTTGTTTGCTTCCTGCTCATGTTGCAACCATCATAATCACTGTCTGTGGTTGACTTCCTGCTCATGTTGCAACCATCATAATCACTGTCTGTGGTTGACTTCCTGCTCATGTTGCAACCATCATAATCACTGTCTGTGTAGGCAATCAGATCAAAAGATTGGTTCTTTGGATACCAAATTCCTAAATCTGGTCTTCCCTTCAAATATCTAAAAATTCTCTTGACTGCATTCATGTGGGAGACTTTAGGACTTGCTTGGAATCTTGCATATACACATACAACATACATAATGTCGGGTCTTGTAGCAGTTAGGTACATCAGGGATCCAATTTTGGCTTTATATTCATGTTCATCCACAGGCTTCCCCTTTTCATCAGCAATCATCTTTTCTTTGGTGTCCATTGGAGTTGAAGCTGTCTTGTATTCATGACATTTAAACTTGTTCAAAATGTCCTGCACATATTTAGTTTGGTGAATGAAGATCCCCTCAGCTTTCTGTTGAACTTGCAGTCCTAGAAAGAAGTTCATTTCTCCCATAGAACTCATGCTGTATTTGGACTTCATTACCCCTTCAAACTCCATACACATTTGTTCATTTGCTTAACCAAAGATGATATCATCCACATAGACTTGTAATAGCAGCAAATCTGATCCCTTTCTTTTGTAGAAGAGTGTCTTGTCAATGGCTCCCCTTTGGAAACCATTTTCAAGAAGATGGTTTCATAACTCATCATACCATGCTCTAGGAGCCTGATGCAATCCATAAAGGGCTTTATTTAGCTTATACACCCTGTTTGGATATATTGGATCCTCAAAACCTGGAGTTTGAGCAACATACACCTCTTCATCAATATTTCCATTTAGGAATGCAAACTTAACATCAAGCTGGAACACCCTAATGTTCTTTGAAGCAGCATATGCAAGAAAAATCCTGATAGGCTCAAGTCTTGCAACTGGTGCAAAGACTTCCTCAAAGTCTATTCCTTCTTCTTGAAGGCATCCCAGTGCCACAAGTCTAGCTTTGTTCTTAATCACCACACCCCTCTCATCTCTTTTGTTTCTGGAAACCCATTTTGTGCTAATTGCAGACCTGTTTCTTGGCCTATCAACCAGATCCCAAACATGTAGATCTCTGAACTGTGCCAATTCCTCCTGCATTGCTTCCACCCAACTGTTGTCTTTTAGAGATTGAACAATGTTCTTTGGTTCTATTTGGGATAGAAAGCAGGAGTATAAACAGATGTTTGCAATTTCAGAGTGGCTTCTAGTAACTCTTTCATTTATATTTCCAATGATGTTTTCAGAGGGATGATTCTTTTCAACATAAAGGGTTTGAACTATCATATCTGCAGACATATCTGTGTCAAGATTTGATTCATTGAGATCTGGTTCTTCAACGATCAATTCTGTTTCAGCACATGAAACTCTAGTGCTTCTTCATTGTACTGTCTTGAGGTAGATGCACCATTGTTTCCTATATTCATTCTTTCAAACAAATGTTGAAATCTTGTTGTTGATACAGCTTCTTCTTCAATGGTTTGGTTGCTTGGGTTCTCCTCATTCTGGACTTGATCATTATTCACTTCTTGATTGTCTAGATTGACATCTGTATGATCTTGTTCTGGACTGTGATTGTTCCCTTGATCATTGTCTTGAACTTGTTCAACAATATCATTTAAGGTACCCTTTACAAATGTATATTCCTTTTCTTTATTAGCAACCTTCTTCCATAACTTCTCTAAGTCCAATGTTTTCTTCTTATTCACTTCAAACACACTGGTCTTGTAGAATGAATCATCAAAGTCTTCAGGATAAATCTTGAAGGATCTTATCAATTTCTCATGATCAAACAGCCATGCTGCACCATCAACTGTGTTGAACTGATTTTCATTGAAGATAATGTCTGATGATTCAATTAAACTCATATAATCTTTCACATATACTCTGTATGCTTTTGAGTGTGTAGAATAACCAACAAAGAAGCAATCCAAGGATTTTGTTTGAAACTTGTTCAAATAATCCCTGGTGTTTAGCATAAAACACTTGCATCCAAAGGGCTTAAAAAACTTTATATAAGGATTTCTATTGTAGAAAATTTCATATGGTGTCTTGTTATACCTTTTGTTGACAAGTACCCTATTCTGAACATAGCAGGCAGTGTTAATGGCTTCAGCCTAAAATGTAACTGGTAGATTTGCATCTGCTATCATGGTTCTTGCAGCTTCAATAAGTGTTATGTTTCTTTTTTCTGCAACACCATTTTGTTCAGGAGTTCTAGGAGCTGAGAATTGCTGAAATATTCCTTTTTCTGTGCAAAATTCTTCCATGACTCCATTTTTGAACTCTGTACCATTGTCACTTCTCATTGTTTTAACTTTCTTATTCAGTTTGTTCTCAATCATTGTCACACCGCCCTTTATCAGTTCTGCAGTCTCATCCTTTGTACTTAGGAAATAAACCCAAGTATATTTTGAGTAGTCATCAATGATCACAAGATAATATCTTTTCTTTCCTATACTTGGCACACTCACAGGACCAAAAAGAACCATGTGAAGTAGCTCAAGTGCTTGATCAATTGAATTGATGAGCTTTGACTTATGAGTTGACTTGTGCTGTTTGCTCTTTTGGCATGAACTGCACTTATCATCCAGTTTGAACTCTCTTGTAGGTAAGCCAATGACATGCTCACCCTCAACAAGTCTGTTTATATTCTTCATATTCACATGACATAGTTTCCTGTGCCACAATTTTGACACATTTTCAGTGGCTTTGGAAACAAAACATATACCACCCCTTGAAACAGCTTCTTTCATGTTAAGCTCATATAGGTTGCCATTTCTTGGTGCCATCATCATAATCATTTCAGGTGGGATTACAAATTCAGGTTTTAAGATGAAACAGTGTGAGTCATCAAAACCAACTTTGTAACCCTTATCACACATTTGTGATATGCTTAGCAGATTGTACTACAGACCTTCAACATGAAATACATTATCAAATGAAACCTTCCCATTTGTTAAGATTCCTTTTCCAACAATCTTTCCACCATTCTCATCACTGCCAAATGCCACAGGACCTTCAAATTTCTCTTCATAATTCACAAGTGACCTCTTGTCACAAGTCATGTGCCTAGAACATCCACTGTCCATGTACCATATGTCATTCATTGAAGTGGATTTTTCCTGCACAAAAGAAAATTTTGATCAGTTGAGTGATGAAGTGCAAGCGTTTTCAACTTGCAGCTCATCAATTTCAACTTCAGTGGCTGCATTGGAAGTGAGTGTTGTTTGTTTAGGGTCTTCATGAGTGACTTCAAGATTTTCTAAATTGTCAGTTTCATAACCACACTCTCTTGGAGTTTTCACAAATGAAGTTGTGAGATTGCTCTCATCAATTGCACTATCAGCTTCTTGCACAACATAATCCTTCTTTTCAGAATAGTCTCTTACATCAACAATCTTTTCAACATTGGTTTCAACCTTAGGTTTCCAACGAAAACCTTGTGGTTCATAACTATGTTTCAAAAGATACTTTTCATCACCAGTGTGTTCAGTTGATTTCTTTCTAGGAAAGATTCCTCTGTTCTTTATCTTATCACTTATTGGTGAACCTTGAGAGCTGTCAGACTTCACAGATTGTGTATCCTTGCTGGGGATAACTCTCAAGGGCTGAACACCCCTTTTTACAAACTTCTCATACTTCTTGGGAGACTTGCTTCTCCTTACTGATTTTGTCACAAATTTATTTGTCTTGACTTCAGTCTTCTTTTCATTCTTTTTCTTCTCAGTTGATTTCAATTCATCTTCACTTATGGTTTCATTTTCACACCCATTCCTTTCCCCAGGTATGCATCATACTTCTGCTTATACAAAACAAAGTCTTGTCCATACTTTGTTCCATCCGGGACATGAAAGGGTTTGAATTTGAATCTCTCACCACATGAGTTAGTGTGATGACCATACTCATCACACTTCTTGCACCATACATTTCCTTTATATTTTTCATTTTCACTTGCTTTCTTGAATCTTTCACTTGGTTTAGATGCTTTGACTCTAAGTGTTTTTTGAGTCATCAAACTATCAAAATCAATAGAGAAGGGTACAAACTCCTCAATCTTGATATCTTGTCTTTCAACCTTGCTTTTGACAAAGATAATCTTTTCCATAATTATAGGTTCCTCATCACTGTTTTCTTTCTATCTTGACTGCCTCTTTTTATATTCTTCCAATGTTTCCACTTCTCCAATATCCAGTACTTCATGTCTAGAAAAGACTGGAAAAACAGGGATAAAGTTCTTAATTTCAACAGCTTCAGTTACCTTCTTCTTGTTGTTTTGCTTTACCCTTTCCAACACAGCCTTGCTTGGAGGCCTTACTGCATTGTAGCTTACCTTCTTCTTTTCATAGTTATCACAAGAAACATGCTCTCTTCTCATTTTTTCATTCTGCTTCTTCATTCTAGGTATGACAGGTGGATACAAAGGAAGTTTGTCAATAGATTCTGGTTTCTTGTATCTTCTTCCTCTTTCAGCTTCCTTGATCTGTTCTTCTGTGATCTGATCACTCAAATCACTAAAATAATCTTGATTGAGATCATCAGAATTAAAGTCATCCTCAGAGACTTGTACATCAATTGATTTCTCTTCTTTCAACTCTTCTTTCACAACAAATTCACCTTCTGCATTCACCTCAACATTTTTGTAAAATCAACAAATTCTTCTTTGTCATGAAAAACATCTCTGAATTGTTGTAGGTATGTATCTCTTTTCTTTTTGTCAACTTTGGGCATAAAGTTGTTGTTGAATGGAGGTGGAACTGCCTTGTATTTGTCTTCTTCTTTCACTTGGTTCCGAATTCCACATATGTTTCATGTTGAAACCAAGTTCTTCAAGAATTCATTCTCAACTTGTAGTCTTGTGTTCTGCACCTTTTCTTCTACAATCAATTTTTTTAGTCCATCTATCTCAGTGGGTTTGAGCTCTGTAACTAATCACACAATCATCTTCCAAACTCTTCATTTTCTCTTCATTGATTACTTCACTTGCCTCATAACCATTAATGATACTCATTTTCCTAAAACACTCACTTTCCAGCTTGCCTACTTTTGTTTTCAATTCATTGATTATTTCATTCAAATCAACAATAGGAGCAGAGTGTACTTGAGATGATGATTCAGCTCCTTTCTCAATCAATGCCATAAATGCCACATTTGCCCTCTTGATGTCATCTGCAATGTCTTCTTCATGATTGCTCCAATCAAAACCACCCTCATGCTGTGTGGTGACAGCCACATTTCCTTGATTTCTGGGTTGATTTTGATTAGTTGGGACTGAGTTGTTTGACATATTTGAAGGTTTTGATTGTTGTTTCTTTGAAAGTTTTGATTCTGAGGCACAACTTGTTGATTATTGTTCATTGGAGGCTGTTGGAAGTTGTTGAAGTTGGGGTTATAATTGTTGGAGTTGTTATTGAAGTTGTTGTTCCTTGGCTGAGTCTGTTGAAACTGTTGATGATTCTGCTGGTTTCTTGGTTAGTTTTGAAATCGGTTCACTTGAAAGTTCCTTGGCATGTTGCATTCTCTAGCAAAATGACCTGGCTGTTGGCAATTATAACAGATGGCCCTTGACTTGTCAAACCCAATCCTTTCATTTGGCCCTGATATGAGTGATCTACCAGTTCTGTTATACAGCCTCTTGCTTCTGAGTGCTAACATGGCAGCTTGCCATTTCAAATCCATGTCCTCCAAATCATCAGCATCTATCTGCTCTAGATCATCTTGTACAATGCTTGTATGAACCATATTCTTTGCAACAAAAGCATTATAAGACTCAGTGAACATTGAGAGCAATCCATGATAATCTGATCCATGGCTTCCATTACCACCAACATAGGGTGCATGTCTACTAGCCATTGAGGCTGAATCATTCTCTTCCAAGAGTTGGACCTTGAACCTTTGCTAGTTTCCATGATGACTTGTACTACCACCAACAAAAGATTTAGGTGTGTCAACACCATGCTCTACTGGTTCTTCAATGATGGGAATCTGTTGTTGATTCTTGGTTGACAAGTTGCCCATGGGTTCAATGAGAGCATTAGTGACCTAAAAACATGGCTTCTCTTCTTTGATCATTTCATTTTCAATCATTTTTATCTCTGCAGCCTGAAGGAAACACACTACATCATCCACCTTCAAATCATTGAAATTTAGCAGCTTGGTATTCAAGTCAAAATCAGTCATAACATAATCAGTGGTTCTTAGCTCATTCACAATTGCCAAGAATCTTTCCAGGATTGACTTCAGCCTTTCTCCTTCCTTATATTTGAACCTCTCTAGCTGTTGTTTGAGTCTTTGCTTCTTGATGTTCTTCAATTCAGTGTTTCCCTAAAACATTTCAAGGATTGCATCATACATAGCCTTAGCTGTGGTGTGATGTGCAACCTTGGTCAATATTTCCCATGACAGACCTAGCTTTATCATGGCTAAGGCCCAGTCATCTAATTTTCTCATTCTGTCTCTTACAGCAGCAGTTGCATTAGCACCATCAGTAGTGTCTTGTGGACCATTCTTGATTGAATTCCACATATCCACATCATTATAGCAAACGGCTGCTTCAAATAAGACCTTCCATTTTGTGAAGTTTTCCTGTCCATAGAGTCTAGGAATCTTATTAGTAGAGACTTCTTGTTCTTCGTAACAAGACATTTTGAAAAACAAAATCAGTAGATTTGTAAAAGGTCAAGTTTAAAAATACTCAGATCTGAAAACCGGTTGTTCAGATCTGATGAATCTGGTGCGAACAGAACAAGAATCAGAGGTAAAGATTTAAACTTTAATTGAAATAGGAAGAGAAAACACCGGAAAGATGTAGATCTTGAAAGAAATGAAGAACAGAGCAGATGACGTCACTCTTTAATGGAACAGTGTTCTGCTGACGTCATTGTTCTTCAAATCTTCAAACAGCAACGAATTCTTACTAAAATAGCAGTGACCAGGCTCTGATATCACTTGTCATGTCCCCGATTGTTGTTAGAAGGTAGATAGTTAACAAATTAAGTCATAACTCACACAAAGATGTGTTGACAAGAGAGTTAATGACGGGTTGCTATATTTATAAAGAAAACCGTTTGTTAAAGGCGGAATCAATAACAAACGACTTGGTTGCTGAGTAATCAATCAAAGTTAACTAACACACACAAGATTCACTCAAAAGATTTCCATTCATATAAAGTTAATCATACAAATGATAATCTATCTAGGGTTTCATGATGGGAAAGTTATGTCCGTACAATTCTAAGAACGGCAACCGCTCAATAAATGTTCTCACTCAATATCGTATTCAGCCGCTATTTTTCCGTCTCCTTGAGGTGTGACCTAATTATTCCTTTTATAGGTCTGACTCCTTAGGATAGTTGTCATTCCTTCTAGAAACCCTAAATATATCGTACATATCTAAATTACTTATTCAAAATAATCCTAAGTGTAAAACAAGTCTTCCGGGTAGGATTTGTAGAAGTAAACTTCCCCGAGTAGACTTTGTGCTCTGCCTTCCTTGTTAGACTTGGTAACCTTGAAGTGTGCATGGGAACAGTTTCCGGGTATGTTTTACTTAGAGTGTTTTCCAAAGGAAAATACTCACCAAGCAGACTTCAATCTTCTTGAGTATATCAGACTTTGCCCGACATAATCCAACGAGCAACCTTGTTCTTCAATGGTCCCATCAACTCCTTGCTTGGAATTAGCTTATTAACAAAGTGTGCTTGGAAGCTTTGTACCTTGCTTGAGTTGAACCTTGCTCGATGTTACTTGAGATATTTCATTGAACATCAAGCTTACATGGACCATGTATTATTAAAGAATACCTTGCTCGATCTTCCAATCACTTGGCTTCATGAGCTTGGTTAGCCAAGAGCTTACTCTGAAGTAAACCTTACTCGGCTATGAAGAACAAACCTGCTTGATATAGTGAACCTTGCCCGGGTATACACTAACTAGTGAATCCTGCCCGGATATGCACTAAAGTGTGAACCCTGTCCGGATAATCACTAAAGAAGACTTCTTGAAGATAACCTTGCCCGAAAGGCAAAATATCATGCCCGGCTAAGTAAAAGCTTGCTCGGATGTCTAAGGTGTGCTCGGTTCCATACTTAGTGATATTCTGAGGAGGTTGAGAAGATTCCAATCTTCCATATGATCAGTTTTGGGTCAAATCTTGACTCAACAAAGGAAATGGGAAAAATGAATCCATCTCACATGGAAAAAAGGAAGAAAATGAAAGTCATTCACATGGGTATAAATTGGAGAAATAAATCCATCCCACATGAAAAGTAAGAAAAACTTGGAAGCACTTTATAAAAAGATGAGTTTCCATAGTAATATTTTTATATGTAAAAAATGCACCTAGTGGTCCTAGCAGAGGGTGCGAAGTACCCGACGCGCATGGGCGAAGGGCACAATGTGACGCTTTGATGGGGCACTTTGCACGCTTAAGAGTCGCCTTAGTATTTTTGGAAAATAGAAGCAAGACTAAGACATGACAAGTTATCAAAGTCAAGAGAAGAAAATGAAAATTCTGGACTTTAAGACCCATCACGTTACACGATGGGTACAACACAACACCCTCGAATGGGGGGGGGGGGGGGTGTCGCGATGCGCGACCGTCTAAAATTTTTGTGCCATCAATTCCTAAAGGAAACGAAAGTGACATCTACTATGGAAAATTGGCCCGGGCCAGCAATTCCTAAAGGAAACGAAAGTGACATCTACTATGTCGACTTTTTTTGTCTAGGTCGCCCGATCATACCCGTGGTACCCTATGGAAGCCAACCAGTTTATTTTCCCGACACAGAGCAAATGCCAATCCGTATACCAAGTGATCCACAAACTCTCGAATATAATCCGTCTGGTATTCCGGATTATCATCCTTCCAATGAAATGCAAGTTGACGAACCAATTAAGTTCGAAACCGAGCAAGACTTATCCAGTGGATGCAACGTCATTCCGATCAACGAAGATGGCATTTTGGAACTCCAACTTATAACCCAACGGATTCTAACCCTGATTTCATAGCAGGTCCATCAAGGAGACCTAAAATGGGGGTGATAGTAGATCTAAATAAAGATGATGAAGAAATGTGGACGGAGGAAGATCCGAGGAAGATCCTGAAGATGAAACTTCCGAGGAGTAAAGTGATGAAAAAAAATGCCCTTATGTTCAAAACAACATGACATGTGAATTGATATGAGCTAAATTATATATAAATATTATAACTATTTCTCACACTTTTGAGTGGCTTCAAAGTTTTTTTTTATGAAATATTCGTTTAATTGGTTCATATTTGGTTTTACAAGAGTTCAAAAGACAACGTGCCAAAATGAAGTATTATTTTATTTAGAAATCAAAAGGTTCTATGAGTGAAACCCCATACGTGATTTATATAATGTCATTGTCGATTTTCTTAAAAACTAATTCTCCAAATGAGACTATATCTATTGAGTTTGTAAGTTAAAGAATAATAATCATAATAACAAACTTCATCTCTCTCTCTCTCTCTCTCTCTATATATATATATATATAGGGGAGGGTTATCCTAAAAACAAGTAGTTTCATAAGAAGACTAAGAATAAATCATAGTCATTGGATCATATTAATCAATGGTTAAGATATAAAATTATCAAAAACCGTCATAGTTTCCTAGATTTGTTCTTTCACCATATGTTGTAATGCCACATGTTAAAAATCTATTGGTTCTTACCATTATTAGGAAACTCTTTCTTTTTATTTGAACTATTTTCTATATATACATATATATATACATATATAACATGAGTAAAAGAGTTACATGCATGCATGGGGCTAATTATTAGTATTACATTTTACTGATGAACAGTGTTCATTTAATCGATTTTTTTTTATTTGTGATATGATTATTTATTTTCTTTTAATATGGCCCAATAGGAGAAACTAAAAAGAAACATGATTCGGTAAGCAGAATGGGCTTTTAACCTACTAAACTAATGGTGGTGTCACCAATTATTTAAAGAAAGGGTTTCACCAATTAATTATAACTTGGGGGCAGATTTGGAACGGAGGTCTAAGGGGGGCCGACCCCTATTGGTGGCTGTGAGTTTCGAAGACAAGAAAAAAGAAGAAAACCAGCAAGCATCTTGGCAGGAACCTCAAGAAAGTCCATAGCAAGAACAACTAAAAAGCTACCAGACACACAACTCAATTAATTTAAAGCTCGCATATTAGTAGCTCAACTATTATTATTATTATCCTTGTTATTATTAAATGAACTGCAATATATATATATATATATATATATATATATATATATATATATATATATATATATATTATATTTGTTTTATTGATTATTATAAGCGGCTAAATATTATACTGTCTGGGTTTGGATGAATACCTTTTAGAGTTGTTTTATTTTCGGTGTTGGATGAATGATGTGTGAAAAACGTATATAATATTAAAAACCAAGTTTTTACCGAATTCACCTAAAAAACCACACACAAATCGACAAGTATACCGGTCACATTGTAGCTATCAAGTAAGAACGGATATCGAACCTAGGACACTATGGGTAAACTCTAATTATTAAACCTAAAAGATTACTAACCTAGACTTTCTTTTGATTTTTTGATATTTTTTATATTAATTAAACTAATAATACTTAACTAATTAATAATTAACTAAAAATAAAACTTTATTAAAATCGGGTTTAAAACAAATATGAGAAACGACTACCTAGGTAATGGAATCCTACCAGTTAAACTTAATAGCTAACGAACTTGACTTGGTTGCAAAACAATATCTTAAAAATATAAAACTAGAGACCACTAAAAATGTGCTAGATAGCCTCCCGGCCACAGTTTTTGAGTATATATAATAATAAAATGACAATTCCATGCGATAATTGCAAATCACTACAACTAGTATAACAATAAATAAAAGTTGTCTTTTCAACCGAATCACATAGATAAGGGTTTATTTCGACGGCGTATGAACGCATAACGCCCCCAAAATTGTAAAGCGGTAAAAAGGGGGATGTGAATTTACTTACTTTTAAACGAGGATGAGATAATAAAAGAAAAAAGGCTAGAATGGAAAACGATCACGCTTCCCGAGATTTGCCGACAATTATTCCTAGTTGTTATCGATAAAGTGAGTTAAATATAAATGACAAAATAATAAGACGGATCTTAGGTCTCGATTAGATATTAATATGTAACAAGTCTTATTATCATAATTATACGGTTGTTGTGATTTATTAATGTTATTATTATTACTATTATTATTGTTAGTATTTAATTACCATTATTATTAATTGTTTTTGATAAATAAATAATTATTACTTGTTGATGAATAAGTAAAATATTATGTAATATATATAAACTAAGGTGGAGGTTCAAAAGAAAGCTTATTATGAAAAATCTAAAATAGTTCGGTTTATTAAAGTAACCTTTATTTAATATTATGTAATATATATATAAACTAACGTGGAGGTTCACCGACGACACCCTAGAACTTTAATGACATGTGAAGCTCAGTTGTAAAAGGTTGGATCACCTCACAGTCTCACCTGACCTAATAATACCATGGTACCCCAAAACCAAAATCACCTCCCGGTCACTTCGGATACAATATATATTAATATAAATGGGGTATTAATAATTAACTTGAACATAATTTGTATCACAATAATCTAAGGGACCTAGGAAAACTCACTCCCGTGCAATTATTACCCAAACCCGTAAAAGACAAAAATGACACAACACTAAATTACCTCCCGGCCTCTCTAGTGAAAGAACAATAAAACCTAAACCACTTTCAATACTTATTCCTACGATTCTTTCGACCATAAACCGCAAACCAGTTGAAAACACAAAGTAGACAACCTAATCATGCGTCTAACAATCACCAAAAACTATTGAACACAAGTGGAATAAATATTAAAGCAATAAACTAGATTCTATTACGCAATAATGTCATGACCAAACCAATTAAAAACTTTACCATAATACTAAATCAACCAACGTCAAATAATAGTTCGTCAAACCATTAATATAAACTGGTACTCAACCAAAACCTAGGCAGTATAAAGTTTAGTTACTCATAATTAAATATGAAACAAAACTAATATATGTTCATAAAAAGAATTCATAAAGAAAACTAATTAAAGATAAAACAAACCGTGACTTCTTTATCAATCACCCCTGGGCAATATTAATATATATTATGTTTGCTGATGTCCTTTAATTGTTTTTCTCTTGAGCTCCAAACCAAGAACCACTTTTTGACTTCTTTATTTCTGTTCGTCTTCACATCAAAACAATAATACCTTTTTTTTGACTTCTTTCTTCCAATTTCACGTGAGCCAAAAACCCCCCACACCAATTTATAATATATATTATTTTTTTTTCTTCCGTCTGCTTTTTTTTTCACCAAACAAAACTCCAAATATAATATATTATTATGTGTGTCTATGGTTTTGTTCCAAGTCACAGCCTCACAACAACGGGCTTTCACCTTTAATCTTTTGGCCCGAATCAATACTTCTCTTTACTTTGAAAGTCCATGTGACCAAACATAAGCCCAACCTTTCTTGATTTTGTGGGTCACTCTATCATCAGCACATTTGAAATATTTCAGCGGGGTCTCCTGCACTTTGTAAAGAAATAAAGCTCGTGAGTAATTAGAGCATGATTAATGTGGAATTTTATCTTTTAATAAGCATGTGAACTTGAAACTCCACAAAATATGTGACAATTTATTCCACCAATTATTACTTTGATGCCATTGTGGTCTCAAGTTTAGCATAAATACTTTAATTTAGCTAGTTTAAAAACTTAACCTTTAAAATCCAATTATGAGCCAAATAGAAATATATTTAATAAAAAACTGGCTTAAAATACTTGAAACTGTAGGAAATATTTATATAATAACATGTATCTTTTAGACCATATCAAATATCCCCACACTTCAACCTTTTTCGTCCCTGAAAAAGTATTTTGCAATGGAATCATAATTCGAAACCGATCTTTAAAACATATAGGTTATCTTTTAAGCACAGATAAACGCAAAAATCACGATTGCCGATATTTTTGTCCACTTAAACCCAGCCACCAGCCTATCAAACCCCCAATTCCATTAAGCTCTTTAAGATCAAAAATCACGGCTACACCTACCCCATCTCAGACAAAGCGAGCTAGAAAAACTAGAGTCAAAGCATATTGGTTGACAAATCACCATAAGCCAAGGACTCGTTGATGGTACTAAGTAGATGCACTCGGTGAAATTTGATGGATGAATGGTCATGTGAAGGTCGTACGAGCTATTCCTAAATATTATTGGACTTTGTCCTATAAATTCCTTATTTGATATTTATTGACTAAGAACCTTCGATCCCCAATAGTGTATCCTCAGAGTCACTATCCCCTTGGTGACACGTAAACTCTAAGTCCCGTCTAGTATGTGCATCTTTGGCCTCTTTTACTTACTTTAAATAATGCTTCTTTGGCATTTTACAATACATAACTTTCTTCACAAGCATTTGCTTTTCTTGAACAACTTTTCATAATACACATAACTTTCAAAACATACTTCTATTTTTTTTTCTTTTTTATTATATCACCCTAAAGTATATAACTATTTCTAAGCTCGTAAAAAGATGGACATGTGGTGGTGTGTTGGTTTGAGTGCATCTAAGTCTTACCGTCTCAAAGTTTTTAGATTATGGTAATCCTCCCTAAGCATCGAAATTCGGTTTCACCGTTTTTTAAATTATTAGATATATAAAATCTGCTAAAGAGGACTATCAAAGCTAGTTCGGCCTACCAACACATCCCAAGTTTAGTGCGTTATCTTTTATTTAATCTCATATATAATAGCAGTTTTAAAAACCAATCTCAAATTTTTCAATCATTTTCCATTATTTGCAAAAAATTCATTAAAATTTCTGGACATTTTTTTAACTTTTTTTAATTATTTTTTTTTTTGTTTTATATTTTATATTTTTTTTCTCTCTCTTTTTTTTTCCAAAAGAAAACGTCAGTTCCCATCCCCACACTTAAACTCTACATTGTCCCCAATGTAAGAATAGAAAAAGACATAAAATAAAGCAGAATAAAAAATGTAAACAAATAAAACAATAAATTGGAACAGACTCCCCTGGTAATAATGCAGTTATCTTTAAAAGTCTCGTTCCAAGGCGACCGTATAGCATTTCATTCGCGGTCGCAGCTTCCGGGTGTCCTCTACAATATGATAGGCTCAGAAAATCCTCATCCAAATGGAGATTGAGTACGAACAAGAAAATCCAATCCTGCAAACTAAAACTCAAAACAACCCAAAAGCAGACATCAAACAGACTCTAAGGACTAAAACAGACTCAAAGAAAATAAAATAAAGAAGAATAAAAATAAAAGAAACTAATGAAACTAAATTTTTATACAGACTATACAACTCGGGCAAGGTCCCGAGTGTGCTCTCCTCCTCTACTCTCCAGGCGGGTCAAGGTAGATCACCTCTTCCTCGCGATCACCAAGTGGACCTCCAACATAATGCTTTAGTCTATGCCCATTCACTTTCCAAGAATGTCCATCGTCAGCCTCTATCTCAACCGTTCCATACGGAAATGCCTCTTTCACTACAAACGGACCAGCCCTTCGGGATTTTAATTTATCCGGAAACAACTTCAACCGGGAATTATACAGAAGAACCTTATCACCACACTTAAACTCTCTGGGGCCCTTAATGTGTTTATCATGACGTTCCTTTGTCCGGTCCTTATACCCCCAACTTCTTTCATACGCCTCATTCCGTAACTCCTCAACCTCGTGAATTTGAAGAAAACGACTATTTCCCGCCGCAGATAAATCAAGATTTACGGCTCTTAAAGCCCAATACGCACGATGTTCTAACTCAACAGGCAGATGACACGCCTATCCATAAACTAGCCGAAAATGAGTGGTCCCGATAGGCGTTTTGAATGCAGTACGAAAGGCCCAGAGTGCATCATCTAGCTTTTCACCCCAATCCCCGCGATTGTTCCCAACTGTCTTCTCTAAGATCCTCTTAATGCCACGATTGGTGTTTTCCACTTGACCGCTAGTCTGAGGATAGTAGGCCGTAGAAAGTCTATGGGTGACCTCATAACATTTCAGAACCTTATCCATCTGAGCGTTACAAAAGTTGGTACCTCGATCACTGATCAAGGCCTTAGGAGTACCAAATCGAGCAAAGAGTTTTTGAAGGAATCCCACTACAACTCGCGCATCATTTCTAGGTAAGGCTTGAGCCTCCACCCATTTGGACACGTAGTCGACAGCAACAAGGATGTATCTGTTCCCTCTAGACATAGGAAACGGACCCATAAAATCAATGCCCCATATATCGAAGATCTCAACCACCTGGATGGGGTTTTTGGGCATCTCATTTCGGGATGAGATGTTACCAGCTCTCTGACACACGTCACAAGAACGAACAAACTCATGCGCATCATGAAAAATAGTCGGCCAATAGAATCCCGCATCAAACACGCGTTTGGCGGTATAAGACGCACCAAAATGGCCACCAGTCGGGCCCTCATGACAATGTCGAAGAATACTACGAGCTTCATCACCAAAAACACATCTTCGAATCACCTGATCAGAGCCAATATGGAAGAAGTACGGATCCTCCCAAATGTAGAACTTAATATTTGCAAAGAACTTCTTTTGCTGATATGTCAGTCCGAGCACTAACTCACCAGAGGATAGATAATTAGCAAGATCAGCAAACCATGGAAACCCCTCATCACTCGCCTTTACATACAGTAAAGTAAAGTCTCTCCCGGGAAATTGTCACACCCCAACCTACGGCGGAACATGCTGGGGCGCGACATTGATTGTATCATAGCTCAGAAGACACTAAGTAAAATACACGTGTCAATATATAAATTATTCATTCATATATCAAGATTTAAAAGCACAAACATTGTCTCAAAAGAAATACTGTTACATTTAAATATCCAAAACATAAATAACTTAAAATAAAAGTGTTCTTCATTCATCATGCAACCTAAGGTCTCATCAAACTTCCATTACTTGATTCATCCGATAAAGCTACAACTAGTATAACAATAAATAAGAGTTTACTTCGACGGCGTATGATCATACTAATAAAAGTTGTCTTTTCAACCGAATCACATAGATAAGGGTTTACTTCGACGGCGTATGATCATACTAATGAGGATGAAGATGAGGATGAGATACCAATCAACATAAAATAAACACATAGTCACATTTGCACATATCAACTAATCGAGCAATTTCAATTACGCATATAATGGAATCGTAGTGAAAACAATAATTTAATTGTGAACGCATAACGCCCCCAAAATTATAAAGCGGTAAAAAGGGGGATGTGAATTTACTTACTTTTAAACGAGGATGAGATGATAAAAGAAAAAAGGCTAGAATGGAAAACGATCAAGCTTCCCGAGATTTGCCGACAATTATTCCTAGTTGTTATCGATAAATTGAGTTAAATATAAATGACAAAATAATAAGACGGATCTTGGGTCTCGATTAGATATTAATATGTAACAAGTATTATTATCATAATTATACGGTTGTTGTGATTTATTAATGTTATTATTATTACTATTATTATTGTTTGTATTTAATTACCATTATTATTAATTGTTTTTGATAAATAAAATAATTATTACTTGTTGATGAATAAGTAAAATATTATGTAATATATATAAACTAAAGTGGAGGTTCAAAAGAAAGCTTATTATGAAAAATCTAAAATAGTTCGGTTTATTAAAGTAACCTTTATTTAATATAGCAATGTAAGAATGTGATTAAAAATATTTAAAATAAATAAATAAATAAATAAAACTATAAAACCGGGTTTCGGGAGGCTTAGAGGTTTGGTTTCGACAAAAATTAACATTTATCACTTGATATTTATGAGTAATGTTAAATATACTAATGAAAAAGTAATTAAAAAATAAAATATGCAAAACCGCGTCCAGGGGGGTTCGAACCCGTGCCTGGCCAGTTCTGAGTGTCTTACACAAACGCGCACCAGCCGTTGGGCTGGTGCCTTAACTTGTTGAAAGAAACAGGTTCGTAATTCATATACAAGCAGTCCCAAGAATACCCCCAAATCAAACGAACCCTAGAATCGGGGTTTGTTTAATTCGTTCAACGTTGATTCAAATTGAGTTAGGGGTTTCGTTTATAGATTAAAAACGAATACTAAGGGATGTTTTATTACCCTATATGATAATGGATTAAGGGATAACAATGAACTAGGGCTTGCGGCTCAAAGTTGATCTCAAATCTGGTATTAACGAACTGGTGTGTTGTACTTAGGTTAGGGTTTTGATTAGCGATGGTTTAAGGAACGTGTGTGTACGATTAATTGAGATATGGTGACGTTTATATAGTGTTTTAGGGACAGACCAGCCGTGGTTCGTTTTTTGGTAAGTTAGCTGTCAATTGGTAATATGTTTCTACAATTAAACTGTCGGTTAACGTGTTTCTTGGTCCACAATTGATTTGGCAAGATCGATTTTGTCGATTAATCCGTAAATTAAGGCCCAAGAAAAGGGGGGGTCTTTGTCGGTGACGGTGGGAGGGGAAGAGGGGAAAAAAGAAATTTGAATATTATTTTGCAATTTGGTCCCTGGGGTTTATGGATGGAAACGAGAATGGATTAAAGTTGGTTAAGCGGTTGATTTGTACAAATCTTATAACTATAACCGAATATATAAATAAATAAAATACTAAACAGTAACGATCTGTATTAATAAAATACCCGAACTCAAACCCGGGCCGGGTAATGATTACAAAATCGAAAGGAAACGAAAAACCCGAAATGTTATGTCACATTTAAGGAAAGTTTATGTCACATTTATGAGGAGAGTTTATGTCACATTTACATACAGTAAAGTAAAGTCTCGCCCGGGAAATTGTCACACCCAACCTACGGTGGAACATGCCGGGGCGCGACATTGATTGTATCATAGCTCAGAAGACACTAAGTAAAATGCACATGTCAATATCATTATTCATTCATATATCAAAGTTCAAAAGCACAAACATTGTCTCAAAAGAAATACCGTTACAAATAAATATCAAATCTTAAATAACTTATAATAATAGTGTTCTTCATTCCCAGCCGGATCTACACAGGAGTATCTCGTAACACGAGGGTGCGGAATCCCCACGTAATACGATACGAGCGTAAGATAGATAATACGTTGAAGCGATAAACAAACACACGTTACAATACTAATAAACACGATTGTATTGCAACACTTCAACACGTGATATCAATAATCACTAATACACGTTCGTCCTTAGCCTTATTAAACCGAAGCCGAAGTTGAGGTATATATAAGCCTCGACAACTTCGCCTAACATACTAGGCGAAGTTGTCATAACTTCGCTTGTCTCCAAGTTCGCATACATCCCAGGCGAACTTGTGTAAAACAATATTCAAAGCCAAAACAAACAATCTAACACGATTACAGACACATACAAAATACTAGATACTGAACTACTGACATTATGCACCAACAGACTCCCCCTTGGTAGTAGCTTCATATCTCTATCTTCATTCTCGTTTCGTAATCCCAAAAATCTCGTGTCACCCGTCTTCAAGCATGAACGCCCTGTCTTACACAGACAGAGACCACCCTCTGATACTTCTTGGCTTCATCTTTCTACGTAGGAATGTAGAATATCTTCTTATCGTTTAGTACCTGCAAATCAGCTTGAGACAAATTTACCAAGTGCATGGGATCATACACTCTCAGAATCTCCTGTTCGTCCTCATCTTCCATAACAGCTTCAGCTGTTTGACTATCAACGTACCACCACTTGAGACTCTTTAAAACATCCTTGGGCATTATCTTCATCGGCCCTTCTTTCAAACACCGAATCGGCTTATATTTCATCACCATCCAAGGTTTGCCATCAGCTCGCATTCCCTTTTCCTTGTCTTCAACTAACTTCCCTTTCTGAGGCTTTAACAACTCAAACTTCTTCTCTTTCACACTTTCTTTCCACACAATCTTCCCAATTATTCTGGCCATATTGTCATCACTCCTATTAATCAATCTCAATCTAGCCAAATCCTTCACCTCACACTCAGGCAAGGTATTAAGAGATCTCAACGTCCTCTTAAAATACTGAATCCCATCAAAGCGTTTAATCACAAATAACTTTAACTGCTCATCATACAGCCAGCAAATAATACCTTTCTTCGACTCAGCATACCCTTTGATATTGTAACTCTTTTTGAACATTGTTGGAACCGCTGGCTTCTTTGTCTTAACAAACCACTGAGCGTAGCCTTCTTTCCATCTCGGCTGTTCTTCCCACTCAGACTCATCTGACACATCCATATTTTGACTCACATTCACCTTGTCAACGTCTGGAATATCATGTTCTACACTATCATCCACAATCTCACCTTCTTCTATCTCACTATCAATCACAATATGTTCTCCTATCTTTTCAATCTCCTCAATAGTTAGCACATCATCATCACCCACATCATCATCACCCAACATTTCCTCATCATCAACAACCACGACATTTTCACCACCTGATCCACCTGCCGTACCAGTTGATTCCCCCTGAGATGTGGAAGTCCCAAGAGTTTGTTCGGTTCTTGGCAACTCACCACCTGCACCTTTCGATGTATTGGGATCATCGTCTCTATCTTGACTCTTCTTGGTTCTCAACTCGTCTCCCCCTGAGATGCTAAGAACTATTTTAGAGAATCAAATAGTTTACCGTGCTCAACAAGGAGGGACGATTGGATCTGATTTTCTGCTACAAGTCACTGGATAGCTTGAGTCTGGATTAGATTGATTCTTGACTGTTCAGCAACTACCCGTTCAAGAGCAGCTATCCTTTCAGAATCAGACAAGGTAGCCTCAAAATCAAAACGCATGTGAGAAACGTCTTGAGCATAAGGTGGAGGTATTCCGAAACTGGCTGGAGGATCAGAAGCAGGCTGAACAGTAACCGCGGGTGGTATTGTGACCGATAACCCCGTAGTAGCTACCAACGTTGACTCAACAAATCTTGCAACAACCTCCGATGGAGTAACAGTAAGAGGTGGCAAAGAGACTATCTCTGGAGCAGAAAACTGAAACGTGGTTGGTGGAATACCAAATGATGATGACTTTGTCACCACGGGAACACTTGAGGTGATCGGTACTGTCACAGTCATCGAAGCAGGAACCATAGACATACCAGATAACGAGGGTGGAGAGAAACGAACCACCCTTGAGCTTTCACCAACTACTGAACTCTCACCAGTTCTGACCTTTTTCGATCTTCGTACCAACTTGTCTAACTCCTCCTCATAGTCAGATTCACTGTCATCCGAGTCGTTCTTTCTCTTGCCATGTATTCTTTCTTGTCTGACCAGAATCTGTTGTGCTTCAGCAATATCATCAGTGGAGGAGTCAAAGTCGGTTCTCTCAGAATCTGCTACAGACGTAGCTACCATCGATACATTCACACCAGATGCCTCAGCTACTGGGGCTCGAACCTCAGCAGCTGGATCAATTTGTTCCATGTCAAAGAACCCTTGGCCACCAAAGGCTGCTTCAAGATCGACCTGTTCTTCCGGAGCTGCAACAGGATCAGCAGGCAGTGCTTGCTGTACAGGTGGTTGAGGAACATCAGCCTGTTGCAGTGCCGGGTCACGAAATTCATCTCCTAGAGGAGAAATATAAGAAAGGTTCACCAAATAACCAAACAATGTTGTGTGCCGCGGACGAAGCTCTGGTTTGCTACGAGCACTTGACGACCTACATTGCGCAAAGATTCTCTTACTTACACTCTCAACATAATGAATAGGACGTCGTTGAGGCAGCGTAGGGGCTACATGATTCAAAATCATCTGTAAAAATCTCGGGTATATTAAAAATCTTTCCCTGGCGACCACGCATCTCTGACGATCAATTTCATAAAACACCATCTGACTAAAGCTGTATGGCTTGTTGTAAGTCAGGGCTGTCATTGCAGATTGCATCGTTGCCCCCATACCGTCTGTACCAGCCTTATGACCCGACATGCACACTATCATCACGTGCATCAGAAAATGCCACTGATCCAATAAAAATCCATTTCGCCTTTGAGTGTCACCCAATGGACCCGAATAACCCATGCGTAGAAACGCACCATCTCTGAATGGAGCCGGAAAATCTGTTGGATCATCTGTAGTTTCAGCCCCGAACTGCAAAGCGACCCTTATTTGATCTGCCAAGAACTGTATCACCTGATTGTTCACTGTAGCACGCATAACTGGAGGAGCAACTCTACAGTCATATTCTACCGTTCGCCAAAAGTCCTCAATATTTGGTAGAGAAATGGGGAGAGTAGTAGTGATGGCATGAAAAATACGTGAGCGAACAAGGAAGGATATGATCTCGCGATAGTCGTCGATACCACTAGCATCCGGATCCAAAGTGATATACATGTTGTGACCCGGAAAGAACTGTCGGTTGTTGTCACCACCTTCGTCACCACCAGCACCACCAGCCCCTGCCACAGCAGCCATATCTGCACAACAAACGGTCTAAGTTAGAGCATTGACGTAGCAGATCATAACTTCGCCTGTTACCATGAGCGAAGTTATGATAACATCTAATGTGCAGGCGAAGTTAGCCATATGGCGAAGTTGAGTACAACTTCGCCCTAAACATTAACTTCGCCTGAGAACAAACCAGAACTTTTAAATAATATAAGCTTGAGCAGGCGAAGTTAAACCTAAGGCGAAGTTGAATATAACTTCGCCTAATCCTAACTTCGCCTGAGAACAAACCAGACTAATTGAATTAAAACAAACTTGATCAGGCGAAGTTATACCTAGGGCGAAGTTGAGAACAACTTCGCCTAAACCCTAACTTCGCCTGTATCTGAAACGACGCAAACAGATGATCATTTCAAGGTTCGATTAACACCATTAATATGAATTATTGGATAAACCGATCCTACACACCTTTATCACGGACAAGAAATAGATAAAAATGAGGTTCGATTCAAGGATCAAGTTCGCCGAGGTTCGGAGTGTGGGTATAAGTTCACCTGGTGTTTGAAAGTTTGTAAAGTGTTTGACCAAGTTGACCCCTTATATAGGTCTGAAAATACATGGGCGAAGTTAAGGTTAACTTCGCCCCTGTGACAACTTCGCTGCTAAACAGCTTATCAATAACTTCGCTTAAGGTCAACCAGGTGGTCAACTTCGCCTCTTTACCCTGCCTATTTTAATTTACAAACAAACCTTATAAATTTGATCAAAATGCAACTGGCTTTTAAGAACCATGTAACCAAGTTTTAAACCATAAAACAAAATATGCAATGAAAATTTTAGTAATTAAATAAACGGGATCAAATTTCAGTCTTGACGAGAACCTGCATGTTTTAGAAAAGATCCGAACAGGAATCATATTAATTAAGTGGCTGTCACATAGATTCATGTTCAGCGGTATTATGACATAAAGAAACAGGCTGTAAGCAGGTATAAAACTTAGTATAGTTTTCATCGCTTCTGTGATACGGATTACGTTCAATTAAGCTCAAACTTTAGATGGACATCACTTGAGAGATTGTGATGCCTCCTATCTATTCTCAAAGCGTATTTGGCTTTCCCCAAGTCACCCCGAGTTGACCTCTACCCGTAGTGTCTGATTAAATAGTAAGTACGTAACGATCTTTAGAGTCTTCTTATCATTCTCTTTCTTGCCTCTTGATTGATATTTGAAACATCATAAGCTTCAGAAGGCTCAACAACATATATATATATATTTAATAAAGATATTAATACAACTTCAAATAATAGACAACTGCAAGTCCCGAATCTGGATCACTGCAGGTACTTGACACACCATCTTCTCTGGAATCAGAACACTCACGGGCTCGTGTATGACTGGGTAATCACTTTTCTGCCTATCATTCGGAAAGATGTATATGGAGACATGCACAACTCAGAATGATTCTCCACATTAAATCAAGGAGATTTAATTTGTATCACTTCTACTTTTACGCACCATAGTAAGCTACCATAACATACAATGGCTGTTCTAGAGTATTTTAGGCCTAATAACTTCACCAGTTAAGCACACAGAATTAGTTTTTCTATCACTTTCCATGGTTGGATCAATTTTCTTCTAAACATTGTATTGAAACTTCTTACGAAGTTATAGACTTGAAAAATTATATCATCTCTCTAAAAAAATTTAAATTCTATCGCCCCGATCAAGTCAAAGTCTTCAGGTAAACGGCTATCCTGAAGATCCATTGGATCAGCTGGACCGACCACATACGAGTATGTGTCCTTCTAACTAAGTATGAACGACTATTTTTCAGCGAAAGAATAAAAACGCATCATTAACCGCCCCGGTCACTTTCAGTCATCTGGTTAATGGCTATCCTCATAATCTACTAGTAGAAGTGAGGACCAAACATATCCGAAGATGTGTCCTTCAAACTTAAGCAACCGACATAATTTTAAGCGATAGTGATGTGTTTTTTTTTTAAATAAAAGGAAAAGAAGGTTACTCGGGATTGATCATCCCATTAAGCTCAACAAGATTTTGAAAACGGGATCGGTCAAACGCTTTAGTAAAAAGATCGGCGAAATTATCCAAAGAATCAACCTTTTCAAGCACAATTAATTTCTTCTCATCACAATCCCGTATAAAATGATGACGAATGTCAATGTGTTTAGTTTTGCTGTGTTTGAGGGGATTGTTAGTTACTGAGATTGCAGCAGTGTTATCAATGCAAATAGGAGTTTGAGTGAAATTCAGACCGTAATCGCGCAATTGCTGTTGTATCCAAAGAACCTGGGAGCAGCAGTTTGATGCTGCCATGTACTCTGCTTCGCAGGTGGAAATGGCTACTGAGGCCTGCTTCTTGCACTGCCACGACACCAATCTTCCTCCCAGAAACTGACATTCACCGGTTGTTGACTTCCTGTTCTGATTGCAACCTCCATAGTCAGAATCTGTGTAAGCTACCAAATCCAGTTCTCCCCCTTTCGTGTACCACAATCCCAACTTAGGCTTGCCTTTGAGATACCGCAATATTCTCTTCACTCCCTTCATGTGAGATTCCTTCGGGCTTGCCTGAAAACGAGCACAAAGACAAACTGCAAACATAATATCAGGTCCAGATGCAGATATATACATTAAAGAACCTATCATTGCTCGATATTGGGTGGGATCAACGTCTTCATCAATGTCAGAATCAGCGCCCAGTTTGTGGTTGACGCAAACTGGAGTATCAAATGGGGTGCTATCGTCCATCTTGAAGCGTTTGAGCACATCATGGACATATTTTGATAGATGAATAAACATCCCATCTTTCTTCTGATCTACCTGCAATCCCAAAAAGAAAGTTAATTCGCCCATGGCGCTCATTTCAAACCTCTTTTTCATGACTGCTTCAAATTCCTAACACATGGCGACTTTTGATGCAGCAAAAATGATGTCGTCCACATAGACTTGAACTAGTAGAAAATCTCCCCCTTTTCTCTTGATAAACAGCGTGCTATCGATCTTTCCTCTTTCGAACCCATTCTCAAGCAAGTAATCGGACAAGGTTGCGTACCAGGCACGAGGTGCCTGATGTAGCCCATATAAAGCTTTACTCAGTTTGTACACATGCTCAGGAAAATCCGGGTCAGGGAATCCCGGAGGTTGTTCAACATACACCACCTCATCGATTTTACCATTAAGAAAGACACTTTTCACATCTAACTGGAACACTTTCATCTATTTATGTGCAGCAAATGCCAAAAATAGTCGAATTGCCTCCAATCTTGCCACAGGAGCAAAAACTTCGTTGTGGTCGATTCCTTCTTGCTTATTAAACCCTTTTACTACCAGCCTTGCCTTGTTCCGTATGATTATCCCTCTCTCATCTCTCTTACATTTAAACATTTTGTGGTTTTTCAACTAATTTCTATACTTCCATCTTCTCAAACTGTGCTAATTCTTCTTGCATGGCTTCGACCCACGAGCTATCCTTTAGAGCCATTTGATAATTCTTCGGTTCAATCTGGCTGATGAAGCAGGTGTACAAGCATTCATTTATGATACCCGTGTCTTTAATGCTCGTGTAAACACATGTGTGTTCATCCAAACTTCTTCTTGTTTGAACACCGTCAGACAGATTACCTATCACGTTCTCCAAAGGGTGATTTTTGTGAACTCCAGTAGTCTGAACCGGACCGACTTCCAGATTGTTTTCTAAATTCGAAGAGAGTTCCTCAGTGAGTGATTGATGTTGAGAGTGAAATGGATTGTAGAATTCTTCTTCAGTAGAGGCAGCAGGAGTATCAACGGCACTTGACGAGGAAGGTTGACTTTCGTCGTATCGCGGACGTTGCACAATATTCTCCTCCTCGTCATACAGAATTTGTGAAGCAATTTTCTCATCAACTTCTGCAAAATCCAAGTAAGGCATATTAAAATATCTGAATAGTTTATCATAGTCGAAAGCTTCAGCGGGTCCCATGCTAGGCCTTGGTGATTTGTAACTCGTAATGTCAGTGTTACGTATCACCTCAACCTTGCTATTTGATAAATTAAAGACTCTTCTGTCGGGAGTCCCAACAACATATCCGACTAAAATACCTTCATCGGCTTTCTCACCAAATTTTGAGTTTGTCTTTAATATCTAACATGGGGACCCGAAAGGTTCGAGACCATTCAAGTTTGGCTTTCTACCATGCATGAGTTCATAACAAGTTTTATTTAATCTTTTAACAGTTAAAAAGCGATTAAGGATATAACAGGCTGTGGCAACAGTTTCAGCCCAGAACACCACGGGAAGTTTAGCATCTGCCAGCATGGTTCTGGCTCCTTCGATTAGCGTTCTATTCTTCCTCTCAGCTACCCCATTTTGTTGCGGAGTATACGGGGCACTGTACTGATGTTCTATCCCTTTCTGTAAGCAGAACATCTCCATCTGGTAGTTCTTGAATTCTATTCCATTATCACTCCTGATGTACTTAACCTTTCTCCTAACAATATTTTCAACCTTGGTAATCAAGTTAATTACCAACTGAACTGTCTCATCTTTTGCCTTCAGAAAGTATACCCAAGAGTATCGAGAGTAATCATCGTTTACAACCAAGCAGTATGACGTTCCACCTAGACTCTTTACATTCACGGGACCAAAGAGATCCATGTGAAGTAGGTCTAGAGTACTGACAATTGAGTTAACCTTCTTGGAGTGATGAGGTTTTTTGTGTTGCTTTCCCTTCTTACACGACAAGCATTGATCTTCAAAGTTAAAATTCTTCAAGGGAACTTCAAGCACCAGCCCATTCTTGACAATGTAATTCATTTTGCGAAGATGTATATGTCCCATTCTTCGATCCCATAACTCTGACTCCGACTCAGTTGCCTTTGACAGAAGACATGACTCTTCTGTTGTCATCTCATTTGACCTCATATCCATTACATACGTGTTCTTTTCTCTTGGAGCTCTCATCACCACCCAGGCCTCTGGTATCTTGAAACCAGGATAAAGAACGATTGCCTCATTTTAGTAAAATGCACCGTGTATTCTCTGTCACAAATCTGAGACACACTCAACAAGTTATGCTTCAACTCTTCCACATAATTCACCTTCTCTAACTTCATTCTTCCATTAGTCACAATTCCAATACCACTGATTCTACCTCCACTCTCTCTAGCGAAACTAACCCTTCCTCCTTGAACAGATTTCCAGTCACGTAACAAATTCTTGTTACCAGTCATGTGCCGGGAACAGCCACTGTCAACAACCCACAGATTGTTTACAGCCCTGTTTGACTGTTCCTGCACAATTAAAGAAATAGATTAAAATCTGGGGACCCAAGACCTACTAGTCTTGGGTCGATTAAATCTGTTGACCGGCATCCAGTACTTTGGTTGCCCAAAGTCAGTTTGAGGATGATTTCTGTAAGTTCTGAAAGGAAACCTTCTAGAGGATTGGCCATGAGGCCATCCAAACCTTAGTGAATTAACTGAATTATAATTGTTGGTTTGGTAGTTAACTGGGAAAAAATGAGACCGATTTCTTTGAAATCTTGGATTAGTCCAATGTCTGAAATTTGGTGTGTTCGCATTCATACCAGTATCATAATTAATATTCGTTTTATTCTCAGTTTTCGGAGGCCTCATACCTCTAAATTTTCTCTGGTTTAGAGGACAATCTGCAATAAGGCGTCCTACTTGATTGCATCTGAAACAACTTCTGTTTTCAACTTTCGTCTCAACAGTTGTTGCAGATGTCGAGAATGCATTACTACCCGTTTGTCTAACATATGGTGGGACAAACGGATTTAGGGAAGAATTCTTTTCATCGGGCTTATATTCCTCCCCACGTTTTAGTAACACTACCTCTTCTTTTATCTCACCCAATTCGGATGAATTGTCCGAATTTGATGAGACAGAGCTAGGGACATAGATCGCAACGTTAGAACTTGACTTGCTCGTCTCGCTCTTATTAACTTCAGGTTCTTTAGTAGAAATTTTGATTGGATCTGTATGACTAATCTCAACATTCGCAGATTGCTGATTACTAGGATTATAAGTATAGTTATTGTTATACGGCGGTAGAACTTCAGAAAATCCAATTCCCCCTTTGTTAACCGGGGAACGTTGAACACTTATGATGTGATCTAGCATTGCTGATGAATTTCTAAATTGTTCAATTTTTCTGTTTAGTTCCACCACTTTTACCTGGTAATCAGCTATCTGTTTATCTTTTTCAGCAATTAGTTTGATTTTTTCTTCTAACACTTCATAATTAAGATCAATTACTTGTATATTTTCAGCTAGACTGGCTTTAAGACTTCTGATATCCTTTTCACTAGCTTTTATTTTTACCGAGTAACTATTTTCTCTAGTTTTAGTATAGTGATGATCTTCTTTTAGGGTTTTAATTGTGTGTCCAAACTAACAAACTGATCAGTTATGGTTTTCAATTGTTCAGACAGATTTTCACATTGTATACAATGAAGTTTAGAACTTACCTCAGAGAGCTGTTCGTTCACTTCTGCCATATATGCTTGATTTTCTCCCGTCTCCTTTTCACTTCCTCCAGTTTTGATGTTTACCAAATTAGCCTATTCGAACACTTCCTCAACTTGTATATTCCAGTTGTATCCATTATTCTATCTAGATACCATAGCCTTATTCTCACTACCTCCCCCATTCTGTTGTGCAGGCCTGTTCTGACTTCGTTCGACTCTCTCATTTGTACATTCCTTAGCAAAGTGACCATTTTGTTGACAGTTGTAACATCGAACCTTTGATTTATCAAACCCTGGTCTTTCTCCAACGAACTTTCTACCCGTTTTCTTCATGAATCTCTTTACCCTTCTTGCTATCATAGCCATCTGCCACTGCAGGTCCATCTCTTCCAAATCATCAGCATCGATCTGATCATAGTCTTCATCCAAAGTTGCAGGGTCGACTATTTTACCTTTGATGTAGTTCTCATAAGATGCAATGAAGGATGCATATAGAGCAAGCTGTTGTTCAGCTGATTTAACACTCATGGGTATCTGTGAGTAGTTGTAGCTTAGAACATTTGACGAGAAATTTCCAATTGTGGCTTGAGGTTTTGAAGGATTACTACCTCCAGCTACGAAACATACGTCGCCATCCATATTGAGAATCACATGACCATCACGAGTTGAGTTTGAGTTTGATTCTCCCTTTGAGCAGTAGGCAGAGGATTCTGATTTTGAACTTGAGCTTGGAGTGACTTTCACACCATACATTCCCGAATCCTGAACCTGATCAGTTGGTGTCTCCTTCCGAACCATGTTAAGTTCAAAATTTCGTAACTTATTGACCGCTGTTTCCAAATCAATCTTGGCGAAGTCTTTATCCTCTCTCATCAGAACCGTGTACATTTCCCATTTTGGTGGAAGAGCATCAAGAAGTTTCTCTACTATCTCTTCTTCCTTGTATTCAATGGAGTAATTACTAAGTTTGGTCATCAAGTGATAATATCTTGTGATGATATCGTCAAGTGATTCATTTTTCAAATACTTGAATACAGAGAATTGGGTTTTTAGCAGCTTTGTCTTGGAAGCACGTATCCCCACATTACCTTCATATCTATTTTCTAGTGCTTCCCATAGCTCTCTAGCAGTTTTGTACTTCTTAAAGGTATGAAGAATCTCTTGTGGAAGAGCCATTGTTATTGCTGCATGAGCTTTACTCTCTGCCTCATACATTTTCTTTTCCTCCTATTCCATCTTACTGTACTTCTTAATTTGTTCACGACTTTCAAACAAGGATATTGGTGGAATGTATCCGTCTTGAACGCAAACCCACATCTTAGCATCTTGATACTTCACATACTGTTCAAACCGATCTTTCCAATCAACGAAATCGGTACCCTTAAGCATTTTTGGAGCTTTAGTTGCTGAACCGGCTTCAACCTCCATTTTTACCAGTTCTGTAATGTTTATTGAAGTCATAGTTGGAAGAAACACGACTCGAAATACAAAGAAAGTATTTTTTTTTTACTAAAAATATTAATACAGCTTCAAATAATAGACAACTGCAAGTCCCGAATCTGGATCACTGCAGGTACTTGACACACCATCTTCTCGGGAATCAGAACACTCGCGGGCTCGTGTATGACTGGGTAATCACTTTTCTGCCTATCATTCGAAAAGATGTATATGGAGACATGCACAACTCAGAATGATTCTCCACATTAAATCGAGGAGATTTAGTTTGTATCACTTCTACTTTTACGCACCATAGTAAGCTACCATAACATACAATGGCTGTTCTAGAGTCTTTTAGGCCTAATAACTTCACCAGTTAAGCACACAGAATTAGTTTTTCTATCACTTTCCATGGTTGGATCAATTTTCTTCTAAACATCGTATTGAAACTTCTTACGAAGTTATAGACTTGAAAAATTATATCATCTCCCTAAAAAAATTTAAATTCTATCGCCCCGATCAAGTCAAAGTCTTCAGGTAAACGGCTATCCTGAAGATCCATTGGATCAGCTGGACCGACCACATACGAGTATGTGTCCTTCTAACTAAGTATGAACGACTATTTTTCAGCGAAAGAATAAAAACGCATCATAAACCGCCCCGGTCACTTTCAGTCATCTGGTTAACGGCTATCTTCATAATCTACTAGTAGAAGTGAGGACCAAACATATCCGAAGATGTGTCCTTCAAACTTAAGCAACCGACATAATTTTAAGCGATAGTGATGTTTTTTTTTAATAAAGATATTAATACAGCTTCAAATAATAGACAACTGCAAGTCCCGAATCTGGATCACTGCAGGTACTTGACACACCATCTTTTCGGGAATCAGAACACTCACGGGCTCGTGTATGACTGGGTAATCATTTTTCTGCCTATCATTCTGTATGATGAGCAGTTAAAGTTATTTGTGATTAAACATTTTGATGGGATTCAGTATTTTAAGAGGACGTTGAGATCTCTCAATACTTTGCCTGAGTGTGAGGTGAAGGATTTGGCTAGATTGAGATTGATTAATAGGAGTGATGACAATATGGCCAGAATAATTGGGAAGATTGTGTGGAAAAAAGTGTGAAAGAGAAGAAGTTTGAGCTGTTAAAGCCTTAGAAAGGGAAGTTAGTTGAAGATAAGGAAAGGGGAATGCGAGCTGATGGCAAACCTTGGATGGTGATGAAATATAAGCCGATTCGGTGTTTGAAAGAAGTTCCGATGAAGATAATGCCCAAGGATGTTTTAAAGAGTCTCAAGTGGTGGTACGTTGATAGTCAAACAGCTGAAGCTGTTATGGAAGATGAGGACGAACAGGAGATTCTGAGAGTGTATTATCCCATGCACTTGGTAAATTTGTCTCAAGCTGATTTGCAGGTACTAAACGATAAGAAGATATTCTACATTCCTGCGTGGAAAGATGGAGCCAAGAAGTATCAGAGGGTGGTCTCTGTCTGTGTAAGACAGGGCGTTCATGCTTGAAGACGGGTGACACGAGATTTTTGGGATTACGAAACGAGAATGAAGATAGAGATATGAAGCTACTGCCAAGGGGGAGTCTGTTGGTGCATAATGTCAGTAGTTCAGTATCTAGTATTTTGTATGTGTCTGTAATCGTGTTAGATTGTTTGTTTTGGCTTTGAATATTGTTTTACACAAGTTCGCCTGGGATGTAGGCGAACTTGGAGACAAGCGAAGTTATGACAACTTCGCCTAGTATGTTAGGCGAAGTTGTCGAGGCTTATATATACCTAAACTTCGGCTTTGGTTTAATAAGGCTAAGGACGAACGTGTATTAGTGATTATTGATATCACGTGTTGAAGTGTTGCAATACAATCGTGTTTATTAGTATTGTTAAAGAAAAAGTGGGAAGAACAGCCGAGATGGAAAGAAGGCTACGCTCAGTGGTTTGTTAAGACAAAGAAGCCAGCGGTTCCAACAATGTTCAAAAAGAGTTACAATATCAAAGGGTATGCTGAGTCGAAGAAAGGTATTATTTGATGGCTGTATGTTGAGCAGTTAAAGTCATTTGTGATTAAACGCTTTGATGGGATTCAGTATTTTAAGAGGACGTTGAGATCTCTCAATACCTTGCCTGAGTGTGAGGTGAAGGATTTGGCTAGATTGAGATTGATTAATAGGAGTGATGAAAATATGGCCAGAATAATTGGGAAGATTGTGTGGAAAGAAAGTGTGAAAGAGAAGAAGTTTGAGTTGTTAAAGCCTCAGAAAGGGAAGTTAGTTGAAGATAAGGAAAGGGGAATGCGAGCTGATGGCAAACCTTGGATGGTGATGAAATATAAGCCGATTCGGTGTTTGAAAGAAGTGCCGATGAAGATAATGCCCAAGGATGTTTTAAAGAGTCTCAAGTGGTGGTACGTTGATAGTCAAACAGCTGAAGCTGTTATGGAAGATGAGGACGAACAGGAGATTCTGAGAGTGTATGACATGCACTTGGTAAATTTGTCTCAAGCTGATTTGCAGGTACTAAACGATAAGAAGATATTCTACATTCCTGCGTGGAAAGATGAAGCCAAGAAGTATCAGAGGGTGGTCTCTGTCTGTGTAAGACAGGGCGTTCATGCTTGAAGACGGGTGACACGAGATTTTTGGGATTACGAAACGAGAATGAAGATAGAGATATGAAGCTACTGCCAAGGGGGAGTCTGTTGGTGCACAGTAGTTCAGTATCTAGTGTTTTGTATGTGTCTGTAATCGTGTTAGATTGTTTGTTTTGGCTTTGAATATTGTTTTACACAAGTTCGCCTGGGATGTAGGCGAACTTGGAGACAAGGGAAGTTATGACAACTTCGCCTTGTATGTTAGGCGAAGTTGTCGAGGCTTATATATACCTCAACTTCGGCTTTGGTTTAATAAGGCTAAGGACGAACGTGTATAGTGATTATTGATATCTTGTGTTGAAGTGTTGCAATACAATCGTGTTTAATAGTATTGTAACATGTGTTTGTTTATCGATTCAACGTATTATCTATCTTACGCTCGTATCGTATTACGTGGGGATTCCGCACCCTCTTGTTACAAGATACTCCTGTGTAGATCCGGTTGGGAACCTACAATTTTTTTTTTAAACAGTGACCAGATAGCGAAGTTATTATAACTTCGCTTGAGTTAACTTCGCTTGGGTTAACTTCGCTTCGGCTTAACTTCGCTTGGGCTTAACTTCGGTTTCACAGTAACTTCGCTTAAACCTTATAACTTCGCTTAAAACCTACGTAAGATGACGGCAACTTCGCCTGATGAACACGAGGTTTTGCAGGTTTTAATTTGATGTATTGCGAGGTATGCGAGGGTGTTTTGGGGTATATTTGATGGTGGGAGATGGGCAAGACACAAAAACTAAGTATTTCAACGTAAACTCGTTCCGCGAATAGTCGAACAGAACGATCTTAACACCCGTGTGATAATCCCGAACCACACAATCCGAGCAAATGCTCTGATACCAATTGTAGGTTCCCAGCCGGATCTACATAAGAGTATCTCGTAACATGAGGGTGCGGAATCCCCACGTAATACGATACGAGCGTAAGATAGATAATACGTTGAACCGATAAACAAACACACGTTACAATACTAATAAACACGATTGTATTGCAATACTTCAACACGTGATATCAATAATCACTAATACACGTTCGTCCTTAGCCTTATTAAACCAAAGCCGAAGTTGAGGTATATATAAGCTTCGACAACTTCGCCTAACATACTAGGCGAAGTTGTCATAACTTCGCTTGTCTCCAAATTCGCCTACATCCCAAGCGAACTTGTGTAATACAATATTCAAAGCCAAAACAAACAATCTAACACGATTACAGACACATACAAAACACTAGATACTGAACTACTGACATTATGCACCAACAAATTGTAGTGAAAACAATAGTTGATTTTGAACGCATAACGCCCCCAAAATTGTAAACCGGTAAAACGGGGGATGTGCATTTACTTACCTTTAACGAGTGGATTTGTGAAGATGAGATAACGAAAAGTTCGGATAGAAGCGGTCAAACTCCTCGAGATGCGTCAACAAGGATTTTTAGTTGTTGAATATGATAAATGATTAATTGAGGGCGAAGTATTAACAAGGCTTGTAACGAATTTGGGTTCTATTGGGTTTTAAGTCAAGGTTTGATTAATATACTATTAGATTATTTATCATTATTATTATTATTAATATTACTATTGTTATTATAAGCGAGTAAAATATTTTATTATAGTATTTGTTTTCATATAAATGACGATTTATAAAGGATTTTAAGTTAAAGAAAATGACCATAACAGTGGATATATATAAGAAATTATTGATAAAAAAATAAACTTTTCATTTGTTGGATAAAAATCCTTATTTTGTTGATAAGTAAATAAATAAATAGGGTGTAATATACATACATATATATATATATACAACGGAAAGTTAAAATAACTTTGGGTTGTTAAGCGACTTGGAAAACTAATACGTTTATCGTGTGTTTTTATATGTATTTGTGTATGTAAACTTGTATATCTAAACGAAAAGTTTAAACCGTAATGTTTGGTATTGTTAAAAAATGTATTAGTTAGTTGTTCTTAATGTTAACTAGTATTAATATATAAGAAAAATAGTTTAAAAAAATAAAATAAAAACAGCGTTCAGGGCGGCTCGAACCCGCGCCTAGCCGGTTCTAAAGGTCTAAACAAACATACACCAGCCACTGGGCTGGTGCTATAACTTGTGAAAGGAAAAGTCTTAAAAATAATATATACAGACAGTCCCAAGAACACCCAAAATCAATATGAACCCTAAATTTGGGTTCGTTTAATTCATTTATAGTTGATTCAAATTGACTTAGGGTTTCCGTGTTGATTAAAAACGAGTATAAAACAATGTTCAATTACCGTAATTGGTGATGAATTGAGGGAGAACGGCCATTTAGGGTTGCGGCTCAAAGTTTGAATGCGAAGTGAAACGTAACAGCAGCGTATACGTCAATTGACTTAGGGGTTTAGGTCGCGAGGTAGTGAGGAATGTGTGAACGAGTTTAATTGTAATAAGATCGAGTTTATATAGTGTTTTAAGGACCCTTTATGTCGTGGTTTGTTATTAACGAATTAGCTGTCAATTGGTAATAAATTACCAAGTTTAGGGTGTCACTAGGACGCGATTTAGGTAAGCTAATGATTTGGTAAGATCAATTTTTCCGAAAATTGAGGAACAAGCAAAGGGGGGGGGGGGGGTCTTTAGCGTCGACAGGAGAGGGAGAAGAGAGGGGGGAAGAAAATTGAATATTATTTGCACTTTGGTCCCTGTTTTATGGTTGTGGGTTCAAAAGTGTATTAAAGTTAGTTAAGGGGTTGTTTTTGTACAATCTTATAATTATAATCAAATAAATAAAATACTAAACAATTGAGAGATTTATTGAAAATATACCCAAACCCGAACCCGGGTCGGGTAATGATTACAAAACGAAGGTAACAAAAAACCCAAAATGTCACAATCCTCATGCTAGCTCATTAAACATATTTACCTGCGTGCATAATAAAAGTCAGCTACGCTGAGTGATATCTACTTAATCAGGCAACATACCGTACCTTCACATACATGTTTATACATATCCGTACACACATATTAATTTCTTAACTTGCTTATGCTTCATTCATACATACGTACATACACGTACATTCATACTTTATACTTTCATACTTTCATTCTTTCATACTTTCTTTCTTTCGTACATTCATACTTTAATATTTTATCTTACTTTATATACATACTTATAAGTTTTAAAGAGTCTTTCGCCCTATAACCTCACATATATTATTAGGGTCTGCCACCCTCCTTCACATATATTATTAGGGTCTGTCACCCTTCTTTACAGATATTATTAGGGTCTGCCATCCTCTTACCGTCAATTCATACATACCTTCCTTTTCTTTTATATTTATATACTTTCATACATTCTCATAATCTTTTTACATCAATATTATATCATACATACATCATTCATAGACATTCATATATCATACATATATCATTTATAAATATTTACATAGCATACACTTATCACTTAAGGTAAGTGTATTAACTAAACACATCGAGTATGCACACAACCTCGAAAACATAAGGAAGTGGGGCTAGAATCTCACATATCTTCTGTTTCTTTCTTAATTTATTGTAATCCCCTTCTTCAATTAAGCTCGGCTAACTGTATATCACTTACATGTATCAACTCTTAACCCTATACTCGTCATTTAAGTTGCACCAGAAACAGTTAAGTCTGGTCTATTCTAATTGAGTGTCCCCAACCCAATTGAATACATTTGTATTCGAATACACACTGTATTAGAATAAACTTTGTATTCGAATACACTTTGTATTCAAATACAATTGGTATTCGAATACACTTGGAATTCGAATTCACTTGGTATTCAATTAGAGCACACTTATGTAACCTTTCTGTCTTCCATTATTTTATGTATTCGAATAGGTTGTATTCGAATGAATCATGCACTCGAATAGAAATTCTATTAGCATACAACTGGTCACTTGTATTAGAAAGGTATGTATTCGAATAGATATGTGTTAACATGAAATTTGTATTCGAATGATTTGTATTCGAATAGATAGGTGTTTGGCATACGGCTAGTATTCGAATGGTATGTATCCGAATAGACGTGTGTTAAAATACCATTTGCATTCGAATGGCATGTCTTCGAATGGACTACGTGTTAGCCTACAACTTGTATTCGAAGAACATGCTCTTTCTTTTGTTTTCTTTCTTTTCTTCGTCTAACACATTCTATTCGAATGGTAGCCCATTCGAATACTCCCACTGTGCTACTGTTCTCACCTTTATTTTCATTTTTCACCTGGTATTAAACATCCAACCGCATATTTAAGTGCCATATAACCTTCCCAACGTTTTCATTTTCGTTGTAGGCCGAGATCTAGATCGTTTATCAATAGAGTTCCAACCTTTATTGGTTACAAACCTGTTTTAACTAGATCTAGGGTTTCTAACTGAACCGCATATACTCACGAGTTCATTTAGTCCACTTTGATCATCAAGTTTACATTTTTATCACATAATAAGGTTCGGTTTACTATCCTACTAAGTTTCATGCAAAACCGACTTCGTTTACCCATTCTTTTGACAAACCGAACACTACTCGTTTTACCTGAAACGAACCAACTAGCCCATTTTCTATCAAGTTCATTCCTTTATCAATAATCATGACCCGATCTATCATCCTACCAAATTTCATGCAAATTTGTGCACGAAAAGTAAGCTTTTATCTAACAAAAATGTACCTTTGATGTTTATGTATGAAATCACTCAAGAATACCAAAACCATATCAAACGAACTCGAAATTGAGTGATTCAAGCGGCCACAGTCTACAAACCCATCAGCTCTCCTTCACCGGAAAGCGCCGCTACAGTTGCCGAAAATACCAAAACAGTTGCCGGAATCTTATATTTTAGCTGTTACGGTTTTGCTGTTAAAAACCAGACTTCCTGACCTCTGATCGAAGATCTAATCAGTGGTAGTCTTCATTTATATGCCATGAACACTCAATTAAAATCTGAGACCGGTCTGACGGTTAGATCTCCGGGAATCGTCGTGTCTTTGTGGGAGGTTTTCTAAAAAACGGGAATTGGAGAAGTGTGTGTTTTTGATGGTATAGGCTATGGTGTAGAGATGAATGATAATGAAAAGGATTAGGGTTTAAGGGGTATTTATACTCCCTTAAGCCCTTGGAACCTATCCCCATGTTTTCTTTTAGTCCATATTTAATTCCATCTTTAAAGCTTACTTAACCTTCCATATTTATTATTATTTCATTATTTCTCTACTAACTCAAGTAAACTTTTCCGCCATAATTTAATAATATATTTAAATATTATTCTTAGAAATTTCGGGATGTTACAAGTCTACCCACCTTATAAGAGGTTTCGTCCTTGAAACCTGCTTAGTCCTTGTAAAAGGAATACTTCCTGTATTCACATCTTTACTTGAACCGACTTAGCTTCCAAACTTACCGGTTTATCCTTTGTCTCACAATCATCGAGTGATGTTCATTAGTTTTAGCTGTCTTTGGTAGCTTGTCCATGAAGTCCTCGATGATACGTTTCCTTATCCCGACTTTGCAAGTGCATATCACTTCCTCAAGCATGCTATTATTTCTTGTCCTTTAAATAGAAACATTGCAGTTACTATCATTACACTTAGCACTGAATGACCATTCCGTCCAATTACAATCTTTAGCAAATATACTGCTTTGCAATACGTTCAAAACGTATTAATTCAAAAAGGAAAGCTTTCCAGTTTCTCCTTAAGTATTACTTCTTAAAATCCCTTTGTCTATTCCTTGAGATAGAACACTCCTTGCAATTCTTGAGCACATTCATTGCATAACTTGTCGAAAAACTCCTTAAGTCACCATTTACACATTCTTTCATTCTCAGCTCTGCATCAATATGTAGGGTTCATGAGTTATAGTTGTGTAAGGTAGCTTGATCATGAACTCCGTGCTGATACATCTTTCTTCTCTTGACTAATCAAATCTCATCTTGTCCTTTGAATATTGTTGTCTATTGCTCCATATCAGGTTGCCCGATATATCATAACTATTTATCCTAATCAACTTTCCTTCAAGGCATGTTTGACCTTCATATGGACATTTATAATACCATTATGTCTTTATCGTTCTAGAGGACTTCCTGTCCATGATCACATGATTATCAGTTCACACTAATCATTCGTGTCAAGACTCAATTCAAGTAGACATAAGTCTAAACCATATCTACGCTTCCCTTGCATGTATTTGCATCTTTTGTCCTTGGTTTCTAGCATCCTCTTACGGTGTGACTTTCGGCTCCACATTTGTAACACTTGTGGTTGTTCTTATCCGTGTAGGCAAAGTATCATGTCTATCCACAGCTGTCATATACCATGGACTCATCTTCTTTGACTTCTAGTTAAGAGTTTCACTTCATTAGTATATTCCTTCATTGTAACCGACATATTTCCTTTTGATTCCTAGATGTAAACCGAGTATCTAGACTTATGACCTTCATCTAGGATTTGGCCTCGAAGATATCCATAACGTGAAATCCTCAGGCAACCAAATCTGATTTTCACATCACAAGTATTATCTTTAAAGTCTCGATATAACTAGAGAATTCATTTCTTTTTCATCTTGTTCTCATCCTTTATAACTTTTAAATGTTCCTCGTGGATCTCGCTCATGCAATCCGAAGTACTAACTAATTTATACGCCTTCATTTGTCGTGATAACCTCTCCACCTTTAAGACTTAGTGCGTCAGTGACCTCGTTGGCCTCTCCAGGACAATACTTGTCATCACAATCATAATCCTTTATCAGCCTTACCCATCTTCTTGCCTCGTATTCCATTCTTTCTGCTTGAAGAGATATCCATGTATCAATGGTACACCTTAAAAACTTAGCATACAGTTACTCTTTCTTCAGTGTTTCCAACACTTCTCTCAAGTGTTCAGCATGGTCGGACTTATCAAAACTATCGTCTATGAAGGCAATGACATATTTATCCTAATATCGGATGACATGCCCTATTCATCATACCCATAAATGTTGCTTGCATTTGTCTATCCAAACGATATCACAATCAACTCTTAGTTTCCATACCGTGTCCAAAACGTAGTCTTAGGGATGTCTGCCTCCTTCACTTTCAACCTGTCACACCCCCATCTAAGGCCTAGGAGTGTGACCAACAGTTGGTACCACATTTGTAAATAAATCAGAGTTACGGGTTAATGCGGAATACTTTATAAAACATGTGGATTTAAAGTTATAAATATTTACAATACAAAAGATGAGACAAAAGTCTCATTCAAGTTTTACTTGTTTATACTTTACAAAACCACCATTTATTAATATTTAAGTTCACAAAATATCCGAGCCATCGGAATCATGAGCACTTCGTTCTTCAAGCCCTATTCTGGATTACCTGCAAAATATTAGAAAATACGTCAGCAACGAATGCTGGTGAATATGTTGACGCTAAAATATTTTCTTTTACTTGATTACCCCCCGAGACATAACTTAGGTCCGGCCCATCGTGGCTTGGAATAATAAAGCTATAAAACAATACAATTTATAAACTCAAGTCTCTACTCATAACACTTCAGCAAACACCGCATCATTCGACATTACTTAGGTACCATAGACATACACTTGGTCAATCTCACTCGGACGTACTTAGGTCCGGCCGATCGTGGCTGGAGGTCGTGACCAAGCGTGGTGCGATGTGCCCACCGCATTTTACCACATATGTAAGGATCCAGACAAACGTATACTATAGCCTGAAGGCTTGGTTTTAACACTTGTTTATAAATGTTTTAGAGACACGTAGTCTCTTGTAATTCTTTTCACATAACACATTTGATTCGTTTGAAAAAAAGTTTGTAAAAGTTGGGGCGTATTCACCTTTTGATTGAGATCGGCTTCCAACACCGTCCGAGGGTCTTTCCTTTGTTATCTCGCACCTATAGTACGAGTATAACTTTTTGTTAGTCGGATATACAATCCGGCTAAGACCTTTAGTCTTAGTTTTATAATCGCCACCTCGATTTACTTTAAAACCTTTAGTTTATAAAGTAATCTCTTTTCTTTTCTTTTTAAACCTTTAGTTTAAAATATCTTTCTTTATAAGATAACCTATAGATATCTTAAAAACCCTACGTTTCTTTTTCTTTAAGAAACGTATATCTTTCTTCCTTATTATTTAAGAATACTCATTATAATTAAATAATATTTATAACAAAGATTTATATATATCACATGTATTTGAATATACATTTATATTTCTTTCTTTTCTTTTCTTTTCTTTTCTTTTCTTTGTTATTTATTCTTTTATTTATCGAGGTATCGAATATTTACTCGACCTTAGGTTTTAAGCCTTTTCAATATTTATTATTATTTTATTCGGGTAATATGCCTACCTTTTCTTGGCTTACTAAACCCTATTCACTTGAGCAGCACTTCGTCGCCGCTTGATTTCCTTATCTTTTGATCAACACGTCCCTTGACACGCTTATCGAGACGATAATACTCCATGGCATGCACTTCAAGATGATCGTTGGGATGTCGATATTACAACACTTTCTTCCTTGGTACGTTGTTGGGATGTGGCACGATTATTGAGATATGGCACGGAAAACTAGGGATTATGAACACATGGATCGAGGGGACGTTTATCGAGGTTTAAAGAGAGAGTAGTATATGTTTTTTTGAGGTGTGAGGGGATCAATCCCGGAGCCTCCTATTTATAGGCAAATTTTGGATCCCGTTGTGGTACGCGACGGCCTCTTTAACACCCGTCGCATATCGCGACGTCGTTCAGTTGAGTCACAGGATAGGCCTGCCACGTGGCAGACGCGGTGCCACGTGGTGACATGTGGCTTGACCTCGTGCAACTGGGTGACACGTGTCACAACCTGTCAGGTCACGTCATCACGATACGCGATGACGTTTGTTTAACAGAGATCGCGTATCGCTATTGACCCTTCTAGAAACTTTTGACCAAACCCTTAGCGGTACGCTATGGGGTTATATTTTTTCCCATCGTGTATCGCGATAGGAAAAGAAATTGAATTTTCATTTTAAACCTTGGAGTTTGGAATTTTGCAGAACTAGTCCCTTAACTTTGAAATTTTGACATTTTTGGCTCGAAATTTCCGTGATGTTACACAACTTACGGTAGCCTGCTTCGAGGTCCATTCGCGGGAACCAACTAGCACCTTGTAACTATTCGAACAAATCATCAATCCGTAGCAACGGATATATGTTCTTCTAATCGCAGTAATCTATACACATTCTCATACTTCCGTCTTTCTTCTTCATGAACATCACTGGTATACCCCGTAGGAAAGCACTCGTCATTAAAACACCTTTGTCGAGGAGTTCTTGAAGTTTGGACATTAACTCTTTCATCTTGGACGACACCAGGTAGTAATGTGCTTTTGAGACGGGTTGTGCTCCTCATATTAACTCTATCTGGAATTCTACCTCTCGTTCCAGTGGTAATTAACCTCGGAAGGTCCTCTAGGAACACTTATGGATAGTTACACACTATAGGAACATCTTTTACTTATTTCGTCTCGGCCGTAGCTTTGACAAGATACGACAGGTAGGCACTGCACCCTCGTCTTAACGAACCTTCAGCTTTAATCATCGAAATGACGTTAAGCCCTGAACATTCCTTAATACCATAAACAGTCACTGTACCACCATCCAAAGACGTCAACCTTATGAACTTACTTTATGTTATATGAGCCTCAAGTCAACAACAACTCCATTCCCAAAAGACATCGAACTCTCTTAATGTCAGACAATAGGAGTAGCAAGGAACTCACATCCCTCTAATTCTTCTTTACAATTCTTAATCATTCTCATACTTTAATGAAGTATAGCTAGTGATTTCTTTCATAAAGTCTCAGGTACACAACTACATTGTTATTAGCGTCTTCCTTTCATGTTCGCTACACTATGTAGCCTCATCCTTTCATGCATGTTCAATTAGGATATCTTAACAATCACCCGTCCCCCTCGATCGTCTCGGCTTTCTCATCGTTCGCTTCATTACGATCCCAGCAAGTTCCCTTATGGAGTTAACTATTGCAGGCATACTTCATGTCTTGACTCTTTCTAGTTGGCTTATCTCTGTTTCTTTCATGTTTCTTCCACTTGGATTCCCAGTTGGGTTGCCTTTGATGCTTCAGCGAACATTGTTGGCATTGTAGTGCAAAACAATTTAGCAACTCCATTAGTATTTGACTACAAGCTCCAAGTTTGATCCTTTTCCATTACTCTCTATAGTCGAAGTCCTACTACTTTCGTATATCGTTCTTATCACACAATTCTTCAAAAGGTGTCTGGTTGGCACGTGTCTTACCACAACGTCTAGTACGACCTCCTCGTGCTCGTCCCTTTGTAACAGTTGTCTATATTATCTCTAAGTAAACACAAACGTTATCACTCTAGGAATTATTAAGCACATGATTCGTAAGGTAAGTAGTTAATGACAGTGGCCAAGTGTAATTAACTCTATACATTACTCCTCGGGTTCTACGTACTCCCCTTTATGATTTCACTTGTGCTAGTTTCTACTTCTCACACAATTATGTAAACATACATATAACCTGCATTCTTATCCCTAGAAATTAAGCTAGCATACACATTCTTTTCCTAGAAATTAAGCTAGCATACAAACATTCTTTTTTTAGCAATTAAGCTAACATCATATATTCTTCCACTTTCATTTAACATGCATGTACATATATTTCTAAATTTTACATGAACTTAATCATGCAAATTACCGTTACCGAGCTTGCTTGAGCGACACATAACTTTCTTGAACTGGCATCTTCTTTCTTTTCTTACTTAAGTCCCATCCTGTACTCGAGTCTAAGCATGTAGGATTCTTAATTCTCTCGAACTTATGCTCTGATACCAAGTTGTAAGGCCCTGGTGCCCTACGTTGATTTACTCATAAACACAATTCTACAAATCAGAGTTAATTAAAAACTTTCGCGGAATATAAAACTTAAAACCCATCATTACAAAACATTCAAGTCTTGTCTTTAGAACATAACATAAAACCTCATATTTAAAACATCATTTCTTACATCTTCAGATGTCAGTCGTTCAATCCTTGTCATGTGTCATCCTCATTTTAGCTCATTAAACATATATACCTACGTGCATACTAAAAGTCAGCTACGTTAAGTGAGTTCTAGTTAATCAGGCAACATACATTACCTTCACATACATGCTTATACATATCCGAAGACACATATTAATTTCTTAACTTGCTTATTCTTAATTCATACATACGTACATACACGTACATTCATACTTTATACTTTCATACTTTCATTATTTCATACTTCCATACTTTCTTTCTTTCAAACATGCATACTTTTCATACTTTAATATTTTATCTTACTTTACATATATACTTATATGTTTTAAAGTGTCTTTCGCCCAATAACCTCATAGATATTATTAGGGTCTGCCACCCTCCTTCATAGATATTATTAGTGTCTGCCACCCTCCTTCACAAATATTATTAGTGTCTGCCACCCTCCTTCACAAATATTATTAGGGTCTGCCACCCTCCTTTACAGATATTATTAGGGTCTGCCACCCTTCTTCACAGATTTTATTAGGGCCTGCCACCCTCTTACCGTCAATTCATACATACCTTCCTTTTCTTTTATATTTATATACTTTCATACATACTCATAAACTTTTCTACATCATTCATATATCATACATACATCATTCATAGACATTCATATATCATCAATATATCATTTATAAACATTCACATAGCATACACTTACCACTTAAGGTAAGCGTATTAACTAAACACATCGAGTATGCACAAAGCCCCGAAAACATAACAAGGAAGTGGGGATAGAAACTCACATGTCTCATGTTTCTTTCTGAGTTTATCGTAATCCTATCCTCAATTGAGCTCGGCTAACTGTATATATCAATTACATGTATCAATTCCTAACCCTATACTCTTCATTTAAGTTGCACCAGAAACGGTTAAGTCTGGTCTTTTCTAATTGAGTGTGCCCATCCCATTTGAATACATTTTTATTCGAATATACAATGTATTCGAATACACTTTGTATTCGAATGCTCTTTGTATTCGAATACAATTGGTATTCGAATACACTTGGTATTCGATTAGAACACACTTATGTAAACTTTATGTCTTCCATTCTTTTCTGTATTCGAATGAATCATGCACTAGAATAGAACTTGTATTAGTATAAAGCTTGTCACTTGTATTCGAATGGTATGTATTCGAATAGATATGTGTTAACATGAAATTTGTATTCGAATGGATTGTATTCGAATAGATAGGTGTTTGGCATACGGCTTGTATTCGAATGGTAGGTATCCGAATAGACGTGTGTTAACTTACCATTTTCATTTGAATGGCATGTATTCGAATGGACAACGTGTTAGCCTACAACTTATATTCGAAGGCCATGCTCTTTCTTTTCTTTTCTTTCTTTTTTTCGTCTCACATATTCGAATACCCCTAAGGATATTGTATTCTAATGGTAGCCCATTCGAATACTCCCACCGTGCTACAGTTCACACCTTTATTTTTCGTTTTTCACCTTGTATTAAACATCCAATCACATAGTTAAGTGCCATAGAACCTTCCCAACATTTTCCTTTCCGTTCTAAGCCAAGATCTAGATCGTTTATCAATAAAGTTCCAACCTTTATTGGTTACAAACCCGTTATATCTAGATCTAGGGTTTCTAAGTGAACCGTATATACTCACGAGTTCATGTTGTCCACTTTGATCATCAAGTTTACATTTTTATCACATAATAAGGTTCGATTTACTATCCTACTAAGTTTCATGCAAAACTGACTTCGTTTACCCGTTCTTTTCATAAACCGAACACTACTCGTTTTACCCGAAACGAACCAACTAACCCGTTTTCTATCAAGTTCATTCCTTTATAAATAATCATGACCAGATCTATCATCCTGCCAAGTTTCATGCAAATCCGTGCACGAAAAGTAAGCTCTTTTTTTAACAAAAACGTACATTTTAGGTTTTTGTTTGAAATCACTCGAGAAGACCAAAACCATATCAAACGAACTCGAAATTGAGTGATTCAAGCGGCTACGAAACCGTCTCACCCCCATATACAAACCCATCAGCACGCCTTTGCCGGAAACCGCCGCTACAGTTGACAGAATTACCAAAACAGTTGCTCGAATCTTCTATTTTAGCTGTTATGGTTTTACTGTTAAAACCCGGACTTCACGACTTATGATCGAAGATCTAATCGGTGGAAATATTCATTTAGATTCCATGAACACTCAGTTAAAACTTAAGACTTATCTGACGGTTAGATCTCCGGTAATCGTCGTGTCTTTGTGGGTGGTTTTCTCAAAAACGAAAATTGGAGAAGTGTGTGTTTTTTATTGTGTAGACTATGATGTAGAGATTGATGATAATGAAAAGGATTAGGGTTTAAGGGGTATTTATACTCCCTTAAGCACATGAACCTTAGGCTCATCTTCCCTTTTTAGTCCATATTTAATTCCATCTTTAAAGCCTACGTAACCTTCCATCTTTATTATTTTATTATTTCTCTACTAACTCAAGTAAACTTTCCACCATAATTAAATAATATATTAAATATTATTCTTAGAAATTTCAGGATGTTACAAATTGTTAACCCTGGATTGATCATAATCTTGTTTTAATTGGGGATATCTGAACTCAAAGTGTCATATCATAAAACTCGTAAACCCTAACATGTTTTTAATTGGTCTAAACTGATTTCAAATTTAAAATGATCATATAATCTACATAATCGGCGTTTGTAGTACAAGTTAATGTCTATAGATCATGTTTATAATGGGATTATGAATCAATTTGATTTTTGGATCTTAATTTGTCGCGTATAAGACTTATACGCCGGATAAGTCTATTTGACTTATACAGTGTATATGACATACATGCCGCATAAGTCAAAATTGACTTATATGTTGTATATCAAACTTATCCATTGTTGTATCTTATACGGTGTAAATACATATACGCTACTTATCTTACACATTTTTCAAGACACGCCGATAGCTGTGGACTTTAGATACAGATCTTATCATCTGGGTGTTTGATAAACTTGCTTCTATCTCAATACCTCGGTTCTATCAATACGAATCATATTACAAAATCATGATTGTATGTTGATTATCTTATCTTATAATCGAATAAAGATATGTGTTTGTTTAATCTCTCATTTTTATTTGGTTTGTGTTGATACATCAAATGAGGTTGTATATCAAAGGGTGTTTCTAGGGGAGTTGTTTATACAGCTATACCATGTTTTGAGGATTTTAATCGAATCGGTTAATTTTCATGTTTGGACTAATTAGTTAAATTGGAATGCTTTAAAGTTTATGATTAAAAGTCAAAATTGAGTTTTCAAAATCATAGTCGGTGAATTTAGATTGATGTTTCATGTTAAAACTTGATTGTTTGTTTGAAAATATGTTACTGTGTTGAATTGACTTATACTATGAATTGAAACAAGAGAAGCAAATTATACATATGATATATGTTCATGTGCTTATTGCCTCTAATTTATGTATGTGTAGATGTTAATGCGTAGTGAGGAGGATGATTGTGAAAGTGACAAAGATGGTTGCAAGAAGATTATAATTCAAGGATTTGCATGGAAATAACGAAAAGTTTTCAATGGAGACAACATCCTGATTTATTATTATCTCCTGACATATAGTTTAATGTGATTAAGCCTATAATACAATCTGTTAGGAGAATAATGATTCTAGTCGGGTACAATGATGGTGACCCTTTGTCTGTTGATGACCAAACTTATATTCTTGATTACCATCTAGATAAAACTCGACTAGTTGGATTCATATATTAAAAATGTATATGCTTTTTTGTGTATCCTAAAAAGACACAACATGCAAATTTTGAAGACTAGAAGATTGATTGAAGTTTTTGAAGATCAATCAAGATCAAGCTAAAATGTCTATAGCTTAGGTCATGATTGGTATTAGAAACATTCGGAATGTGTTTTGTAATGTTAGAAGCGCATAAGTGTGTAGCGAATATGTATTTATGCAATGCATAACTTATGCGTCGGATAAAACATATGCGCCGCGTACGTTTTCTCATGTCTACAAATAGGTCTAGGGCTTATGCGCTAAGTAGAAGTTAATTCCATAGTACCAGAGCTGTATTCTTGTAAGATTTTGATTGTACTTTACCCGTTTGAGTAATATAAGAATATTAAAAGAGAATTCTTTTGTGTTTTACCTTCTAATGGATTCCGCACATTGATTGAAGAGTAGATATGGTTTTGTGTTATTATACGTCGATTTTACACGTCATCACACGTCTCTACAATTTTCATTTACAAATCATTCTTCAACTAATAAATATCAATGATCTATATAAACTTCAATTCATTTTAGTTAAACTCATTTTAAATAAAAAAATCCCTAAGTCCCAATTTGTCGTAGCTTCCTTTTAGTTTAGACTCGTTAAAATCTAACATATGAATTACTTGTTTAGGATAATCCACCGTGATTCTTTGTCTCATTTTTTTGACTCGTTCAAACTATAATCCTTATTTTCGATGTGAGTTTTTCATAACCCCTTTTTAATGCTTTTTAATATGTAGGGTGTAGCACGTTACAATTTTTACTATAACATCCGACTTTTAAAATAGTAAATAAAAGAACCTTATTTATTTAATTAAGTATTAGTATTTAATTATGTTAAATAATAATAAGTTGGGGATTGGAGATAAAAATGGATTAGGAAAGGGTAATTGGCCTAGGGTTCATGAGCTTACACTATATAAACCCTTAAACCTCCCAAAAACCGTAATTCACTCACTCCATCATCCCTTGCCTCCACACACTCAAATCACAGAAAAACACTTATTCCCGGATCCAGATCCAAACAAGATCAAGGCTTGTTTGCACCCGATTTCCTTTAAAAACCAAGAAACATACCAAGATCCAAGAGTTGATCAGGAACCAATTCAAAACCAGACCATTTTAAGGTATGTTTTAAATTAATAGGTTAAGTTTATGGTGTCGGTTTGCCTTAGGATTTGGTAGAAAGGTAAATCGAGTTGTAACAAGTAGTAAGAGTGCAAGCTAACAATAAATAAATGATTGAGTGGAAACAAATTTAAAATGGTTAAGATAGATCCGTAATAAAAAACGAGTATATGAGGTCGGGTTCGCACGAAACTTGATATTACAGTAAATCAGAGTTTAACGAGCTAAAACGTAATGGACATATAAAGGAAAATGATTTAAAACAATGACAAGAGCCCGTTCATAGGAATGAAATTTGCAAAACAATGCGATTGGACCAGCCATGCGAATGCGATTGTCTCAATAATGTGAATACGATTGGTTCGGCCATGCGAATGTGATCGGTTTGACCAGTGCGAATGCGATCGATTTGACCAATGTGAATGCGACTAATTCGACCATGCAAATCCGATCGGTTTGACCAATGCGGATACGATTGGCTAGCCATGCAAATGAGATTTGCTCAGCCATACGAATGAGATTAGTTCGATCATGCGATTGGGATCGGTTTGGCAAATGCGATCGTGATCGGTTCCGCAAATGCGATTGCGATCGGTTCGGCCAATGCAATTACGATTCTAGAAATGCGAATGCGATTTCATGTGCTTAAAAATTAGGCTGATTAGTCCGTTAAGTAGTAATTAATACTTATACTAGTTAAACAGTTAATCGTGCCCAATTGAGGAGCGGTGTTACAATCAGCTCAGAATAAATGAATGAATGAAAGTATGGAAGTGTGAATGTATGAATGTATGTTTGAAACGAAGATAAACAGGTTAAGTATGTAATATGTATATTCGGATACGTATATGTAAGTATGTGAATGTAATGTATGTTGCATGATTAACTAGAACTCACAGCGTTGCTGACTTTTAGTATGCACGTGAGCAAATAGGATGAAGGAGCTGGCTTGAGGGAGACACATGGCTTGGACTGAGTTGGTTGGCATCTAGAGAAAAACGTTATAATGAATTATGTTATGAAGATGTTAAGGTAGATTTGAATGTTTTAAACAAAAATTTTATGTTTTGTAATATATGGCTGAAGTTTTAAGTTTCGCGCAAAGTTTAAATTTACTATGATATTTAGAATTGTTTTATGAGTAGTCCAACGTTCAATGTAGGACACCGGGACCGGGGGCTAAAATTTACCTTGTTAGTTATGCACTTGTTTACAAATGTATTCGTATCATATTGTTCGTGTTAATATTATTCTCTCGTATTTTTTATGATACATAAGCGAACTATGTGCAACAAGTTTTCCATTTTAATGGTGGAAGAGAGGTAAATGCAAACGCATAAACATAGCGGGAGGGTTCGACGGGACGTACCTGCACCACCTAACGCTTCAACTTCAGTTGTTATGTTTGGTGGTTCTCATTTCCCCTATTACTTTGACTTCGGCTAAAAGAATCGGATGACGACACTATTTGCTTTCATTTACTTTATGTCGGAATATATATTGCATGATGATTAGTGAATCACACTTTTTCATATTATATACATATGCAAAACCTTATGAAATCTTACCAACATACATGTTAACAAATTATATTATTTTAAACATGATGCAGATTGAAGTTTAATCTGAGGACCATTAAGTTAATAGAAATATATCGTAACGTAATTCAAAGTTCTTATATTGTTATTTGATCTTGCCAAATTGTGTACTTGTGATTTAATGAAATGGAATAATTATATTTTTCACATTAATAGTGTCATGAACTTGTGAGCAATCTGTATGTACCGTCCCGACATACCCCCTCTCCCCCCCCCCCAAAAAAAAAATTATGCCCAAGGTCAGGGTGTTACAGTGATTACCTCGGGGAAGAGATATGAATATGATGTACTCGATCTATGTTTTGAATATTTTAATATTAAATCAACAATATCATGTTGATGAACACATTGTTTCTCATAAAGAGACAGTATGCGGGTCGAACATTAGTATAATGATATTTTTATATCAATCAAACTGCATCGAGAAGATGTTGAAACGTTTTAATACGGATAAAGTTCATTACTAAAAGGGTTAGAGGATGTTAAATAACTTGATATAGAACAAATTACTCTTACTATATTCTATAAAGAAATTATTGGTGTAAAAGTATCATAGTTCATTACAATTGGTGCAATATTTTTTGCTAGTTATACATGACTAAATATATGTTATCGATATAGTTTGTTTCTGGTGATGAAGCATCGAAATGAGATAAAAATAAGTATTTTGATACTTTCAAGAAACAATATATAAAAGATTTATTCATGTAGGTAGACTAAGTAATTAATTAAGATAATTAATTATATGTTTTTAAATGGTTATGGGACAAAAAAAAAGGAAATGGGCCTTGCTTTGGCTTAAGGTAAATAGAAGGTTACTCCATTTACGGAATAGTGATCTATTATTTTATACCACCAAAAACACACACTTAAGTTTCAAAGAACTCGAGGTATTGTTTTTGTGTCGGATTCGAGATCCGGTTTCACCATCATGGAGATCTAGCAAGACTAAAGAAAAATGTGAAACCTTGTGACACCAAATAACCTCCTCGATTTTGGATTTTACTTGCTTAAGGTACACTTATATCAAAACATTATCTTAACTAAATGGGTTGTAGCTAAAAACTTGTAGGATGGTGATCGAGTCTTGAAAATTCATAAATTATGAATCTTGACCTTGAAACAACCATGGAATAACCTGGATTTGAGAGAGCCATTTTTCAGATAGTTATTTTGAGATAACCACTTTTGAGAAAGCCACTCTTGTGATAGACGCTTTTGAGTTAGCCAAATTTTAAAAGAACCACTTTTAAGAGGCTCATGGTTTTGAGATGCTCATGTTTTGGGAGGGTACCTTTTGAGAGGGTCATTTTTTTTGAGGTAGGGTTCGGTCAGTCTTATTAATTCGGTTAGTTAAGTATTTATTTGTTACTTGTTTAATAATAGTTAGCAAAGCCCAACTAAAGAAGGGGATTGCAATTCAATCAGAATGAAACTATCTACAAAAGAGTTTATGGTCCCATCTGCTTAAGTTAAGTCCCAGGATACGGGCCCCTCTCCCCTTGAGGATTGGATTGACTTGGTTATTGCGGAACCAGCGTTCTCACTTTGCCAACTTTGAAAAGAGAGATTTATGATCCCCATAAAGGAAAGATAAGAAATAGATAATTTCTATGAGCCCTATGACCTTTCACTCCCGGAATGTGCTTTAATGCAAGGAAGCACTTCCCAGACGATCCGGAAGGTAAAGCGTCGACTCGTTGAAGCGTAGCTCTGCTATCTCGTCAACAGACAATCCAGGTTGAGTCGGTACCTCCGCAAAAAACATATTATTCCTAGGATCCTCTTTAAAACGCTTAATAAATTCTTTCATAGTAAAGATAAATTTCTTGTAGTTCGCGTCTTGCTCTAAATTTGAATGAGGCAAGACTTGTTGCTTGTAATAGTTAGCTTGGTCCGACCAAGAAAGACAGGGGACTCTTTGGGCATTGCTTGGGTCGAGTGAAGTAAAGACTGGCGACCTAGAATATAAAGATCCCTCACTGCACACTTTAGATATCTGTTTCCTTCCAATCAAAGACGGCGAAGCGCCTCTAATCTAAAGGCCAAAGAGTGCTCTTTGCGCTACTACACATCCTTACTCATAGTATAGTGCAAGTTAGGTTTGGGTATAGCAGGACTTGAACCCTGTAATGTCTTCGAGGTTTTGTGCATACTTGTAAGCTAAATAAAAATAGTATGTTTTTATTTAATTAGTAATGTATTTTGTATGTTAGTATGCATGTACTTAATTGTTTATGAATGTATGTATGAAAAGTATGTATGCTATGAATGTTAATTACGGATAGGAATAAAGGTTCAGTTACAGACAAGAGTAGAGTCAAGTTACATACCTGAGTAGAGGCCCAATTACGAACAATAGTAGATGTCAGGTTACAAACAAGAGTTGAGCGGTCCAATTATGGACAAGACATTGAGATCTAGTTATGGATAAGTAGCATTGGCCTAGTTAAGTAAGTATGTATGAGTTATGTTTATGTGTGTAAGTAGAAATAGGGTAAGTATGGTATTGGTATCTACGTATACAAATGTCATTGTATGTGTATGAATAACTTGTTACCTGTAAACTAAAATTCACTCAGCGTAGCTAACTTTTAGTATGCACGCTGATTAAGATGTGAAGACGAGGCAAGCTTGGAGTGCATGCAAGGCTATATATCCATAGAACAATTGGTATCCAAGTGAAGAGTTTTGGATGTGTGATGTTTGAAGTTTTATATTCCGCTGCAATTAAGGTGTTTTTTTTCTAATTTAGACTGTATTATGAGTAAATCCAACTAAAATAAAATTCTTGGAATTGAGACCTTACATATGAATGGTGTTTGTATTTGTTATGTTAAAAATAGTTCTTATGAAAGTCATGATTGAAAATATGTTATAAATTGTTTTCAAAACATTAAAACACGTAGAGAATAGATTTAAAATGTATTTTTCTTCTATATTTCATATGACTTTGTCTTTCAGTCATGCTATACTTTTATTTTGATATCCTATTTATTGTGTGACTCAACTCGACTGAACATGATTACAAAAATTGACGATGGATAGTCATAAATTCAAGTACCTGAAAATTAGGGTTGTGCAACGGTTCGGAACCGCAAGAACCGAACCAGATCCAGAATCGAACCGGAACCGAAAACCAGATTCTGTTATAGTAAACCGGTTCGGTTCCAAAACCGGTTAAGTTGGTTCTCTGTAACATCCCGAAATTTCTAAGAATAATATTTAATATATTATTTATTTATGGTGGAAAAGTTTACTTGAGTTAGTAGAGAAATAATAAAATAATAAAGATAGAAGGATAAGTAGGCTAATTAGATGTAATTTACTATAGACCAAAAAGGAAAGATGGGCCTAAGGTCCATGGGCTTAAGGGAGTATAAATACCCCTTAAACCCTAATCCTTTCCATTTTCATCCATCTCTACACCATAGCCTACACCATCAAAAACACACACTTTTCCAATTCCCCTTTTTGAGAAAATAGCCCACAAAGACACGACGATTCCTGGAGATCTAATCGTCGGCTCGGTTTCAAATTTTAACTCAGTGTTTATGGCATATAAATGAAGATTCCCACCGATCTGATCTGCGATCAGAGGTCGGGAAGTCCGGTTTTTATCAGCAAAACCGTAGCAGCTCAAAAATGGAGTTTTCCGGAATATGTTTCAGTTTTCCGGCGACTGTAGCGGAGGATTCCGGCGGAGGCAGTTGGCTGCGCTGGTAGAGCTTGGCGACCCGGTCGCGTGGCCGCTTGAATCACTTAAATAGAAGTTCGTTTGATATGGTTTTGGGCTTCTCGAGTGATTTCAGACATAAACCTCAAAGGTACGTTTTTGTTAAAAAGGTTTAATGTTCATGCACGGATTTGCATGAAACTTGGTAGGATGATAGATCGGCCCATGATTATTAATAAAGTAATGAACTTGATAGTAAACGGGTTAGTTGGTTCGTTTCGGGTAAAACGAGTAGTGTTCGGTTTGTGAAAATGACGGGTAAACGAAGTCGGTTTTGCATGAAACTTAGTAGGATAATAAATCGGGCCTTATTATACAAGAAAAATATAAACTTGAACGTAAAATAGATGTTGGAATGAAACGGGTAATACGGATGACGTTTAGGCCAAGTTAAAGGACGAAAAAGAACTCGTTATGGCTCATAACTGTTTTATCTTTTAAACGGGCAAAACTAGTCTAAAGGAAAGGTTAGAAAGTAATCGAATAGAAAAGTAATCAAATCGAATGAACAAAGTTATCGAATCGAATGGTCATTCGATTAGAACGGTTATTCGATTAGAATGGTCATTCGATTAGACTAGCCATTCGATTAGAATGATCATTCAATTAGTATTGTCATGTGATTAGAATTGTGATTTGATTAGATGATATAGTTAGAGGTAGTTAATTGATACTTATAATTATTACACAGTTAGTTGTGCCCAACTAAATAAATGTGTTACAATCAATTCCGAAAGAATCAAGACCCAGGTGAGTTTCTAGCCCCATTGTCTTGTTATGTTTTCGGGGTTGTGTGCATACTCAATGTGAATGTTAATACACTTAACATAAGTGGTAAGTGTATTCTATATGTGATATATGTGATAGAATGTATGAATGTAATGAACGAATGCCTGTCGGTACGTGAACGATCTTCGGATATTACACGTATCGTCAAGGAGTAAGATTGTTAGATGAATGATGTGAAGAACGCCTAAAGTGTTCGTATATGTGACGTATGTGTAAGCAGGTACATGAATGGTATGTGAGATCTACATCTGGCATAGTAAGTTAGGATGGCAAATCCCTCTAAACTTCTATTGGACCTAGACTGGATATGTGATAGTGTAAATAAGGAATATGAACCCTATTGGCATTCCTTATACGGATATTATATAATTGAGTATGCGTTCCTTATATGGGGTACCTTCTATGGACAATTAATATGGTTCCTTCTATGGATCAGGTATAAGGCTCCTTCTATGAATAATATGTAGTGGTCCTTTTATGAAAAGTATATAGGGTCCCTTTTATGGGTAATGTTTAAGGATCCTTCTATGGATAATATCTAGGGATCCTTCTATGGATAGTTTATATAGATCCTTCTATGTCTAATACAAGTTGTTACTTCTATGGATAATGGTAATTGTTCTTCTAATAGATATTATCCAATGGTCCTATTACAGATAATTAGAAAGTGTCGGGAATGAAGTTCAGTTCAAGTATGAATATGTATCTTCGGATACGTATACGTGATTGTATGAGAATGTATTATACGTTGCCTGATAAACTAGAACTCACTCAGCGTAGCTGACTTTTAGTATGCATGCAGATAAATATGTTTAATGAGCTAGCATGAGGATGACACATGGCATGGATTGAACGGCTGGCATCTGAAGATGAAAGAAATGATGTTTAAAATACGATGTTTTATGTTATGTTTAAAATTCAAGTTTGAATGTTTTTGTAACGAATTATTGAAGTTAACGTTTCCACGAAAGTTTTAATTAACTCTGATTTGTAGAACTGTGTTTATGAGTAAATCCGACATGAAATGTAGGGCACCGGGATTAGGGCCTTACATTCTCGCCAATAGGTTCTGTATAGAACCGTAGAAACGGTTCGATAGTTTATTTATCAAATGAGTTGTGCAAACTTTGCAAATTGCAAAATAAGTTTATAAAATTGGATGTCTTCTTTCACGATAAAATAAATTTTGATTACAGCATGAACATCCATTATATTTTTTTTATTAAAAACTAATTATTGAGCTAAATAAATATAGTGGCGATATGTTAAAGGAAGATCATATCATTTTATATTATATTATTTAAAATCTTTAATCAAAATTGATTGTGACTGCTAGGTATAAAACGAAAAGAAAGAAGATTTTAACTGAAAATTAGTTACCTATTATATTTCATAGAAACATCCAAACAATTTACAATGAAGTGGCAGGTAAGCGGGCAAGATTTGAATAAAGAATGACTGAACGGATGCTGGCTAATAATTTACCTTATAAAAATTGGGGATTGATAAATTTATTTAAAAAGTTTTTAATATTCTGGTTCTTCAGTTTCACGTCTAGAACCATCTGTTTTACCCGAAACCGAACCAGAAAACTTTTAATATAAATAGTGAGAACCGAGAACTGTAAGGTAATACATGTTAGGGGTTCTGAGACACCGGTTCAGTTCCAGTTCCTCGATTCTGGTGGTTCCGAACCATTTCTTGCTCATCCCGACTGAAAATACTTCTATTATATGAAAATATGTATGACTCGCTCACCATGTATATATTATAAATTATAATAATTTAGATAGTATTGGTGGTAACCGGAGAAGGTATCACGTGAACATGTTAGCAAAAAAAAATTGAACGACAATGTATCATTTGAAATAAAACTTCATATTTTTTTGTTATTGTTAAAAAAGTGCATTTCATTATTTGTAATCATGTATGTGATATGTTCTAATGAAGCCTATACATTATATCTTTCATTGTGAATGGACTCAGGCCGGAATCATAGAGAGGTAAAGATGGTCCGTTGATCCTCTAATCACGGGAATTTGTTAATTTTTTATATATAAAATATGAGATTATTTTCGAGAAGAAGAACATGATTTTGACCCTCTGGTTCTATCCGCTGGAGTAAAATAACTTTATAAGTAACCTACCAATAAGGAAATTCTGGTTTCGTCATTAAATGAACCGGGTTGTTCACCATAGGTTATTCTACATGATTCTTGATCTGGATTATTCAAATATGATATAGTGTCATCAATTAACTTAGATGCAAGTAGTTAAGAATTAAAGATGATATGTTTGTCATCTTTCAAAAAGGATTGCTTTTATTCATGTATGAGCTTGCTTTAAGGTTAAGAAGACAATTTTTTTTCGAACGGTGACTTTCACAGTTAATCTATCTCATTACGCGAACGCGTCGCGCCCTGCCACCCCACTCAGACCAACTATGTTGACATGATCGAGATTCACGCTGGCATCTGTTGGTACATGATGTCAGTAGTTCAGTGTCTAGTGTCTGTAATCGAGTCGTTTGGATTTGTGTTTGTATGTAAGTGAAGTTAGCTCACAAGTTCGCTGATACAGGCGAACTTGTGAACTAAGCGAAGTTAGTGACAACTTCGCCTGAACATGCCAGGCGAAGTTGTCGTGTTATATATTGATTAGGTTACGGCTTAATCAACAACATTAGGGAAGGATTCAATCAGTGTATTCAGTTTACGTGTAACGAGTCCAGTATTAGTGATTGATATCACGTGTTTAAGGTTGCAATATAACTCGAGTATTTGTTTATTGTAACGTGTGTTTAATCGTATCGTCTTCTACGCTCGTAACGTCTTACGTAGGGATTCCGCACCTACGTAGAACGAGATATCTCGTGTAGATCCGGCTGGGAACCTACAATTGGTATCAGAGCTTTTGCTCGATTGTGTGGTTCGGGATTATCACGCGGGTGTAGAAATCGTTCCGTTCGACTATTCGCGGGACGAGTTTTCTGAGTGTTTGTGTCCTACTCACCTCCTACAATCATAAACAACCCATTACACCTTCACAAACCTCGTAAAATCCAGAAATCAAACCTGCATATTCATCGTGTTCATCAGGCGAAGTTGCCGTCACTGTTCGTAGGGTTTCAGCGAAGATATAAGGTTAAGCGAAGTTACCCACAACTTCGCCTACCTTCTCAAGTTCGCTTATCTCAAGCGAAGTTACCCATAACTTCGCCTACCTCTCAAGTTCGCTTACCTTAAGCGAAGTTATACACAACTTCGCCGAATCAGGCGAATTTAAAAAGGAAGCGAAGTTCAGAATCAGCGAAGTTCAGACTTAAGCGAAGTTATCCACAACTTCGCCTACAGTACTGTTTAAAATAAAATTTTTATTTTTCGAGTTTCTTTGGGTTTCGTGAAAGATGTCTTCAATAAACATTACGGAACTGGTGAAGATGGAAGTGGAAGCAGATTCGGCTACAAAGGCACCAAAGATGCTTAAGAAAACCGATTATGTAGCGTGGAAAGATCGTTTTGAACAATATGTTAAGTACCAAGATGCTAAAATGTGGGTATGCATACAAGATGGTTACATTCCACCTACTGCTGAGTATGAGGGTCGTGATCAGATAAAGAAATACAAAGAGATGGAAGAAGAAGAGAAGAAAATGTATGAGGCTGAAAGCAAAGCTCATGCTGCGATTACTATGGCTCTTCCACAAGAGATTCTACACACCTTCAGAAAGTATAAGACTGCTAGAGAGCTTTGGGAAGCTCTTGAAAACCGTTTTGAGGGTAATGTGGGAATTCGTGCTTCAAAGATTAAACTACTTAAAACCCAATTCTCGGTCTTCAAGTACTTGAAGAATGAATCACTTGATGATATCATCACTAGATATTATCATCTGATGACCGAACTCAACAATTATTCAATTGCTTACAAAGAAGATGAAATTGTTGAAAAGCTTCTTGATGCTCTCCCACCGAAATGGGAGATGTACACTGTGTTGATGAGAGAAGACAAAGACTTTGCTGACTATGACCTGGAAACAGCAGTTAACAAGCTACGAACTTTTGAACTAAACATGGTTCGAAAAGAGACACCTACTGATCAGGTTCAAGCCAGGAATGTATGGTGCAAAGGTTAATACAAGTTCAAGTTCGAAGTCTGATTCGTCTGCTTACTACTCAAATGGAGAGTCGGGCGCTAACTCAACACATGAAGGTCATGTATCTCTCAACATGAATGGTGATGTATGCTTTGTAGCTGGAGGATCAAATGCTTCTAACCCTCAAGCAACCAAGAGTAGTTTTACCCCAAGTGCTTCGAACAACAACTACTCAAGGATGCCCATGAGTGTTAAATCTGCTGAACAGCAGTTTGCTCTCTATGCATCCTTTATTGCTTCGTATGAAAATTACATTCAGGGTAAGATTGTTGATCCAGCAATATTGGAGGAAGACTATGATCAGATCGATGCTGATGATCTGGAAGAGATGGATCTGCAGTGGCAGATGGCGATGATTGTGAGAAGGGTTAAGAGGTTTATGAAGAAGACAGGAAGGAAGTTTGTTGGTGAGAGACCGGGTTTTGACAAGTCAAAGGTGCGCTGTTACAACTGTCAACAGAATGGCCACTTTGCGAAGGAGTGCATGAATGAGAGAGTTGAACGTAGTCAGAACAGGTCGACACACCAGAATGGGGGTGGTAATGATAATAGAGCCATGATTTCCAGACAGAATGGGGAATATAACTGGAATCTGCATGTTGAAGAAGTGTTCGAACAGGCCAATATGGCGAACATCGAAACTGCAGATACTGAGGAAGTGACTGGCGAAAGTGAAGCTTACATGGCAGAGGCTCAAAATGAAGCTTGTATGGCAGATGTGAAAGATCAGCTCACCGAGGTAAGTACTAAACTCCCTTGCACTAAGTGTGAAAATCTGTCTGAACAATTGACAACTATAACTGATCAGTATGTTAGTTTGGATGCTCAATTTAAAACCTTAAAAGAAGAACATCATTTCACTAAAGCTAGAGAAAATAGTTATAAAGTAAAAATAAAAGCTAGTGAAAAAGATATTAGAAGTCTTAAAGCAAATCTAGCTGAAAAAATTAAAGTAATTGATCTGAGCTATGAAGTGTTAGAAGAAAAAACCAAACTAATAGCTGAAAGGGATAAACAGATAGCTGATCACCAGGTGAAAGTGGTGGAACTAAACAGGAAACTTGAGAAATTCAGAAATTCCACCGCTATACTTGATCACCTCGTTAGTGATCAAGGTTCCCCAGTTAAAAGGGGAGGAATTGGTTATCATGAAGTTCCACCACCTTACAATCATAATTACACTTATGATCCTAGTAATCAGAAATCTGTTGATGTTGATTATAGTCAGACAGTTCCGGTTAAGGTAACTAGTAAAGAACCAGAAGTTAGTAAAGGCGAAACAAGTAAGCCTGTTTCGAGTGTTAAAATTTCTGCTCCTAGTCCTGTCTCATCAAACTCGGACAAGTCATCAGAGTCGAGTGAGACAAAAGAAAAGGCAGTGTTACCAAAATGTGGAGAGAAAAATAAAACAACTGGAAAGATATCTCCACTAAACCCGTATGTCCCACCATATGTGAGACAAACGGGCAGTAATGCAGCCTCATCATCTAAAACAACTGTTGAAAAGAAAGTTGAACACAGGAGTTGTTTCAGATGTAATCAATTAGGACACCTAATTGCTGATTGCCCTCTGAAGCGGAGATTCAGAGGTGTGAGGCCTTTAAAAACTGAAAACAGAACTAACAGTAACTACAATAGTGGTAAAACTAAATCAGGTTTTCAAAGAAAAAGATCTCAGTTTTTCACTGCTAACAACCAAACCATAAGTAATAATTCATTTAATTCTCGAAGGTTTGGATGGCCTCATAATCAAACTCCAAGAAGGTATCCTTTTAGGACTTACAGGAATTATTCTGAAACTAACTTTGGACTGCCAAGGTACGGGATGTATCGACCCAAGACCAATAGGTCTTGGGTCCCCAGATTTTAATCATCTGCTTTAATCGTGCAGGAACAGTTGAACAGGGCTGCAAACAATCAATGGGTTGTGGATAGCGGCTGTTCCCGGCACATGACGGGTAACAAGAATTTGTTACGCGATTGGAAACCTGTTCAGGGAGGAAGAGTGAGTTTCGCTGGAGAGAGCGGTGGAAGGATTACAGGAATTGGGACGGTGACTAACGGAAAGATGACGTTAGAGAAAGTAAATTTTGTTGAAGAACTGAAGCACAATCTGCTGAGTGTTTCGCAGATTTGTGACAAAGACTACACCGTGCATTTCACCAAGAATGAAGCGATCGTGCTATATCCTGGTTTCAAGATACCAGAGGATTGGATTGTTATGAAGGCTCCAAGAGAAAAGAATACGTATATAATGGACATGAGGTCGACTGAGATGACCACAGAAGAATCATGTCTTCTGTCGAAAGCAACTGAATCGGAGTCCGAATTATGGCATATGAGAATGGGGCATATTCATCTTCGGAAAATGAACTACCTTGTCAAGAATGGGCTTGTGCTGGGTGTTCCCTTGAAGAATTTCAACTTTGAAGATCAATGCTTATCGTGCAAAAAGGGAAAGCAACACAAGAAATCCCATCGCACCAAGAAGGTTAACTCAATTGTCAGTACCCTAGACTTACTTCACATGGATCTCTTTGGTCCCGTGAATGCAAAAAGTCTAGGGGGAACATCGTACTGCTTGGTGATCACTGATGATTTCTCTCGATACTCTTGGTTATATTTCCTGAAGTCAAAGGATGAAACGGTTCAGATGGTGATAAATTTGATTACCAAAGTTGAGAACATTATGGGAAAAAGAGTTAAATACATCAGGAGTGACAATGGGACTGAGTTCAAGAACTATCAGATGGAGCTCTTCTGCTTACAGAAAGGAATCGAACACCAGTACAGCGCTCCGTATACTCCACAACAAAATGGAGTGGCTGAGAGGAAGAACAGAACGTTAATTGAAGGAGCCAGAACCATGCTGGCTGATTCGAAACTTCCTGTGGTGTTCTGGGCTGAAGCTGTTGCAACAGCCTGTTATATCCTTAATCGAGTGTTAACCGTTAAAAGATTAAATAAAACATGTTATGAACTTATGCATGGAGAAAGCCCAACTTGAGTGGTCTTGAACCATCCGGGTCCCCGTGTTCGATATTAAAGACAAATTCTAAATTTGGTGAAGTAGCCGACGAAGGAATTTTAGTCGGATATGTTGTTGGGACTCCCAACAGACGTGTCTTTAATACATCGACCAGCAAGGTTGAGGTGGTGTGTAACACTGATATCATAAGTTACAAATCACCAAAACCAAGCACGGGACCCGCTGGGGTTTTCGACTATGATAGACTTTTCAAATCTTTTAACATACCTTACTTGGATTGTGCAGAAGTAGATGAAAGAATTGCTTCGAAGATGATTTTTGATGAGGAAGACAATTATGTGCAACGACCGAAGTATGATGAATGTCAGCCTTCCTCGTCAAATGCTGTCGATACCCCTGCTGCCTCTACTGAAGAAGAATTTTTCAATCCGTTTCACTCTCAACAACAAACACCCACTGATGAGCTACCTTCGAACCTGGAAGACAATCTAGATGTCAGTGCGGTTCCGACTACGAGAGTTCACAAAAATCACCCATTGGAGAATGTGATAGGTGATCTGTCCGACGGTGTACAAACAAGACAAAGCTTGAATGAGCACACATGTGTTTATACAAGCATTAAAGATTCAGGCATAATCAATGAGTGCTTGTACACCTGCTTCATCAGCCAGATTGAACCAAAGAACTATCAAATGGCTCTCAAGGACAACTCGTGGGTCGAAGCCATGCAAGAAGAATTAGCCCAGTTTAAGAAGATGGAGGTATGGAACTTGGTTGCAAAACCAAAGAATGTGCATGCGATTGGCACAAAATGGGTCTTCAAATGCAAGAGAGATGAGAAAGGGATTATTATAAGGAACAAGGCAAGGCTGGTTGTAAAAGGTTTTAATCAACAAGAGGGGATTGATTACAATGAGGTGTTTGCTCCTGTGGCAAGATTGGAAGCCATTCGATTGTTTTTGGCATTTGCTGCACATAAGGAGATGAAGGTTTTTCAGTTGGATGTGAAGAGTGCTTTTCTTAACGGTAAAGTCGATGAGGTTGTGTACGTTGAGCAACCTCCGGGTTTTCCTGACCCAGACTTTCCTGATCACGTATACAAGCTAAGTAAAGCACTGTATGGGCTACATCAGGCCCCTCGTGCCTGGTATTCTACACTATCCGACTACTTGCTTGAAAATGGTTTTGAACGGGGAAAGATTGATAGCACTTTGTTCTTCAAAAGAAAAGGGAGCGACTTTCTACTGGTGCAAGTCTACGTGGACGACATCATCATTGCTGCATCAAAAGTCGCCATGTGTCAAGAGTTTGAGGCCGTCATGAAGAAGAGATTTGAAATGAGTGCTATGGGTGAACTAACATTCTTTTTAGGACTGTAGGTTGATCAGAAGAAAGATGGGATGTTCATTCATCAGACTAAGTATGTCCATGATGTTCTCAAACGCTTCAAGATGGAGGACAGCACTCCATACGATACTCCAGTCTGCGTCAACCACAAATTGGGTGCTGATTCAGATAACGATGCAGACGTGGACCCAACTCAATATCGGGCAATAATAGGTTCTTTAATGTACTTAACTGCTTCTAGGCCTGATATAATGTTTGCTGTTTGTCTTTGTGCTCGCTTTCAGGCAAACCCAAAGGAATCTCACTTGAAGGGTGCGAAGAGGATTCTACGGTGTCTCAAAGGCAAGCCTAAGCTGGGGTTGTGGTACACGAGAGGAGGAGACTTGGAGTTGGTCGCCTACACAGATTCTGATTTTGGATGGTGCAATCAGAGTCGGAAGTCAACAACAGGTGGTTGTCAGTTTCTCGGAGGCAGATTAGTGTCATGGCATTGCAAGAAGCAGACCTCAGTCGCCATTTCAACCTGTGAAGCAGAATACATGGCAGCATCTAACTGCTACTCCCAGGTTCTTTGGATTCAACAACAGTTGCGCGATTATGGTCTGAATTTCACTCATACTCCTATTTGCATTGATAATACTGCTGCTATCTCAGTAACTAACAATCCCGTAAAGCATAGCAAAACTAAACATATTGACATCCGTCATCATTTTATACGGGATTGTGCTGAGAAGAAACTGATTGTGCTCGAAAAGGTTGATACGCTAGATAATTTCGCTGACTTGTTTACGAAAGCGTTTGACAAAACTAGATTTCAAAACCTTGTTGAGCTGAATGGGATGATCAATCCCGAGTAACCATGTTTTTATCTTTATTAAAAAAAAAAAAAAAAAAACGTCACTATCGCTTAGAATTATGTCGGTTGCCTCAGTTTGAAGGACATATCTTCGGATATGTTTGGTCCTCATTTCTACTTGTTGAATATAAGGATAGCCATTAACCAGATGACTGAAAGTGACCGGGGCGGTTTATGATGTGTTTTTATTCTTTCGCTGAAAATTAGTCTATCATACTTAGTTAGAAGGACACATACTTGTATGTGGTCGGTCCAGCTGATCCATTGGATCTTCGGGATAGCCGTTTACCTGAAAACTTCAATTTGATCGGGGCGATTGAAGTTAAAAATGTTTCCGGGAGATGAAATTATTTTTCAAGTCTACTACTTCGTAAGAAGTTCCTTTACTATGTTTAACAGAAAATTGATCCAACCTTGGAAAGTGAAAGATATACTGATTCTGTGTGCTTAACTAGTGAAGTTATTAGGCCTAAAAGACTTTAGAACAGTCATTGTATGTCATGGTAGCTTTTTATGGTGCGTAAAAGTAGAAGTGATACTAACTAAATCTACTCGATTTTACGTGGAAACTTCTTAACAGTTGTGCATGTCTCCATATATATCTTTCCGAATGATAGGCAGAAAAGCGATTACCCAGTCATACACGAGCCCGTGAGTGTTCTGATTCCCGTGAAGATATCGTGTCAAGAAACTGCAGTGATCCAGATTCGGGACTTGCAGTAGTTTATCTGAAGTTTGTGTAAATACTTAAAAAAAAAAAGAATTAGTTATTGAGACATTCTAGAGTTCCTAATGATAAGACTTCTCAATCAAGAGTTCCTAATGTCACCGGAGGAGAACATAGATCTTGACGCAGAGTTTGGCGGTCAGGGATTTTTTGACATGGAGATGGTTGATCCAGAGGAGAATGTACAGGTCTCGGTTGAACGAGCTTCGGATGTGAATGTTACTAGGGCAGCTACAACGGTGGCTGACTCAGATTCTGATGATGAATTGACCGAAGCGAGACGGATTTTGGTAACACATGAACGGACTCATGGGAAAAGAAAGAGAGCTGATGATGATAGTGAGTCAGACTATGAAGAAGAAGTTCAACAGTTGATTCGGAGATCAAGAAGGGAACGGGCAGGTGCAGGATCGGGAGCCGGTGAGAGCTCTAGGGTGGTACGTTTCACTCCACCAGCACTGTCCGGTATGACTTTTGTTCCCTCATCATTACAGGTTACAAGGCCAAGCGCCACGGATGTTCCCGTGGTGGCTACCTCATCTGCCTTTGGCCTCCCACCCACTTCATTCCAACTACCAACTCCGGAGATCGTTTCGTTGCCGCCTCCGACTGTTACTCCAACGGAGGTCGTGGCACATTTTATTGAGTCGACGGTTGTGGCCACTGCAGGGTTATCGGTGACGATACCACCTGCGGTTACGTCTACTTCTGAGGTCCCGGATACATCGGCAATCTCTCCTCAGTACACTCACGATATATCTCATATGAGGTTTGATTTTGATGCAACCCTATCAGACTCTGAACGAATAGCAGCACTTGAACGGGTCGTGGCAGAGCAGTCAAGGATTAATCTTATCCAGACCCAGGCTATTCAACGCCTAGTTGCAGAGAATCAGATGCAGTCGTCCCTGCTGGTAGAACATGGAAAAATCATAGATGCTCTAAAGGAGTTCTTGGCATCTCAGGGGGAGACGAGCTGTAAAGGCGATGAGTTGAGGACCAAGAGGAGAAATGATCGAGACGATGATCCCAATGCATCGAAAGGTGCAGGTAGTGAGTTGCCAAGAACTGTACAAGCTCTTGGGACTTCCACAACTCAGGGGGAGTCGACAACTGCAGCTGGTGGTGATGATGTGGTGGTAGTGGAGGTTGAGGAGATGGATGATGACTTTATGTGTGATGATGATGTATTACCGAGTGATGAGATAGAGAAGATTGGTGAACAGATTGTGATTGATGATGAGATAGAAGAGGGAGAGATAGTAGAAGAGAATGTAGAGCATGAGATTCCAGAAGTCGATAACACAGATATGAGTAAAGAGATGGGAAATGATGAGACTGAATGGGAAGAGCAGCCTAGATGGAAAGAAGGCTATGCTCAGTGGTTCGTCAAAACGAAGAAACCAGCGGTCCCTACTATGGTTAAGAAGACTTACAACATTAGAGGCTATGCTGAAGTGAGAAAAGGGATTATTTGTTGGATATACGATGAGCAGTTGAGGCTCTTCGTGATTAAGAGATATGATGGTATTCAGTACTTCAAAAGAATGTTGAGATCGTTGAACACACTGCCAGAATGTGAAGTGAAAGACTTAGCCAGATTGGGATTGATAAATCGAAGTGATGATAATATGGCTAGAGTCATCGGGAAGATAGTATGGAAGGAGAGTATAAAGGAAAAGAAGTTCGAGCTGCTGAAACCACAGAAGGGTAAACTTATCAAAGATAAAGATAGAGGGTAGAGAGCAGATGGCAAGCCTTGGATGATTATGAAGTATAAACCGATCCGGTGTTTGAAAGAAGTGCCGATGAAACAAATTCCCAAGGATGTGCTCAAAGAGTTGAAGTGGTGGTATGTAGATTGTGAGACAGCTGAGGCAGTGATGGAAGACGAAGATGAACAAGAGCTGCTGAGAGTCTATGATCCGATGCATCTAGTGAACCTGTCTCGAGCTGATCTGCAGGTGCTGAATGAGAAGAAAATCTTTTATATTCCTGCTTGGAAAGACGAAGCGAGGAAATATCAAAGAGTTGTGTCGGTATGTGTACGAGAAGGAGTGAATGCTTAAAGATGAAGATTCAAGATTGTTGAAGATTACGAGACACGTGCTTGAAGATAAAGATATGAAGCTACTGCCAAGGGGGAGTCTGTTGGTACATGATGTCAGTAGTTCAGTGTCTAGTGTCTGTAATCGAGTCGTTTGGATTTGTGTTTGTATGTAAGCGAAGTTAGCTCACAAGTTCGCTGATACAGGCGAACTTGTGAACTAAGCGAAGTTAGTGACAACTTCGCCTGAACATGCCAGGCGAAGTTGTCGTGTTATATATTGATTAGGTTACGGCTTAATCAACAACATTAGGGAAGGATTCAATCAGTGTATTCAGTTTACGTGTAACGAGTCCAGTATTAGTGATTGATATCACGTGTTTAAGGTTGCAATATAACTCGAGTATTTGTTTATTGTAACGTGTGTTTAATCGTATCGTCTTCTACGCTCGTAACGTCTTACGTAGGGATTCCGCACCTACGTAGAACGAGATATCTCGTGTAGATCCGGCTGGGAACCTACAGCATCCGAGTTTGGCTTGGCGTTCCCGGTAAAACCCAGTTGGCTCACCCCGCCCGAAGGCACTAGATGATTTAATGCTCTGGTAAAATCCGGTCAGAATCAGGATTCGAACCCGTGACATCCGGGTCATCCATCATGTTCCTGACCATTGGGGCAAGGCCCGCTTAGCTAGTCTTTTAATATTTAAAAAAACCAAAAAAACATGTTAATTGGGTTATGTACAATAAGCTGTGAATTGCAAGTATGAAAGTGATCGAATTTATGACAACAAAACTTTAGTCTCAAAATGTCTTTGTAATCCCATTATTCGTTGGACTTTTTAGTGCTATTGGTCAAAATTGTCTTCTACAATGATGTGATGTGACTTACTAACTAAATATCCCTACTTCTGAAATATAAAGTAAGGTTACCTCCTAAATATCCTTAGAAAAATACATGGCCGTTGGTATCACCGTTACTTTACGATAACGAGTCGACACGAATTCAATCAATATTGATCACGTTCGTTACATTACCATACTTAAAGTAAAAGAGAAAACATAAAAATAAGCTAAAAATACAAATAAAAAAAAATCCTTCTTTCTTCGATGATTTGATCTCTTTTGCAATGGTCTAATTGTTTGCCAACTCAACCATCACCCTTAAAACCGACCAACGCAATAATAATAATAATTTTTACAAGGATGGTTCGTATTTAAACATATTAAAGCATTCTCAACAGCTTCTCTATCTCTAACTCTATAAGACCACTCCCATTGACAACCCAATTGGTTTGGGTTGCCACATGACATTAAATAAAATAAAAAAATAATTTTTTATAGTTGATTCACAAACTAGTTCACCAATACAAATTAGTTTGCAAACCATTTTATGCAATAATTTATGCAATTACTAGTTAATGTTTTTTCACCCTTTTGTTTTTTGTTAACAATTAATATAATATACAAATTAGTTTTTGTTTAATAACTTAAATTGTTAGCTTAAAAAAATCTAAAAACACAACCATGTTTAAACACTTCGATATAAATTTTATTAAAAATGAGGTTATTCAAAAATATGATTTTTTTTCTTATTAGCTTTCCAATATAATATTATTTGTTCATAAACTTATTATTTAAAGTTTTTTTTATATTTTTTAAATAATCATAAATTAAATTTATATAACAATAATGTTGCTTGAGGTTGAATTGTGAATGAGAGTGGAAATTTAGATTAGGTTGGGTTTTCGTTGTTGATGAGAGAGAAATTAGTTTTTTTATTAAAAGATTGGATTGAGTTGGGTTGTCAATGAGAATTGTCTAATTACACTAAAAATAATACATTTTCTCTCTTATATACAATTAAATAATATTTTTTTACCTTTTTATCATTATATTTTATTTCTCCTCCACTCATAATTACTTTCAAATATATTAAATAATAAATAGAGTACGAACAATGTTCCTCCAAATATATACTTAAAATTTACTCATCTATTTAAAATTTCTCTCTACTCCACTCAAAACCACTTACGATCCTCTAAAATATTTTAGAGATTTCTCTCACAAAAATTTTATTGAAGTTTATGAGAATAGTTAAGTAAGTCAAAGAAAAATATATAAACAAAATATTTATATCTATTGTTAATGTTTAAAGATAAACAATATATTGTTTAATTTAATTTAAGTTATTTCAATAAAGGTTTACTAACATTCAATTTATCAATATGATATTAGTTAATATAATAGATTAATGGGGTTACCTTTTTTATTTATTATATTTTTCTTCACACCGTTTGAAATAACCCCCAATACTCAAGTGAGTCGTCTTAAGATTGGATATCAACGTTCATTATGATTTTAACGCTTCAAGCCTGAGTTGTTCGGTAACACCATTAAGGAGCAATCTGCCACTATAAGAAAATACCCTCTTAAATTAGTTCTCGAATCTTAGACTACAAACTTTTAAACATTAATCATCACCCGAGGCCAACAAAAATAAGAACGTTTGTATGTTTAGATTTTTTTTAAAGCATAATATATTAAAATATAATAAAGTAAAAAGAAAAAGAAAACAAAATAGAGGAATATATATAATAAGCTTTTATATCAAACTTTAAAACCTTTAGATTTTAAACATCTTCACGTTGTACAAAATTTATATCAAAACGTTAACAAAAATAAGAACATTTGTATGTTTAGATTTTTTTAAAACTTAATATATTAAAAAGATAATAAAAAAACAAAAAGAAAACAAAATAGAGGAATATATGGATAAACTTAAATGGGGGAGTAGATTAAATTCGGGGTGGCGACGCCCGCTTACGGCGAGTGATGAACTGAGGGTGTTGTGGTGTTCGTAGCTAATGTGGCTTGCGCCCCTTGCTGAAACCGGTCGCTCGCTTGCCACAACGCATACATAGTCGTAGAAAAAAAATTAAAATATGCAAAATTGCACATCTTTTATGCGATTTAGCAGACTGAAACCACACAAATATACAGTAAAAAGAAACTCCTTAGGTTACATGCCATGTGCTCTTATTTCTGACAGATTTAATAAAGTTTTTGAGTTATTAGACCCTCGTTATGGGGCGGGGTTGGCTGAGATGGTCGGTGCCATTGGGTGCTCAACACCACCACGGGGCGTCCTTGGTGGTGGGGCGCGGGTGCTACAAGTAGTTGGAATGCCGGGCGCGGAAGAGACGAAAAGTGAGGTATTTTGATGGGCCCTCTCTCTATCTCTCACAAACACATACATACATATGTATATATGTAATGGGCGCCTTTGAGCATTAAATCATAGCGGGGCATTATTGGATGGGGTTTCGATGCCCCCCGGTGCTTACGTGGTACTGTGGAGGGGCTTCGAAGCCCCCCACCATAGAGGATATCCTTATTATACAACAATACAAGGAATATGTTGTGGATGACTGGGTTAGTTTTATATTCAGTACATATAGAATATTATTTGTTAAACAACTAAGACCACACGTTGCAGTAATTAATCACAACTGGACGTTTTCTAACACGTGAGGTTTGGACCTTTATCTCCAAGATAGTGGACACCTGTTACGCAAATAGATAGCATCAGTGTTTTAAAAACCGGTTCAAACTGGCCGGCTGAACCGGTTAAACCGGATTTTCGCACAGCAGACCGGTATTTTAATTCCGGTATTTTTGGCCGGTTTGCTAGATCATTGTACCAGCGGTTTTTGTCTAAAATACTGGCTTTTACTGGCAAACCGGTTTTATGTTCCGAGAAATTTTTGATATTTACGGCTCATATTTTTTCAAAATTACTTTTAACCCAACAATTAACATTCAAATGTGTAAACTTTATGACTATTTTTTTTTTAATTGAGTGCTTTTGCATTATTTTTTTAATATGTATTAACTTTTGGATTGTTTTTTGGTTATGGAATCATTTACTTTTGGGTTATTTTTGGGTTGAAGTTACATTTTAAGGTAATTATAAGGTAAACTATTCAACCGGTTGAACCTTCTGGTTTAACCCGGTTCAACCGGTTGTACCAATTTTTAGCCCAATCCAATACAAGTAAAATACCAGTTTTTAAAACATTGGATAGCATAGGCATATACCATTTTGTGATTTTGATTATGAAGGATATGCTTAGAAGTAGTTAGAAGAAAAAACATTTTGAGGCAGCCGATTATATAGTATTAAAAATCATTAAATTAATTAATTTTGATAACATATTTTGTCTACTTAAACCAAAACATTTGGAGCACTTTTACATTTTATTCTGTTTTTTTGCTTTTGGTGTTTTAATTTCCTGAGTGTGTATTCATTCCGGCTATTGGCTAGTCTTTATATTATTTGTTAATTTTTATGAAAATGGTGAGTTTGAATATATTCTCTTTTTTAAAAAGTCAAATGAATTACATTTAATAAAATAGAATTAATTTCATATATACCCTTACAAACATTAGAAATATCATATATATCAAAATTTAAAATATTATATATGCCCATATAAAATAATTAAAAATATTATATACGCCCTTACAAAAATAGTTAAAGTATCATATATACCCCTATTCCCTAATAACAATTTAATAAATTATCATTTTACCGTTATTTTCCTTAAATTTAAATTTCATATATGCTCATGTTTAGCGAATAGACCATTCTACCTTTGTCCATTACAAAATGTGTTTATACCCTATGTTATTATTTTTAAGTTTGATCGACGTTTCTCATTTTTACGACAACCAAATCGTCTCTTATCACTTTTCAAAATTGCAAATATTTCGAAGGTTTACCCCATCGAATGGTCTACAATGTAAACCTTTTATTGCATCTAATCGAACCAGGGTAATAAGGTGAATTTTTTAATTGTTTTTAATGAATTGGGTATATATGATATAAGAATAACTTTGTAAAGGCATATATGATATTTTTAGTTTTGCGTGGTTATATATATATGATATTTTCAATATTTGTAAAGATATATATGAAATTGCCTCGATAAAATATACCCAAAAGCTAGGGAAACTGGATGAAGATTTTAACATTACATTATGAGAATTAAAATCTTTAGTCTCCTAAAGTCTCCTAAATTGTAAATCTAAAATGATAATTTTCTATTTTACATATTATATATTTAAAAGATTACTTACATCATATAACATAAGGTGCAAATGATAGATCATGTTATGCGTGATTTGATACACTTGCACTTCTCAAATGATAAGATTAATGATATGACTTATTGGATACGTAAGAGTAATGTTAAGAACTTTTAGGGAGGATATGGTTTTGAATAGAAACATAACTAGTGGTCATTATTTTACCTCATCCTTTTTCTTCTTCTTCATTATTATAATTATTATTATCAATTTTCTTTCATCAGTACTAAATGAAAAACTATTATATGTTATGTTGTTTGAATAGGAGCTGGGGGTCTCGCTGGAAACATGCTTTATATCCTCAGGATTAGAGCTAAAATTTGCCTGCATCACACTCTCTCAAGTTTCACTTATATGTGGAATCTACTATGTTTGGTTGTTGTTATATATGTAGGGCATGGGTCACCATATTATTTTAAAATAATAAAATAAAATAAGTATAACCATACTTCATTATACAAGATAAATACCGTAGTACAATACCGTGTACAAAACCAAAAAGAAAATAAAATAAAGTCCAATTTATATTAATATAAAGATTTATGTCGATATCTTTGGTGAGAACTTCAACTGAAACTTCTTGACTCGAGTCTTCCACTCGTTGAGTATCTTCACATTCGTCTTAGTTTTTCCTTAAGGTGGCTAACTCCATTGACTACAATTAATATGAACAAAACAATATATATTAAGCGTGGTTGACGATTGTAGGCCCGTCCCTAAGAATGATAAAAAAAATTAGGCCTCGTGCGAGGTAAAATACGGGCCTTCTTCTTATAATATAAACTCATCAATTATAGATATATACTCATCCTATATATATATATATATATATATATATATATACATATATATGGGAGGGTTATTTTGAGAACCATGGTGAGTTTTAAGAACTTTAAGAACTCAATTTTGAACCACACATTTAATTAAATGATTTGAAATATGTGGCTGAGATTTAATTTAATTAAAAAATGAAGCATGAGAGAGAATAAGTATTTTTGATAATTACACAAGTTTAAACGTTAGTTATATATGTGTAAAAAGTCGATTCGGTGTGTAAAAAAATACCGTAGTTTTTTGTACATCACTTACACTTACATATTACACATGTGTAAAAGAAATTCGAAAAAAAAATTGTTACGTTGAGTTCTTTCGAGTTCTTAAAACTCAAAGTGGTTCTTAAAAGAAATCAATCATATATATATATATATATATATATATATATATATATATATATATAACCACAATACAAGTACAGTTGTTTATAAAATAACAAAAGAAAAGTAGTGTGTCAAAATAATCAAACTTATTTAAGCGAATTTTGAGGCCCTCCCAACCTAACGCATTGGGAAACAAAGATCTCGATCAAGTCTTTATATTCTACTATTTCGTTTTCATTAGATATCACCGCGTTAAGTTTTTCTAGACAAAAATAAAAATATTCAAAGTTTGTAGTTCTGTTTCTTAGCATTGTATGTTTATTCAATTCCTCTGAAGGCCAAATCTTTAGGAAACAATAAAAGCAGAAAATTTCTTCAATGGGAATTTTATTCAGTTATATGATACTTACAAACCTTGACTGTCATATTGGTCATTTATGTATGCACCAACAGCAAATATATAGTCATGTACATGTATTATTGAGCAAACCATGTTCAAAGGGCAAACCCTAGGTCGATATACATGATTTCTTTTGTGAAACTAGAATAGTATAATGCTAATTATACATAAAAAATTCCTAATTTCATACCTGATGGTGTTGATTGAACAACAAAATTCACAAAACACTCATGATTTCACGAGGATATTCAAAAGGTATGAAATTATAATCAGTATATCCCGCGGCATGGTTCCCTCCATATCGTGATTCCGTGGCTTGTTGATCGCTACACCCCTTGGCCCTTTCCTGATTTCTAATCGATGATAGTGGTGAATCCCGTTATTTAGGGTTCATATTTTTTTTGCCTGTGTATCTATAAAAGAAAATTAATTAAACAGTTTGGGCCCTATTGAATTTTTGGGCCTCGTGCATTTGCACGGGCTGCACGGCCCAAAAACTGGCCATGGACGGTTGGGGCTGAGGCACGTGTTCAACACGCTTCCCTTAAAACAGATTCCGTGCCTCTACATAAGTCAACACGTCTGTCTCCAAGGGTACAACAGCCGAAGCAGTTTGTAGTACCAGAGATGTCCACGCGCCCGAGGTTACATCAGGTAAATTTTAGCGTTAGAACTTGTGGAAAAAATAAAAAGAATGAATGGTAGAGGAATCAAATAGAGAAACCCGTCTCTATAGGTTCTCAACATATGAGTCTTCAAGACTTTCTTCTTCACCAAGAACTCTTCATGTATGCATACATTTTTCCTTGTATTTTCAAGCTTATATATTTTCTAGCATTTACAAATGAGGCATCTAGCCTATAATATATCCAAGAGTCATGGATGATAAAGAATCTCTCTTAATTAGAAATTAATTATAGTCATAAACTCTAATAAATTAATCAAGTTCCTTAAGTAACTCTACTTAAGAGTTTTCCCATATGAAAAGTCTAATAATAATAATTTTAAAAAATTAATTTTCATTCACAATTTTCTAATTTTCCAACAATCCCCCACATGAATGGAGATTGACCAAAACTCATAACATATCCAATGGAACCTCGATAGTTGAGCATTGTAGAATAGGTAGGTGTTAGCTCTAAACCTTCCTTTGTGAAATATACTTAGTCTCCTAGCGGTTAGTAGACGCGATGTCCCTAGACAAACCCCCTTTTGTGCAGACGAACGATAATAAACTTCACAGAATACTCTTCCTAGCCGGGCACATCCCCTCATTATCGTGTCCATTATGGTCCCGGAACACTAGCCTGGTTCTGTGAAAGCTCTAGAAATTGCGCAACCCACAATTTCATTCGAAGCGACCTCACTTCTCTTTCACACAGGTGATTATCCACAAATCATTAAAAGCATTAAGGTTATAATGATTTACACAAACCATTAACCATATATATGTTTAGCCTCACAACATATCACTGTTGTTATAAGAATGGACTAGGAAGTAATTAGACTCCCTTTATAATTTAGGAGAATATATATATTAGCTTATGTGTCAACTTATACATAATCTATGCCCCCCCCACAGTGACCACCATTATATATATAATTAGGTTGTCCTATTGAACTTAGATCTTGGGATCTCCGACTAACTAAGTTATATTTTCCTTTATATACCCTTTTTCCATAGGTTTTAGTCTCATTCCACAACTTGATATCTACTAAACCCTCAGGTTGTGGATCCATAACATTATCTTTGACTTTGTCTAGTCAAGACTGATAACTTGTATAGTTAAGATCAATTGTCATGATGTGTTCATAACTTATAAGTTAATATTTCCTAATGTCAACTTTCTAAGACTATAACCTCAGTGGCCACCTGAATCTGGTTATAATAGTTGTCTTTGTAAGATATTTATCATTAAGGCAAACACATCTCCATTATGAACTATGACCTTTTTGTCCTCCACTTAGTCGTGTGTTTGCAATGTTAGATTGGATTACAATAATCCTCATTGCTAAACCTTCCAAGTTCAAATGCAATACACATACACATTAAAGTTCTATTGGTTAAGATCATCCAACTTTTGGATGAGGTAAAGAAAGGTTCTTCCTTTTTACACAAGTATGAGAAATCATCTCAATTACCATTTCTATATACCTAAAGAGGGTTGTTTCTTAAATGGCTTCCCCCACATTTCTGGCATTTTGACAAAGTTTTCTTAACTTTACTTATGACTACAAATCGACACTCATGATTTGAACAAGACCACGTCTTGTATCAGTGAGTTCGTCGATGCTTACTCATAGAGCAAAACATGCCCTGGAGTAAGCTTTCACCACTTGCTAGCTTTTAAGCTAAACTTGTCACAAGGTTGTTATTAAACCATCACAAATCTAGAAGGATCATAAATCACCGTCTAGGACATACCTAGAAAGTTGAGGTCTTCCTACGATCCTCATAATTTACATCATTTCCTTAGATTGAATGAAAACCCTCTTTAAATTTGTCTAAACACAAATTAATTCTTGTGTTTGTTTGTGTGTGTTTTGAATGTTCCGCATTAATTAGTCTTAGCAAAGCACCATAATTAACAAGTACTAGTCTAGCATGCTTTAGTCTATAATATTTTAGCATGTGAACAGAAGATGCATCATTATGATTCTTCACAGCCATCACAATATCACTTTGAAACATTCAACTCTTAGTTTTAGACAAAATTATGAGACTTATCACAATCCCAGAACTTAATATTCAAGAAAGTCTCACAAGTTATTATATAAAGAACATAAATAACTTTTTCATTCATTAAGGAACATAACTTTTTTGCCTTTAATCTTCAAGGCTTCACCATTGACTTATATAAGTCTTAATCCAAATCATTTTGATGAATACACTTATTTCTAACAAGATGAACGATACTCATCTACAATCACTATTATGTTGAGATAACGTCAACTTGATTGACACTCAAACTCTTGGAATTCAAATTTGCATAAAGTGATTTATACATTTCATTGTTGTCTCTTGAAACTATTTATTGAGATACTATCTCAAAATGAAAAACAAACTTTCACATAGTTCATACAAAATGGATGGGAGCAGAAGCATCTATATATTCATCACTATTGCAAACATATTATAATAAATCTCTTAAGATTCACTTAAATTCAGTTACAATAATAACATAATAGATCTCTTATGATTCACACTCGGTGAACTTTCAAAGATGAATATCCAACGATATAAATATCTCATTAACGTATATTGTGTTACAGTTCACATTTAGTGAATCTCTAAGGAGTTAAATACGTCATCAACATATATTAATTCACATTTACTAATTTCCAAGGGGTAAATATCACATTCTTGTGTATTTCATCTTAAAACACTCACCACGTTATTTCATGACCTTCTCATGATATGGTTATACATTTGATGTGTCGTCTTAGACTTTAGTCAACGCAACAACTCACAAGTTGTTTCTTATATATAATTCTTTTTAAACTATCAACTCGCAAGCCGTCCACGTCAACCGCGAAACCTTGGAGCTTCATGACAAGCTCATTGTCACTACTAACAAGCTAAATGAGTTGTCACCTACAGAGGAGGAAAACAGTACATACTGGCTAGTACTCAGGCCAATCACAGACCAAGATTCCTTAAGAGACCAGAGCAACATCAAGAACCAATCAGTGGACACCTGCGTTGTACCCCCTAGGGGACCGCCGTCATTATTTTCGAGATGTCACGACCAAACAGAAACCACGTACGTGCTCCCCCACAAGAATAGAATGTTCTATTGATAGTGACCGCTCGGTCAATCCTTCACTACCTTTCCAGTTATAAATACCACTTCGGCGGTTGGTTACGACAAGACCCCCTTATTTACCTTCTCATAACAAGCTCACGGTGTTTTGTTTTGCAGGCTTGTTCGGAATCTATTAGTGGAGATCAGATCTAACCATAACCCCCGGTTGAGATATTAGTTTGACCCGTCTAGCTGGAACTAGTTTTTCTTCATTGATGAAACCCAAATCGGCTTATACAAGCTAGATCTTTTGTTTCCCGATTGAAATGAGTTCCAATCAGCCTCCTCTGTTCACACCTCCGTCATCAATGAGGGTAGGACCCACCACTGGCGTTCCCAACCTCTACGATGAGGAATGCTTGACTGGAGAACAAAATCAGCATAATGATGAGAATTACATAGCCTTTGAGCTCCTGCAACATCAAGATCTACCGTTACACTTTAGATGTGCTCGCACCCACCGTAGTTGTTGGGATTTAGATTTCAATCTAAGGTAATAACACAATCACACTTAATGAAAGAGTAAACAACCGATCTAATCCTTTGAATGGATTAGTATCACATTAATTGAATCTATACTTGAATTATGAACTAATTAGTATTACTAGAGAAAATAAGCAGCGGAAATCATAAAGCTATTTAGAGGTTTTGTATGGAAGAATAACTTTGCATTATTTATAATCAAATGGTTACAATATATTGCTTCCCCTTAACCGTAGTTCATCATTCACTGATTTTCTGGTACAAGAGTACATTAATCGGGTGAATTTTATGATGTGTAAAGTGTTAATGAAGAAGAGACTCTGCTCTTTATTTTATACATGTGCAAAACTACTGACGAGATAATTGTGAAAGCGAAATTTAACAAACCAGTAACAAACTACTGATGAACTAATATAAACAAATGTCTATAAAAGAATCATATGCTAACTGTGTGATCTTTGCTGGAACAACTGATGTTCGTGACATCAGTTGTTAGTCTTCAGTTGTTTTGATCTTCAATTGTTTACTTGAGTAGTTGTTATGTCTTTGGTAATTTCGTGTCAGCAGTTTAATTGATCAAATTTTTGGAGTAGTAGTTTGATAAAAACCCATAAGTGGGAACAACTGAAGTTTGTATCATCAGTTGTTTGGTTTCTGGCTATCAGTTCTTTGCTAGCTTTAGAAATCACCCTTAAACTGATGATGCCTAAGCCATTTATTATGATGCTTCATTATATTATCTTGATAGTCTTCTCTTGGCTAATTTTTTGAGAAATTATATATATTCAGCACCCAAACTATCATCTTCTTCCATCTGTAATGGAAGGTCTATTAACAACCTTAACACATATTCATCTAAAATGGGTACATCCTGTAGATCTACTCTTTTTGTTATGCCAGTGCCAAGTTCTAAAGTTATAATGGAAAAATTGTTGAGTTTACTCCATTTGATAACTTTTGATTTTGACTGGCTCTTATCTATAGTTGGTGGTGTAGTAGATTTTGTTAAAGATGATGAAGAAGGCATGGATTGAATAGCAAAATCAAATCCCATCTTGGCATCCCTATGAATATCCTTGATGGCTTGAAGTTCTTCTTCTTCTTTAGTCAGCCTTTTTCTTTTGGCTTACAAAGTTAGATTCCTGCCTTAATCCCTTCTTGAGCTGATGTAGGGATTAGAACAGTACTTTGAACTTTCCTTTGCCTTTTAGGGAGTTTGATATCAGATAAAGCTTTTGGCTCAGGGTATTTTCTTGTTTTCTTCTTTATTTCTTGAACAAGATCTCCATAAGCAACCCCCATTTGGCAGTTTCTCTTCATAAATGAAAATTAGCCTTAGCTAATTCCATCTTCATTTTTAGGATTTCTCTCTCATTCTCCTCACTAATCCATTCTTTTGCAACATCCCAATCAGGTTCAGGATGATCCTGATCAGGTCTTCATTAACAAGTCTCTCTATTCTTCCACATTCAACTTGAAGTTCTCCATATGTCCAACCTCTAACTTGTAGATAGAGAATTTATACTTAGCATGCTCTTGAATGCATAAGAGAGTAGCTTTGTTTGCTACCATTAATAGCTGTTTGTTAGCTATTGGTCTTTCAGATACAGTCAAGCTTCTTCCATAAGCTTTTTGTTCTAGATCTCTTGTCTTCAGAAGCTGTTGCTGATATATCTTGGCAATTTCTTCATCAGACACGATCCTTGCAGCCCCTGCTAAAATTCTTGTAGCCTCTTGCTCTTGATGAGATATAAGCTCTTCAACCATTTTAGGCTTGAACTTTTTGGCAGGAGGAAATGGCGGTGAATCATCTCATTTAGGCAATATCAACTTCTTTCTTCTCAAACTATTGTCATAAGCCTTTTGATGAGTAGGCTTTGACTTCAAGGTATCAACAATCTTTGGAATGATTACTAGTTCTTGTGGAATCTTGGGTGCGTCAACAGTCTCTGAAACTTGGTTCTCTGAAACTGCTGGTTTTGTATCAGATGTTGGTGAAACAACTATTTGGTCATCATTAGTTTGGGAAACTACAACTATTGGTATGTCTTCTAATTCATCAATTTATTTATGCAACAACTGGTGTTTGGTTACTCTTTCTTCCTTTTCTACGAACTTGAGACATGGACTTTAGTCTTTTAGTCTTTAAAGAGCTTGTTTCATCAGTTTTTTCTCTAAGTTGCCTGACCAAAGCCTTGTCCTTAGCCTCCTTTTCTTTTCTCAGCATTTCTTTCAACTATGCAGCTTCTTCAGTAGCTTTATTAGCTGATTCATCTAGTTTCTTTTCTATTGTATTTTGATAAGCTTTCAGAATACTCTCTCGCGTTTTTGGCAACAATAACAACATCAGCTTGATTTCTTTGGTCAACCACTTGTTTCCTAAACTCATTGGTTAGAGTATTTAAGGAATTTCTAAGCATTGTGGTATCTGTGTTGACTTTAGTTTGTAGAATTTAGAACTGAGATGTAAGAAAGAATTTAGCTCAACATACTCTGTGTAAGAGGTGGTTATACCCTTTGGTATGCTGAAGCTTTGAGTGGCTTGTGGCTGTTTAGTGACTAATTGGTGGATGTAGGATTGGAATTCACTCTAGATGGAGGTCAACAATTGGGCGAGATCTGGGGGTTGTTGGACTTGAGTTTGATTCATGTTGGTGATGAGTTTCTTGAGTAGCAAGACCCCAGAACTCAAACTTTTGATTTGAGCCATCAATTCCTCAATGTTTTCACCATCATTTGTTATCAAGATAAGAGTCTTAGTGCTTAAAATAATATCCAACTGTAAAACCCTTGTTTCAATAGTTGTAGTAGTTGCTCCTATTCCCTTTATAAGGACATTATCCTCCTTTAGTTCTGGGATAGTATTGTTAGTTTCAACATCAACAGTTTGGGCTGGAGTTTGCCTATCAGGTGATGTAGTGAAGAAATGATTTCTTTCAATGATGTGAGAGTTTTTGGCAGATGCTTAATCTACCTCTTCAATGGTATTTATATGATGATTTATTGAAGATGAAAGAGAAGTAGCCTTGGGAAAGGGGCTTAGAGTTGGAGTGCTGATCAACCCTTAAACTCTTTGTTGTGGTTCCCCTATGCTTACAATAGTATCCTTTTATAAGAAGGACTTAGGAGACGGCTTGGTTGGAGGTGTGACTTGTTGTGAGGATATAACAACCCATAATACAAACAAAAGGAAAAGCGAAGAAAAGGAAAGAAGTAAATTCCATCCCACATTGTTGGAGGAAAAGAAATGGAGTCCATCCACCTTGGTATAAATATGAAAATGAGTTCTTATCCCACATCGCTAGATTTTAAAACTAGTAAGCTCTTTATAAGAAGGCTAGTTTATATGATAATGTTCTTATAAGACAAATCACAGCCAGTGTCCTAGCGGAGGGTGCGAATCACTCCACCCACACGAGCACGGGCTTGGGCGAAGTGCGATGGGCGCAATGTGGTGCTTTGATGGCTCACTTTGCAGTTTGCACGCTCGCATCACCGCGAGCTGCCTTAATGTTTTTGAAAACATGTTCCTTCACGCTACGTGGAGTAATTAACTTAGCTCCATTCGCGCTATTCGAAGTCTTATAATTATCCAACAAACTCTTTTGTCTTTCACGCTACGCGACGTGGTAGTCACGTAATAGTGACACGTTGCCTGTTGGTTCGCGCTACGCGATCTGATCTAATATAATGATAAATATATATTTCCCTTGTGTATTTTATATAATATTTAGTTAGTTTTTAATTGTTATTAGTTAAGATTTGTATACTACTAACATCATTATGTTTTGTAGGTTCCAGAAGTTGATCGTGGTTGAAAAGAGAGAAAAACGATTCAAAACAAGCCTAAACGAGAAGTCAGAACGCGTCAAGAAGGAGAAATGGTCGAACCGGCCGGTCAGACCGATCCCCAGATGGAGTACGCTGCGCCATGAGGCCTGACCATCATCCCTGGTCGTGCGACGCCTAGATCACCAAATTCCAGAGAATTACCCGTTTTTGATAAGTTTTGGGCCCTGTTTCACTATATAAACACCCCTAACCTTAACCTGAACAATAACCTACAACCACCAGACGAATTTGGAGATTATTGGAGCTATTATTCGAGATTCTTGGCAGTTTTGAAGGCAAGATAGCATTCGGTGAAGAGATATACATTCAAGATCGAAGATTATGGGTTTTATCACCTTTGATTCTCCGTTCTTCATTACTTTCACCACGTTTTCTTATATTATTATTATTTTTATTTTTATTACATGATGCTAGGCTAAACTTATTAAACTACTGATATGGTCAAATATATATATATATATATATATATATATATATATATATATATATATTTATTGTTTTGAATATTTCCTTCACTTTTAATAGGTTTTGAGCTAAGTCTATAAAATAATTTGACTAATTTGTTTATATTTGAATTTTAGTTATTTCAAGTAAAAACGTGTTATAATGATTGGATTATGAATATGTCTCATGATTATTTGCATATATTGTTGTCTTATATTATAATTAAGTTAAGGAGCTAACTTATATTTTTGATACAATGATTAACAGGTAGAAAACACGAGCTAAACATGGAACATACTCAAATTATTTGTATGCAAATAAAGCTAGTTGGATGAATTAATTTTTTGTTGGAACAATAAATTCTTTGTCAAGTCAAGAGAGTAAAATATGGGCCGGATCAAAAGAATAATTGGGCTGAAGAACACATGAGGAAAGGAAAAAAAGGTTATAAGAAGAAAAGTAGGTTAAAACACAAATTGAAAGGGGGCCGTCCCCTGGTTCAACGAGAGTACCTCAAGCTAGCAAGCTCGTCAATAAAGCCACGACAATTTCAAAAAGAAAATAAAGAAGCAGGCACACAACTCAATTAATTAAAGCAAACTGCTAGGTGAATTAATTTAACCAGGCTAGTAGCTCAATGATATTTATTTCTTTTTACGATGAACTGCAATATATATTCTATCTTTGTTTCATTCGTAATTATGATTGGCTAAACTATTGGACTGCCTCAGGATGAATACTTTTTAGACTCGTTTTACTTTTGGTTTATTTATTGGTTGGTTCATGCTTTAGTAAAGTTTTTATTGTATTTGGTTGTGATGCATATGCGTATTTGGTATTAATTTATTATCAATTAATTGTTCCATATGTGTCTTTGTGAATGTTTTTCATGTATGGATGCATATTAGGTTGTCTACTGTGTGTTTACAACTAGTTTATGGTTTATTGTTAACATATTCCATAGGAACGGTAATTGAGAGTTTAGAGATTCCTTGTATTCTGCCACTTGAGAGACCGGGAGGTAATTAAGTGTCGCCTGTTTTGGTCTTTTGCGGGTTTGGGTAGTGATTGCATGGGAGTGAGTTACCCTAGATTCCTTTAGATTCTTACAGATCCGAGTTATAACCGAATTCAATAGAATATCCCTTTACGCCTTAGGGTATATTGTGATTAGAGAGACCGGGAGGTGATTTAATCTTTTGGGTACCTTAGCATAGTTAGGTAAGGTGAGACCGGGAGGTGATCCAAACCATTAAACCGTTGAGCTTTACATGATATTTAGGGTTCATAGGTATTGTTGGTGAGACCAGGAGGTGATCTAGCATACTTTAGTTATTCCTTAAATTTCATATTTTTAGAATACGGTACCAATCATAAATCCAATTCCGAGAGTTTACGAGTTGACTAGTAGGATTCCTTACCTATGTAGTTGTTTCCCCTATTTGAGTTCTAGTTCTATTTGTCCGTGTCTAGTTTAGAGTAAGTATTATTTATTTTATATTTAATAATAAAAAAATACAAAATCTATAAAATCAATTTATTTAATTTATTAGTCAGAGTCTAGTTTAGGTGTCGCTAGTGTCTCGTGGGTTCGATATCCGGACTTCATTAGGCTTTACTACAGTCGATAGGTATACTTGCTTGTCTAGTGGTCTAGCATTAGGAGAGTCTAGGTTTATAAATTTAAAACTAGAGTGTCTAGATTAGGTTAGGTTTTATTAGATCGCGTTTCGCACATCAACTACTTAGGTCATGATGAACCTTTGTTTGGTTGAATTTTGATTGGGATTCTTTTCGTTATGAATTTTATGTTTTAAGTAAATTTGTGTTTGATTTAATTGATGCATATGATTACTTGGTTTTATTTGCTTAGGTTTATTGTTTCACATTACCCTTGTTGACTGTTTCATAGGATAGGGTTTTGTTAGTCATTTACTATATGTTCTTGACTAGTTTGTAATTGAATTCAAATAATATCACATAAACAATAAAACTAATCAAATAAATAAAAGTGAGCTGCTAACCTAGAAAGCTGTAAGGTGATAGGTTATTGATAGATCTTTGTTGATTAGGATTGCTAGATTTAGTTCTTCGTAAGGAGTCCATCTAGGTTTGAATTGTCAACTTAGTCTATTAAGTCAATTGAGTTTGCTTAGCTACCATTTATTTCCACACTATAAGGTAAGATTTCACTATAAAGGTACTTAAACATAAATAATTAAATAACCGTAAGGGAGTTTAATATATAAAACTGGTGTGTCTTAAAACTTGTTAGAAACTCATAGGTGTCTTCTTGAGAAGGGCCAGGGGTTCTGTTCTGGTTTTCTTTCAAGGGTCTATCTTACGATACCAGTTCCGTAACTTAATTTTCCTAATTAAATGATAGCAATAACTTAGGGAACTCAAGCCTAGGTGGTTTTTCATTATCATATGAATTAGTCAAACTTGCTTGTTTTGTGTTTCATTAATAGTCTTTTATTAATTAGTTTATTTTATTAGTTTAATGTAATATAGTTTAAAAACCCTCCCTTTAAATAATATTAATAAATAGTCGTGTCAATAAGTCGAGTCCAATAATTAGTTAATATAGGTAATTTAAAGAGTCTCGTGGGTTCGATATACGGATTTGCTTAGCTGTACTAGAGTCGACCGATACACTTGCCGGTTAGTGGTTTTAGTTAAGTTTAAGAGTTTAGATTTTATTACTTAGTGTCTAGATTAGCATATTTTAGTTAATAAATTATTTGATTACTTTTAGCATATCAAATTTTTTGCGCCGTTGCCAGGGATTCTTGGCGATTGCGTTATTAGCTTCGATTAGACTTACTTGCTACACACGTTCTATCTGCTTTATTTTCATTTGAGTCTTAGTAGTCTAATTTAATTTTAGTTTATTTTTGTTTTAATTTTTATTTTTAGTATACTTAGTCTTTTGCGTTTTTCAGGTACATGCCGCATCTTCGTTCGTAAAGACCACCACTGGATAATCTTGGATTTTCTCTGTTGAAGTCCGAGGCTACTTCATCATCAGAGAAACAACCTTCAGAGTCTGGTTCTACAACAAAGTCATCACCACAAAGTTCACCACCATCAAGTCCGAGAAGCCAACCAGAAGTTCAAATGGCTGACAATAGAACGGTTGTTGCGTAAGCTTTCGATGGTTTCACTGAAAACCATTCGTCCATCATCATTCCTGAGATCGAAAACCTGAATTAATGGCAAATTCCATCATACATCATGAATTCTCTCACCCAAGCTAACCAATTTCATGGGCGTGTTGACGAAGATGCACTAGCACACATTAACCGGCTCAGCTGCGTTCTTAAAACTTTTAATGTACAAGGTGCTACTGAAGATGCTATTTTCTTACATCTTTTTTCTTTTTCCCTTGCAGGACGGGCAACTCTTTGGCTCGACACTCAGCCACCCGACACGTTCACTACTTGGGAAGCACTATGTTTAGCATTCATCAAGAAATACTTCCCACCTGCTAAAGCAGCTCACCTTCTTGATCATATCCACTCCTTTCAGAATCTGATGTCTCGTTGTTCACAGAATGGTCTCACATCATGGGCTCTCGTTAAGAAATTATACAATGACTTGAACTACGAAACCCAAACTCATTTTGACACTGCTGTGGGGGGTAGTCTGATGGACAGAAAGAATGCCACCGAGTGTAATGAGATGTTTGAAAGTTTTGCTCAATCAGAATACGCCAAACGACCACGTCACGAGAATTTCATTCCCGTCACTAGTACACCCTCATCTGCTCGACGCGAGCTCAGGGTTAATCTGGACACTAGTGTGGCTGTTGCTTTGGATTATTTGACTAGGGAGGTGAAGGAACTCAAGGTCATATTGGATAAGTGTGAGTTTTGCAGGGGTATACATGGTACTTTGGAGTGCCCATTGATGAATCAAGAAGTGGATTTTGTTGCTGGTCAGAACATTCCAACAATTATAACAACAATCAGAATTGGAACACCTACAAGAACCCGAAATAAAATAATTCCAATTGGCGTCCGACCAGTGCACCACCTGGTTTTCAAAATGCTTATAATCGTGGACAAGGTCAGTATAATAGTAATAATAATAATAATAATGATAATGGTACTAATGTTCAAAATAATGGGCAGGAATCGAGTGGTGGAAGGGGACGATTAGAAAAAATGATGAAGCAAATCCTATAGAGAGATCATGCTACATAGAAGAAGTTCGCCAAGCATGACCTACTTTTAAGAATCAACAATCATCATTACTTGACATTCAAAGGTCCGCTGGTGATATTTCTCGGTGTCTCAACGAAAGGCCTCAGGACAGTTTTCAGGTACTACTCAGCAGAATTCGGCCGCTCAACTGAAAGCCATTACAACTTGTAGCTAAAGGATTTTGGGTCCCGAGGTAGTTAGAGAGTGTTGAAGTTGAAGATGAGGAATTGGTTGATGAAGAGATCGAGATGGATGTTATGGGTAAGACACAAGGTAAAACACCAATTATTGAATCACAAGATGAGAGGAAGCCGATTGAAGTCCGGCCATCACACATCATTGATCTTGCTCACGTCCCGTATCCCGCTCTCCTTAAGTATCAAAAGTATACGAGGGATTACGGGCATTTTCTTGATATGTTCCGACATTTGAAGATCAATCTTCCGTTAACTGAAGCTCTCCAAAATATGCCAAAGTATGCGAAATTTTGAAAGACTTGCTAAAGAGAAAAGATCGGTTAGGAGATGTTTCATCTATTCCTCTTAGTTGGGATTGTTTGGCGATGGTGTAGAATCGTGTCTTTGAAATCCAGGTGTGTTTAAGATTCAGTGTATGTTTGGTAGTGATATGATGAGTCAAGCGTTGGCGGATTTGGGTGAATGTATTAATCTTATGCCATATTCTTTGTATGAGAAGTTGGAGTTAGGCGAGCCGACACAGACTCACATGTCGTTGTCATTGGCGGATCGTTCGGTTAAATATCCACGGGGTAATATTAAGAATATACTAGTGAAAGTGGATAAGTTTGCGTTCTAGGTGGATTTGTGGTACTTGATATGGAGGCCGACGAGAGGGTTCCCATTATTCTTGGTCGTCCGTTTTTGTGAATGGCGAAGGCTCTTATTGATGTGTATGATGGGAGGATTACACTTCAGGTTGGTGATGAGAATGTTACTTATGATGGTTCTAGGTCGATGAAGCATCCGAGTGATCATGATGATTTTAATGATCCATGCCATTCTGTTTATTTTCTTAAATAAACAGGTTTTGATACATGTCTTGATTACATTTGTGGAGCCGATCTTGTTGGGATTGGTATGGATGAAGAGCTGAAAGAAGAGGTAGTGGATGATGTTTTTTGCTTGGCGGAGATTATGGAGGTTAGTGAGGTTATTTATGAGAAGGATGTAGAAAAACCCGCTCCGTTGGAATTAAAAGTTCTTCCGTCACATTTGGAGTATGCTTACCTTGAAGAGGAATCGAATTTGCCCGTTATTGTGTCTTCCAAGTTGTCAGAGGAAGAAAAGATGAAGTTGATAGAGGTGTTGAAGTTTCATAAAGGGGCGATTGCATGGAAGCTTTCGGATATTCAAGGTATTAGTCTCGCTTATTGTACCCACCGAATTTTGATGGAATATGAGTATAAACCGGTGGTTCAACCCCAAAGGCGCCTTAACCCAAACATGCAAGAAGTTGTCAAGAAGGAGGTTCTAAAGTTGATGGATGCCAGAATGATTTACCTTATTTCAGATTCTCCATGGGTAAGTCCAACCCAAGTTATTCCCAAAGATAGGGGGTATGGCATTTTATTATGAATGAGAAGAATAAGCTTATCCCATCGCGTATAGTTACCAGTTGGCGTGTGTTTATTGACTATCAGAGGTTGAATGATGCCACCTGAAAGGATAATTTTCTATTGCCGTTCATTGATCAGATGTTGGAGCGTCTTGTGGGTCAGCAATTTATTGTTTTCTTGATGGTTTTTCAGGTTCTTTTCGGATTCCAATTTCACCGGAAGATCAAGAGAAGGGGACTTTTACATGTCCTTATGGCATGTTTGTGTATCGTCGCATGCCATTTGGGTTGTGTAACGCTCCGACCACTTTTCATCATTGTATGGTGGCCATATTTTAGTATATGACAGAGACTTCCATAGAGGTGTTTATGGATGATTTTTCGTTTTATGGTAATTCTTTTGATCTATGTTTGGAGAATCTTGAAAAGATGTTGAAGAGGTGTATTGAAACGAATTTGATGTTGAATTGGAAAAAGTGTCACTTTATGGTGACGGGAGGGATCCTTTTGGGCCACAAGAGTTCAAGAGATATTATAGAGGTGGATTGGGTAAATATTGATATGGTTAGTAGACTTCCTCCACCGACGAGTGTCAAGGCTATACGGAGTTTTCTTCGTCACGCAGGTTTTTATCGGCGGTTTATTAAAGACTTTTCCAAAATTACCCGTCCAATGACCCGACTCCTTGAGAAAGATGTTCCCTTTGTGTTTGATGAAGATTGTTTGAAGGCGTTCAAGTTTTTGAAAGAGCAACTTGTGAGTGCTCCCATTCTTGTTTCACTCGATTGGATCTTTACCTTTGAGCTCATGCGCGAAGCAAGTGATTATGAAGTTGGGGCGGTTTTGGGGAAAAGGCGTGAGAAACACTTTCATCCGATTTATTATGCAAGAAAGACGTTGAATGATGCCAAGAGAACTACACCACCACCGAAAAGAAATTTTATCCGTTGTTTTCGCATTTGACAAGTTTCAGTCCTATCTTGTGCTTTCAAAGACTACCATTTTTACTGATAATTCAGCTTTGCATTTTCTCTTTCATAAAAAAGAGGCGAAGCCTCGTCTTATAAGGTGGATTCTTCTACTTTTAGAGTTTGACATAGAGATCAAAGATAAGAAGGGGGCGGAAAATGTAGCGGCGGATCATCTTTCCCGTTTAGAAGGTCCAAAGAGAGAAGAGATTTGTGAAGAGGAGATTGAGGATAAATTCCCACATGAGTTGATTGATTTTGTTGCGGCCGAAAAGCAAGGTATGCCATGGTTCACTGATTTTGCTAATTGTTTGTCTAATGGCATTATGTTGAAGGGGATGACCACACAACAAAAGAAGAAGTTTTTCCGGGATGTTATTAGGTATGTTTGGGATGATCCTTTCTTTTCAAAATTGGTGGTGATTGGATTCTTAGAGGTGTGTGACGAGAGAAGAAGGGTTGGATATCCTAAAGCATGTTCATGAAGGTTTGACGGGAGGTCATCATGGTGCGCATGCCATGACTCAGAATGTATTTGATTGTGGTTTTTATTGGCCGATGGTTGTGAAGGATGCTATGGAGTTTGTTAAGACGTGTGATACTTGTCAAAGCATCAGTAACATTTCATCTAAAAATGAGATGCCCAAAATCCAATACAAACTCTTGAAATTTTTGATGTTTGGGGCATTGATTTTATGGGACCATTCCCTGTTTCTGGTGGTTACAAGTATATTCTAGTGGTGATAGATTATGTTTCCAAGTGGGTTGAATCCCAAGCATTGGCCACCAATGATGCTTGGGTTGTTGTGAAGTTTCTCAAGAATTTATTTACTCATTTCAGTACACTAAGGGCTATTATTAGTGATCGGGGCACCCATTTTTACAACACCGTCATGGAAAAGGCATTGGGTTGTTATGGAGTTACTCATCGCACCTCTACCGCCTACCATCCTTATACATATCATCAAGTCGAGAATGAAATAGAGGAGTGAAAAGAATTTTAGAGAAGACGGTGGGGATAAGTGGGAAAGATTGATCGGCGAATTTGGATGACACGTTATGGGCATTTAGAATCGCGTATAAGACACCTTTGGGTACTACACCGTTTATGCTAGTTTATGGTAAAGCTTTTCATCTTCCCGTTGAGTTAGAGCGCCGGACATTTTGGGCGTTGAAGAAGGTTAATCTTGATCTAACCGAGGCTGCGAGGAAGAGATATTTTCAAGTTCATGAGTTGGAAGAACTTCATGATGCAACGTATTCTTAATCGTTGAATATCAAAGAAAAGACAAAAGTTTTGCATGATAGACGTTTGAAGGGAGGTAAAGAGTTTAAGAAAGGTGATAACTTACTATTATTTAACTCTCTTGTGAGGTTATTTGCAGGTAAATTGAGATGAAAGTGGAGGAGACCGTATTTGGTGAAAGAAGTTTTCCCGTATGGAGCGGTGGAGCTAGAGAATCCGAACAACAGAACTTCGTGGAGGGCCGGAAGATTTAATCGAGGTGGGAAACTCCCTTCGATCCATCTATTTAAATCTTTAATGAAGTTCTTTAGTGAAAACTCAACTGTAGAGTTTGTAAATTTTATTTTATTTTCATTTTTATTTTGCGTTTTCAGTTTTCATTGAGTCACTAACAATAGTTTTTGTGGTTTTGTTTTGTCGTTGAGTCGTTTCAGGGAATCATTACCATCATGAAGAGAGGATTTGATGAGAATTCAGAGGTTCCAGGTAAGTTTTTCCCGTAAAAATGACATAAAATCGGTCTACAAAGGCTTGGAAATTTTTTGAAAATTTTTCTAAGGCATTTAGGCATAAAACAATCGAAACTTTCTGGAAAAAACACCTCGTCAAGCCGCGCTACGAGGTGGAGTTACCTCCCCGCGCGACGCGGGCAAGGGGGGGTCGGTCAAGAAAGCGCCGCGCAGCGCGGCCAAGTTCCCACCCCGGACTATCCGGCGCAACGCTCCGGGAAAAACACTAGTTATAAATATATATGCTAGTTGACATAATCGTTATGTTCACAGGTTTGTTATGAAACGAGTCAGTTGCAACCCATGGTATTTTACTGCTGTTAAAGCTTTTAAACCTTGGGTAATTTTGTAATAGGTAAGGTAAACAGCAGCTATGTTAGGTTGTAACTAGCAACTAGTTGTGCAAGTTGTTTTCAGATTATGCAGATTTTTATGTTGTATGTTTTGGTATATATAGGTGGCTAATGTGTCTTGTAAAAGTGTGATGGTTAAATCACTTTAATACAAAGCAGTTTTGTGACTTTGATTACCAACAATATAAAAAATTAATTAATAAATATTAAGCCAGCCGAGCTCGCGCCGAGCTTGAGCATGAAAACTACGAAACGAGTCGAGCTCGAGCTTTATTAATTAATAAAGAACAAAATGAGCCGAGCTCGTGCTCGAGCCCTGATAAGTTAAACGAGTCAAGCTCGAGTCTGTTCATACGAATGATTCAACAAACCAGCATGTATAAGTTGTAATAGTATTAAAAACAACCAATATTTCTTTACTTTGAATTAATAAGTACAAAGTATGTATCACAACTAAATTTAAACATTATTAACATCTAACTAGGCGAACAAATTAGTGTATCAATGTACACAACTGATGGCTTTGAAAATAATATGTTGGTCGACAACTCCGACATCGACCTCACCAGCAGTTCTGTAACAATAGACAGAACTGCTAGTTTGAATTAACAGTTCTATATGCAGGGTTCAATCGCCATTACGAATAGTTGTAGGCTTTTCCCCGGGCCTCCAGTAATCATTCGGGGACTCATTACTAAGTAGTTGATTTGGTTGTACATGTGGAAATCTATATCCTCATGAGGTTAAGTAACCGTACTAAATTCCTCACCGACCTCGTCATACGAATGACTATAATTATTGGGTGGAGTCATGAGGACAACATGCTTTTTTCTATCCAGCTAATCTTGAACATAAAACACCTGGCGTGCTTGCGAGGCCAATATGAACGGATCATCCTTGTGGCCAAATTTGTTTAGGTCGACCGACGTGTAACAAAGAATATCATGTTTGACATGTTTACGGTCAACCAATCGGCACACGAAGACCGGAATTCTTTTAGTATGATAATATAGGACCCATATTTCTTGCAAAACCCCAAAATAAAAGTTTTGTCCATAGGTCACCACGTCTTTTTTGATGTGCATGTCATTCGCTCTAGACCAACCCCGTTGTTCTGGTAATCTCTACCATCATGAGATTTTGTACGAAATGCAAAACCATTGATGTCGTATGAGTCGTATTTGTATACATTGCGGTGTGCTCCGTGTGCAATCCACTTTACGGTTTTCGATATAGAACTTGGGGAGACTGCTAGCTCTCTTTCAACCTGAATTTTATTATAAGGATTATATTCACCTACATTGCAGAAACTATAAAAGATTTTTAAAAACTGTAAAAGACTTAATAAATTGATCTACCTCGTCGCGTAACCAGTTACCAAACTTTAAGGTATGCTCCTTCTCCAGCAATGCTTGTCGTTTACCAGGCATTTGGTTTTTCAAAGAGGTCTTGTGTTGTCTGCAAGTAGGAGTATAATATATTGTGGATTAATATATTTATATATAATTTAGAGTATATATGTTAGTAATACTTAATTACTCGATATACAACGCTATTTCGGGCGTATTCTGCAGCACATAGAAATGTGCTCTCTTGAAGAGATCAGGAGAAACCTCAACTGATTTAGTGTCCGTGATAAGAATTGTCTCCCCATTATCATCATGCTTATCATGTGGAAAACCAACAGTACTCTTGATGCTTTTTTGGTATTCGCTAAGAAACTCGATTGTTTCTTCCGCAATGTTCTCCTCACCAATGCACCCTTCTAGATAATTTTGTTTCACACATGCCCTTTGATAACCTTCATACACATTTCAAAGGGATACATCTAACGAAAGCATGGTGGCCCACATAATTTTATCTATATGAATAGGTGCACGGTTAAAGTGAACCATGACATCAAAAAAATGATGGAGGAAAGTACTTTTCCAGCAGGCACAATGTAACTATTTTCTCTTCCTGCATCTTATCAAGCACTTCTACAATGATTTCTTTGCTACAAGTTGACTTGAAAAAAAAACAAAGCCTAATTATTCTCATTGGTTCTACCATGATGGACCGTATTGCAAGGGGCAAAAACTGTTGAATAAGCATGTGATAATCATGTGATTTAAGGCCTTGTATCTTCCTTTCTTTAAGTTTCACCAAACTAGAGAAGTTAGAACAATACCTTAGTGGAGCCTTCAGTTTATACAATGTTTCAAGAAACATGTCTTTTTCTTGTGCTGATAATGTGAATCATGCTGTAGGCAGTTATGTATTGTCGCATTTTGCTTTCGGTTGCAACTCCTTTTTAATCCCTAAAAACTCCAAATCCTTTCTAGCTGCCAACCCGTCTTTTGTCCTACCGGGAATGTTCAGCAACGTCCCGACAATACTCTTTGTCACATTCTTTTTCAACATGCTTCAAATCAATACAATGTTGGAAAGGTAAATGTTTCCAATAGCTGAGTCGTTGGCACCATATGTTTAACTTTTTCCATAATGGCTGCGACATTGTGTTATCCCTTTTTCTCTTACTCCCACTTAGAGATTTTGATCCCTTCCCCTTTCATTCTTAAGGTTTTTGACCTCGTCGTATATCTCTTCCCCTGTCATAGGCTCTTTAGTGGTTCTCATCTCTTCTTTTCCGTTGAACGTCTTTGTTTGTTTTCTGAAAGGGTGGTCATGTGATAGATGCCTTATGTGGGCAGCATAACTTTGCTTCTTTGTGTGATAAAGTCAAACACACTGAGTGTCGTCCTGACACACTACAAAACCTTTGAATCCACTGTAAGGGCAACCACATAGTGTACGAAGAGCAGGGTAATCATTAATTGTCCATAATAAAACTACATGTAGTGTAAATATTTCTTGTTTATATGCATCATATGTTGGCTCCCCGACCTCAAATAAAGATGCTAGATTGTCAATTAAAGGCTGTAAAAACACATCAGTATTGTTTCCTGGCATTCCGGATATTAATAAGGAAAACATGATGAACTTTCTTTTCATACACATCCAAGGTGGAAGGTTGTAAATGACTACTAAAACAGGACACACACTATGGTTTCTCTTGCCTCTATATACATCGACCCCATCAGTGTAAATCCCTAGACGAAGATCTTGGATCGCTTCCGATGGTATCGGAGTATCTGTCATCTATGGCTTTCCATGCTGGTGAATCTAATGGGTGGCGTAAAACACCGGGTTTATTGGTACTCGTGGCGTGACATGTTAAATTCTCTACTGTGGTCTTTGATTGAAAGAGGCACTTGAATTGTGGAATAATGGGAAAGTACCACAGTACCTTAGCGGGAATGTTTATGTAAGTTTTGTTAGTGTTCTCATCCACCTTCCACCTTAACTTGTTACAAACTGGACATGCTTCCAAATCCTTGTATTCCTTATAGTAAATAATGCAGTCACTAATACACACATGTATCTTTTCGTATCCTGAGCCCATTGCCTTCATCATCCTTTTGTCCTTATACATAATATTTACCATTTCGTTATTTGCAGGTAGCATCTATTTCAACAATTTCAGAAGTTCATCATAGAACTTATGAGATACCCCGTGCTTGCTCTTCCAGTTGAGTAGTTGTACTAATGCAGACAACTTGATGAAGTCAGGACATCCTTTATACAAGGGCTTCTCAGCGTCAGCAAGTAGTTGTAGAAACTGTTGATGCTTCTTGTCGCCTTTGAAATTGTCTTTTGTAGCATTTACCACTTCTACAGTTTCACAGGCATATGTTGTAATGTTGGTGTCAGCATACCAAGTATTATTATCAGTCACATTAGTTGGATTGTTGGTGTCAACAAACCTAGTATTATTATCATTAGTTGGAACGTTGGTGCAGAAAAACCCAGTATTATTAAAATTAGTTGGAATATTGGTGTCTGCTTCTCCATGTTTTATCCAAGTGGTATAATTCTTATCAGTTTCAAACCTGTACAAGTCATGTTCTACATCGTCTATACTAAGAGATACGTTGTTCACACACCGAACACATGGACATGAAATAGAAATTGTTGGTGATGTTTCCTTGCAATTACGAACTGCATAATCTAGAAATGCCTTAACACATTTATATGCTTTACTGCACCTGTCGCCTACTAACTTCCAAGACTTATCAATCTTCCAACCTGAGATTAATGAAGCCTTTTGGTTGGATTGAGTAGCCGGCAGCAACTTTTTAGGGTTTGGTGAGATTGTGAGATTTTAAAAAATATTAGAAGAGGTTCAATTATGTTCTCATCACGGTTGATTATAAAAATATTAGAGGAGGTTCTATTATGTTCTTAGGGTGTAGCTTAAACGGTTGAGGCACTTGTGATTAAACATAGATTGCAATGGTCGCGGGTTCGAAACTCAAGAACATATTATTATTAAATTTTTATATTAACCATTTTGCTGCTACATCAAAGCCCTAAAATTAAGTAACAAAACTGATGGACATACAACTTGTTAACTTTTCTCTAATTACAAAACTAATTAAAAGCCCCAAAAACAACTAGCACAAAACAAATACAGTTTCTTAGCTTTTTACTTAGGTTACAAAACTAATTAAAAGCCCTAAAAACAAAAAGAAGCAAATAATGTACAATTTCTTCACTTTTTTTTTCTGATTCACTCCGTGAAGCTACACTCCTTGCAAGTAGATCCTCTAATGAGTTATTTGCCCTTATCAAGATAGGAATTATGTTTGTACATCTTGTGCATACATCAGATCTTGTGGACGAACAACAATCAGACCATATAAAGAAATCACATTTGTTTTCATAAATTAAAAAAATATAGAGTTTAGGGTCAACAATCAACATAAAGACTGGATGAATTCCAACTTTATTTTCAATGACACTAACCTGAGATGCACATTTGTAGAACCTCCGAACTCGATTTTTGGTGGTCCTTGATGTTTATAGAATGACTTCTTTACCACAAAAACAATAAACCTGAGATTGATTGCTTCTGTTACTAGATGTTGAGATCGATTCCATGGAGATCGATTGCTTTTGTGGTTTTTTATGTGTTTTATTTTAGTGTTTATGGGGTGAAAAAGGAGTTTTTAGTTTTTTCTATACCTAGGTAGTTTTTGTGTGTGTGTGTGTATATATATATGTGGGTGGTGGTGGGTTAAGGTGGTCATGATGGTGGTGGACGGTGGCGGAGATGTGGTGGGTGGTGGCGGCAAATGTTTGGTGGTGGGTGGTGATGGCGGGTAGTGGGTGGTGGTGGGTGGTTGTGGCGGAGGTGGGGTAAGTGGTGGTAGCAGGGTGGGTAGTGGGTGGTGGTGGCAGAGGCGGTTGTGGTGGTGGTGGTGGTGGGTGGTGTTAATTCTTATGTTGGTGGTGGTTATGGATTTAGCCGGTCATGATGGTGGTGGGTGGTGGTGGTGGGTGTTAATGGTTATGTCGGTGGTGGTGGGTGGTTGTGGTGTGTGGTAGTGGTTGGTGCTGGAGGTCTTTATGGTTGGTGCTGGAGGTGGTGGTGGTTGGTGCCAGTGGTTATGGCGAATGCGGGCGGTGGGTGGTGTGTAGTATGATCGAGGATATGTAACCCATGTGACGATGACGGTGTTATCCCGTATGATGACCATGATGATTGGCCCAATTATGATGACGACAATGCTAATATAATGACACTCACATGAATATATGGATATGACAACCCGTATGATGGACGACAACCATGATTACGTACACGAAGATCATAGTGATGGTAGCCCATACCATTGATGATGTCGTTTGATGACGACAACAGTTCATAAGATGGTGCCGACAGTGATCGCTAATATTGGGTGTTTTGTTTACGAGATAACCCATGCAATGCTGACTATATCCCGTACATGGCAATAGGCCATATATATGTTGGTGTTGTTGATGCTGATGACGATGATGATGACACTGATAACGAGATATATATTAGTCGTATGATCTACACCGATTACGATAGTCGCACAACTGATGATGATGCAGTTTCATGGTAACGGTGATCGATGACTATGATGATGATAACCACTATAACACAAGATAATGATGATAACTTTACGATGCTGATCATCAGCATACACATATGGTGATGATGATAACCTAGAAGTTGATAATGATGATGAAGACGAAAATGATTTCAATAATTAAGATAATAATGATGATTATTTTAGCCCATATATATCGGGATGACGATACGATAATGCTTTAGCTGTGTAGTATATACCATATATAAAACATGTCCCCCATAGGTCACATCCAATAAACTGAGAAATAGTGCGATCTCGACTTCTATAAACCTAGCTTACAGGTCTTATGGTCCATGTGTGCTATATTATGTAATGTTTTTATGTCACCTTAACACACGAGAAAACGGGAATAAGAATATAATAAGGATAAAAATGGCAAATCAAATGTTGACGGCAAGGCCTAGTAAAAGAATAATTGTGGAAACAAATATAAGGAATTGACGGATAGAAATAGAGTTTGAGAGTTTGATGGTTAATTAACATTATTATTTTGATAAAAATACATTTATTATTTTATATATCTTTTAAATCTTTACATCTAATTTTAACTATCATACTTAATATAATAACTAATATGATTTTAATTATATAAAATACCCAAAACTACTTAAATAAATATTTATACTAATTTTATAGGAAACAAATTACTTAGACGGTTTAGGTTGGTTTGGTATTATAATCAATACAAATCGAATATGATATTGTTTCCTAATCTAATACATCGGTGATGCCGAAAAAAGGAATATTAACAATATGCATGATTCAATTTCGAAGGTTGAGACGAAAATTGTGTTCCAAGTTAATCAATTGGGTAAAAGGGTTGGGTCACGGGTTTGGGTTGGATGATGGGTAAACGGGTCATGAGGGTTAAGAAATAATAATATATCATATTTACAAATTGGTTCCTAGACTATTCAGATGGATATAAAATAAGGTTAAAGTTTAGTTTTGGTTAAAAATGAATTATCTTACAAAGTTGTTTTGTATATACTAAGTAATTATAATAAACAATTAAAATTAATTGAAAGTTACTCGATAAACGCGATAATTTTACTGATAAAATTTCCCGAACATCAAATGGGTCGGGTAATATAAATCTGAAAAACTTAGTTGTTACATATAACGAATGAAAATCCATTCGTTAAATAAATAATGAATGTATTACATTCGTTACCCATTCACATTCTCTTCCGCTATTTGATAATAAATGAGGGTTTATTCGTAAAAATGTTTTAACGAATGAGTAACGAATAAAAGGCTATTCATTATTCTTAAGGTATGAGGGTTATTCGTTAACTATGTTAAAGAATAACAGACGAATGAAAGGCCATTCGGTTACTTAATGTCAGGGTCCCAACTTTCAATGAATGGTCGATTCGGATCGGATCTTCAATCAATCATGTCATAACTCACACAAAATTAATCGTGTTGACAAGAGAGTTAATGGCGGGTTACTATGTTTAGAAAGATAACCGTTTGTTAAAGACGGAATCAATAACAAACATACGGTTGCAATGAATATTCAATGACAGAAGACACACACCGGATTCACTCAAAAGATTTCCATTTATATAATGTTAATCATACAAAAGGATAATCGATTAGGATTTAGAAGGAATCCTAGGACAGCCGTCACACACAAAAATATTCTCTCAATTAATGTGTCGGTCTTATCCGTATTGTCTTTTTCCGTCTCTGTCTCGTGTGTCTTTCGTGTCACCTGGCGGCGTGCCCTAAATATTCTATTTATAGGCCTGCCAACCTAGGACAGCTGTCATTCCTTCTAGAAACCCTATCCGATAGTACATATTCAATTTACATATTCAAAAATATACTAAGTGTAAAATAAGTCTTCCGGGTAGGCTTTTCATTAAACTTCAGTCTTCGAGTACGTAGTGTACTCGGCCTTCCTTCAGACTTGGTAAATATAGAAGTGTACTCGGAATCAGTTTCTGAGTAGACTTTACTTAAAGAATATTTTACCAAGTAAAATATTCACCGAGTAGACTTCAATCTTCTTGGACTTATCAAAATTTGCTCGACAAATCTTTACGAGCAACCTTGTTCTTCTATGATCCTGTTCGGCTCATTGTCAGTTGAACAACTTATTGATAAGGCGTACTCGGGAGTACATACCTTACTTGAGCAGAACCTTACTCGAGATAACTTAAAGATATTCTATTAACTCATCAAGTATACTCGGACCATAATTATTAAAGAATACCTTGCCCGGTCTTCCAATTACTTGGCTTCTTGGACTTGGTTGACCATACCTTACTCGGAAGAGTAAAATACTTGGTCTTGAAGAACAATCCTGCTTGACAAAGTGAACCTTGCTCGGATATGCCAAATTAATGAACCTTACTCGGGAAAACACTAAAAAGCATACCTTGCTCGGATATCCACTTAAGAAGACTATTTGAAGTAAACCTTGCCCGGGAGGCAAAATCTCGTACTCGGCTAAGTAAAAGCTTACTCGAAGGTCCAAGGTGTGCTCGGATTCAATACTTAGCAGCTTCTGAGGAGGTTGAGAAGATTCCAATCTTCCAAATTCTTCGTTTAGGTCAAATCTCCTCATTTGGGTCAAATTCTTCGGTTAGGCCTAGTAAAAGAATACTTAGCAGTCTTAGATTGTTGCTCCTGAAACTTGCTGACCACCCTTCCCAAAGAGTCATCAAACTCTTGATTCTTGTTCAGATTTACCAGAATTTCAATCACCTCTTGATCTGCCACATCTTGAAATATCTCTTTTGATACATTGGCTTCTTCTGTCAAGGAATGGGCAATTGCTTCCCTTACCATCGACTCTTTAATCAGTCTTTCTTTCTCAGCAAGAGCAGCAGCAGCAGCAGTATCTACAAAGGATACATCCTTCTCAACATATACAATTGGTTCATCATCAGTTACTAAACCTTTTCCCTTTTCTTTCCTTTTCATCACCTGTTCTTCATCCTCTTGCTCATCATTTCCAAACTCATCAATCTCTCTCAATAAGTCTTCCAATTCAGAATCGTGCTCTACCTTCTTGGAACTAGCTTCTTGATCATCATTTGGCTCAGTGTGTTCTAGTTCCTCAGTAGCAGCATCCACATTTACATTTTCAACAGTCATCTCTTCATCCATGATCTCAGTAAGTTCTTCTGTAATCACATTCTCATCATCATTGGTTTCCTCTTCTCTCACTTCCATTACAGATTCAGATTCATCACTATCATCATAATTGTTCACTAAAATCTTCAAAGCATCAATACTATCAACACTTTCAGCATCAGTCATAACCACATCATTGTCATCTATATTCTCCCCCTGTTTTGGGGCAGCTGAGGTCTTCTCAACCTCCAGCACCAGGGTTTGAATCATCACTTCAGCATCAGCTAACTTTTTCAATAACAGTTCATTTTCACTTATTAGCTTTTCATTCTTTCTTCTCAAATCATCATTCTCATCCCTAACCTCCTCAACTTGTCTTTTCAATTCATCATTTTCAAACATCAACTCAGCATTTCTTTGTAACATATCATCATGTGGACTTGTAGGGTTTGATGTAGTAAATGGTTCAAAATCAGGTTGGTTGGTGGTAGGGGTTTGTGGTGCTGGTGATTGATGTGAGTATTGTTGTGTGGATGTTTTTGGTTGGTCTAGGGTAAGGGTTTGAGATGGTGATTGATGTGGTGAGGTTGGTGGTGGTGAGTGTGGTAGTGTTGGGATTGGTTGTTCAGATTCTTCTCTTTGCTCCCCCTGTTCAGGTGACATAATGATTTACCTTATTTCAGATTCTCCATGGGTAAGTCCAACCCAAGTTATTCCCAAAGATAGGGGGTATGGCATTTTATTATGAATGAGAAGAATAAGCTTATCCCATCGCGTATAGTTACCAGTTGGCGTGTGTGTATTGACTATCAGAGGTTGAATGATGCCACCTGAAAGGATAATTTTCTATTGCCTTTCATTGATCAGATGTTGGAGCGTCTTGTGGGTCAGCAATTTATTGTTTTCTTGATGGTTTTTCAGGTTCTTTTCGGTTTCCAATTTCACCGGAAGATCAAGAGAAGGCGACTTTTACATGTCCTTATGGCATGTTTGTGTATCGTCGCATGCCATTTGGGTTGTGTAACGCTCCGACCACTTTTCATCATTGTATGGTGGCCATATTTTAGTATATGACAGAGACTTCCATAGAGGTGTTTATGGATGATTTTTCGTTTTATGGTAATTCTTTTGATCTATGTTTGGAGAATCTTGAAAAGATGTTGAAGAGGTGTATTGAAACGAATTTGATGTTGAATTGGAAAAAGTGTCACTTTATGGTGACGGGAGGGATCGTTTTGGGCCACAAGAGTTCAAGAGATATTATAGAGGTGGATCGGGTAAATATTGATATGGTTAGTAGACTTCCTCCACCGACGAGTGTCAAGGCAATACGGAGTTTTCTTCGTCATGCAGGTTTTTATCGGTGGTTTATTAAAGACTTTTCCAAAATTACCCGTCCAATGACCCGACTCCTTGAGAAAGATGTTCCCTTTGTGTTTGATGAAGATTGTTTGAAGGCGTTCAAGTTTTTGAAAGAGCAACTTGTGAGTGCTCCCATTCTTGTTTCACCCGATTGGATCTTTACCTTTGAGCTCATGCGCGAAGCAAGTGATTATGAAGTTGGGGCGGTTTTGGGGAAAAGGCGTGAGAAACACTTTCATCCGATTTATTATGCAAGAAAGACGTTGAATGATGCCAAGAGAACTACACCACCACCGAAAAGAACTTTTATCCGTTGTTTTCGCATTTGACAAGTTTCAGTCCTATCTTATGCTTTCAAAGATTACCATTTTTACTGATAATTCAGCTTTGCATTTTCTCTTTCATAAGAAAGACGCGAAGCCTCGTCTTATAAGGTGGATTCTTCTACTTTTAGAGTTTGACATAGAGATCAAAGACAAGAAGGGGGCGGAAAATGTAGCGGCGGATCATCTTTCCCGTTTAGAAGGTCCAAAGAGAGAAGAGATTTGTGAAGAGGAGATTGAGGATAAATTCCCACATGAGTTGATTGATTTTGTTGCGGCCGAAAAGCAAGGTATGCCATGGTTCACTGATTTTGCTAATTGTTTGTCTAATGGCATTATGTTGAAGGGGATGACCACACAACAAAAGAAGAAGTTTTTCCGGGATGTTATTAGGTATGTTTGGGATGATCCTTTCTTTTCAAAATTGGTGGTGATTGGATTCTTAGAAGGTGTGTGACGAGAGAAGAAGGGTTGGATATCCTAAAGCATGTTCATGAAGGTTTGACGGGAGGTCATCGTGGTGCGCATGCCATGACTCAGAATGTATTTGATTGTGGTTTTTATTGGCCGATGGTTGTGAAGGATGCTATGGAGTTTGTTAAGACGTGTGATGCTTGTCAAAGCATCAGTAACATTTCATCTAAAAATGAGATGCCTAAAATCCCATACAAACTATTGAAATTTTTGATGTTTGGGGCATTGATTTTATGGGACCATTCCCTGTTTCTGGTGGTTACAAGTATATTCTAGTGGCGATAGATTATGTTTCCAAGTGGGTTGAATCCCAAGCATTGGCCACCAATGATGCTTGGGTTGTTGTGAAGTTTCTCAAGAATTTATTTACTCATTTCAGTACACTAAGGGCTATTATTAGTGATCGGGGCACCCATTTTTACAACACCGTCATGGAAAAGGCATTGGGTTGTTATGGAGTTACTCATCGCACCTCTACCGCCTACCATCCTTATACATATCATCAAGTCGAGAATGAAATAGAGGAGTGAAAAGAATTTTAGAGAAGACGGTGGGGATAAGTGGGAAAGATTGATCGGCGAATTTGGATGACACGTTATGGGCATTTAGAATCACGTATAAGACACCTTTGGGTACTACACCGTTTATGCTAGTTTATGGTAAAGCTTTTCATCTTCCCGTTGAGTTAGAGCGCCGGACATTTTGGGCGTTGAAGAAGGTTAATCTTGATCTAACCGAGGCTGCGAGGAAGAGATATTTTCAAGTTCATGAGTTGGAAGAACTTCATGATGCAACGTATTCTTAATCGTTGAATATCAAAGAAAAGACAAAAGTTTTGCATGATAGACGTTTGAAGGGAGGTAAAGAGTTTAAGAAAGGTGATAACTTACTATTATTTAACTCTCTTGTGAGGTTATTTGCAGGTAAATTGAGATGAAAGTGGAGGAGACCGTATTTGGTGAAAGAAGTTTTCCCGTATGGAGCGGTGGAGCTAGAGAATCCGAATAACGGAACTTCGTGGAGGGCCGGAAGATTTAATCGAGGTGGGAAACTCCCTTCGATCCATCTATTTAAATCGTTAATGAAGTTCTTTAGTGAAAACTCAAGTGTAGAGTTTGTAAATTTTATTTTATTTTCATTTTTATTTTGCGTTTTCAGTTTTCATTGAGTCACTAACAATAGTTTTTGTGGTTTTGTTTTGTCGTTGAGTCGTTTCAACGAATCATTACCATCATGAAGAGAGGATTTGATGAGAATTCAGAGGTTCTAGGTAAGTTTTGCCCGTAAAAATGACATAAAATCGGTCTACAAAGGCTTGGAAATTTTTTGAAAATTTTTCTAAGGCATTTAGGCATAAAACAATCGAAACTTTCTGGAAAAAACACCTCGTCAAGCCGCGCTACGAGGTGGAGTTACCTCCCCGCGCGACGCGGGCAAGGGGGGTCGGTCAAGAGAGCGCCGCGCAGCGCGGCCAAGTTCCCACCCCGGTCGCGCGGCGCGGACAACATGCATAACATCATATTTTATTTTTCAATTTTTCACCATATTATACTACTTTTTCCCACTTTTTCAAAATCCTTTTTCTCCCTCACTCAAAACCCACGAACCCTATCCCCTTTTTTCACCAAAACCACCATTTTTACAACCTCTTTCATCAAATTAAACCACAAATTCATCATAATATCATCACATTATCATAACCCACCATAAATTTTAACCTATTCTTCATCATTCAAGTCACTTGCACCACTCTAAATTTCCAAATTATTGCAACTTTAATATGTGTTTGCTTCACTCAAAGGTATGATTTCTTGTATTCTTGTTTTTTTTTTGTTTTTTTATTCTCAGTGTTCATTTTTGCTTTTATTTAGTTAGTTGGTTGTTGGGTTTGGTTAAGAAATAGTTGTAGGAGTTGGTTTATGAGTGCAACTTGGCTTGGTACATTGTTTCAGTTTGTTGGGTGCGGTTGGTTGTGTTGGTAATTTTTGAAATATCGTTTCGAGGTTGCGGTTGGGTCGGTTTGGGTTTAACCGAGTGTATCGAGTGTTGGGGTTTAGTTTCGGGATGTTAAACTTGAAATTTTTAGAGGTTGAAACGAGGTGGAAAACGGTTTTATTAACTATATATTTTACCAATTTTTGGGTTTTCCACTAGTTTTTTACTCCATGTTCGGTTTGTTGGCGCTTGGGCTTAATTGGGGCAATTAAAGTGCTAGGAGGAGGTAATGTACATTAAGTCTATGTTGTAATGTCGGTTTTCTAAACTAACTTTGTTTTTAAATTTGTTTTTTCCGTTAGCTTTATTTGACAATAAACCGCTCATTCGTACTCAATTTCCATTCAGATGAGTTCAGTTTGAAATATTTTGTAACTCGGATTTCCAAAGTTTTTATTTTCAGTTTGATTTAAAAAAATAATAAAAAATAAAAATAAATAAATCCAAAAATCAAAAAAATAACTATATTTTATTTTTTACTTTTTAATTTACTTACTCCCATTGTTTGTTTGCTTGTCTATTTTTGTTTTCAGGATGTCGAATATGAATGTGTTCAAGAAGCGGGACAGCGTAAGAAAGGCCCGGTTCCGCGCCCACGAGGTGGGCCGGCTGAAGTTGTCATTGCTAAGCCGAAAACTCGTGTTATTGAGTATCAATACAAACCGATTTAATTAAGAAGGAAAAGTCAAAAGCTCCGTGATAGTTCGTTGCTTCAATTTGCGGAAGATTCGGAATAGTATATTAGGATGGATAATCTTATTAATTCTGATTTGCTTACTTATAAGACAAATGATTGGAGTTTGTTGGAAACTATCAGTCAGAGGGAGTGAGTTGATGAGTTGTTGGACCCAAATTTTAAGGCGATGTTATGTCCCGATGGCAGCAATATAAAGAGTTGACTTTGGAATTTTTAAGTACTTATCAATACAAAGATGGTAATTTTAGTCAACCAAATGCGATTACGTTTGCCCTTGGTCGAAAGACGTATGAGATGGACATGTTCGAGTTGGGGATACCGAGCGGTTTTTACTCGGTGGCGGAAGTTCAGTTGCCGGAATTTAAGACGAGTTTGAGGGGTGCATTTTGGTGAACACACTTATTGGTCGAGGTTCGGGTGAGAATAAAGTTAATTGGTTGGATTTGTTTTTGTTTTTGGCGATGGTAGAGAAGGTGCCGGTTGATTATGCTAGTATTTTGGCGTGGTATTTTCACCGCTCAAGACGAGGTGGAACGAAGAAAAGGTCAAAGCTTGATATGGGCCCTTATATTACGGTAATAGCTCGGAATTTGGTTGTCTTTAAATTGTTTAAACTGGATTATATGAGAAAGGGGCCCATAGTGGAATTTATTGGAGTTAAGGATTTGAGGAAACAGGGATTTTAAAGCTTAGTGACCTGCTAGCATGGGAAGATAAAAGGCGGGTCCACAGGTTCATCCACCACCAGATTCCGAGGCTGCTGCGGCTATGAGAGTCGGATTGCCTACACAACATCAGAAGCCTTTACATCGGTCTGAGAGGCCAGTTATGCAGTTCCCTGTTAGGGAGCCTCGCCCCGAGACGTTTACTATTGAGTCATTGTATGACCGGATGAAGTCCGGTTTTGATCAGATGCGGGGTTATATGACCAAACAGTGTGATGACTTGAGGGGGATTATGAGAGATAACCAGCAGAGGTAGGATGACACATTGAGACACTTGATGACCGGGCTGAACATTGGTTTACCTGATTATCTCCGACAGCCAGATGTTACTGGTCCGAGTGATTCGAGTGCCCCAGGTGCTTATGGTTATGGTTATAGGGAACCGTTCTACATGTCGGGTAACCCGGAGTTTGATAATTCAGAGCCGTATTGGACGCTAGAGCGAAGTTCAGAGGAAGAAGAAGAGGAGGAACAGGACGATGATTGAGTGTGGGGACGACACATTAGCATTAGGAGTTTGTATCTTTTAGTTTATCTGTTTTTCTTTTTATGGTGTTTTAATTTATTTGGCCTGTACTAATATTGTTCTAAACTAGTTGGTTGGGTAGGAGGGTTGGAGCTTGGTGACTATTGAGACTTATTAGTAACTTTTATTTTATTTTCTAGATATTGTGTTTGATGTCACTTAGGTATGTCGAGAGGAGTGGCCGTGTTCGTTCAGAAAGAGAGAATGAATTAGTAAAACTTGGTGAGCGGTCGGTAAAGAGAGAACCCATGGAAATAGACTGGCACATTGACAGTCTCGCATATTACCAGCTAAGTCTTTTCCATTGTACTTTGTTTTTCTATTTTTATGTTTTTTACTTTTTAGGTTTTTGTTTTTAGTTGTATTGAGTAGTGTTTCAATTTCTGCATTGGGGACAATGCAAAAATTCAAGTGTGGGGATTGAACACAAGTTTTTAACTAACTTTCGTTTGGTTTATAAAATAAAAATTAAAAAGATAAAAAGTTTTGAAAAATGTCCCTTGAATTTAGTTTTCTGCATGAAAGTCGGAGATGTTAATACTTTTCGGAAATTGGTTTTTCAAACTACTAATAATATGAGATAATATAAAAGAAAACACACTTAACTTGGGATGTGTCGGTAGGCTCAGCCTTGAGAATGAAAGGGAAATTTGATAAATGGGTGACGAAAATCTTTTGTGGGTAAAACGTTTTGTCCGTGGAAAATAAGTAATGAAAGGTTGGGCCATACTTAAGCATCAGTTGTTGGTATGAATGTTATAAATATTATAGAAGTTTAAAAATTTGAATATGTTATCATATGATGCTTGGGTAGGTTTAACGTTAGAGTATGCCAAGTAGCCGGTGATATAAATCTTAAACTGCCTAGCTTTAGCGTTTTATATTTCATTGGCGTATGGTTTTATAACCCTAAATCTTGTATTGATGGATGCCTCGGGTTCAGCGACTATGGGTCTGTATGCGGTTTATCATCTGGGTATTCACAACTCCTAAGTGGGGTTATGAGTATTAAAAAAATGCTAAAAAAAGAGCAAACCCGTAGTTATCTGCCACCTAAGTCATTCAACTTGATCATTACGTACTTAAAGTACAAATACACTACTAACTTGATCATCCATATTGTTAGCCATGTGGGGTCCCCTTGCTCACTTCTCATTACCATTAAGAAACGGACCATGAGGGACACGCCACATGTAAACCCTAAAGATGAACTCGTGGATACTCACCTATGGTGATGGGTCCGGGGTATTGCTTGATAATGGGGGTATGTCATGTTGCGGGGAACACTAGCTAATTAATTAATTATACCTTAATCATATTTAATGGCTGCTTTTGTCACACCACGACCAAAGGCGTAACATGTCGGGGCGTAACATATTGATTGGAGAGTAGCTCAAAAGACACTAATTAAAGCGACAATAATTATTTAATTTCATTAACATTAAACAAATACACAAATTCAATAATAAACAACAATTACATCATGTTTTGTTTTTTGAATTATATCCTAAGGTAAAACTAATTTCTTCGATCTTGAACAATGTAAATTACTTGTACATGTAGCATGTATAAAACTAAAGTTTGTCAACATGAATGTTGGTGAGAGTACATAAGTTTTAGTTGATATATATATATATATATATATAGATAAATCACAATTCATATGTAAATGATGAGTATTACAATTCTTATGAAAATGTAAACAACTAAATAGATGTGGACCCGTTCTTATTGATACAAAATCAAAGTACTTGGGTAAATGTATGATCATACTAGATGAGGATAGATGAGGATGAGATACCAACCAGCAAACATAAAATAAACTGTAGGTTCCCTGGACGGATCACACGAGATATCCCGGTCTACTCAGGTGCGGAATCCCTGCGTAGATCGTTACGAGCGTAGAAAGCAAACCAAACAAACACACACGTATAAACCGAAACACGTTATATATTAATAACCGAACTCACATGATATGAATCACTGATGCAGACTCTCGATTAACTCAAACGACTAGCTTAACGACTTAACCATTAACCACTAAACAGCCCGTAACCTATATATAAATACACGACAACTTCGCCTGATATGTTCAGGCGAAGTTGTCCATAACTTCGCTTGTTCAACAAGTTCGCCTTGGCGAACTTGTTAACAACTTCGCTTAAACAAAAACATAAATAACATTACAGACTCGATTACAGACACTAGACTATGAACTACAGACATTTATGCACCAACAGACTCCCCCTTGGCAGTAGCTTCATATCTTGATCTTTAAGCTCTTGTCTTGTAATCCAGTATCTTCACGCATGCACTCCTTCTCTAACACATACCGTGACTACTCGCTGATATTTCCTTGCTTCGTCTTTCCAAGCAGGAATATAGAATATCTTCTTTTCATTCAACACTTGCAGATCAGCTTTCGATAAGTTAACAAGATGCATCGGATCATACACCCTCAGCACTTCTTGTTCGTCTTCGTCTTCCATCACGGCTTCAGCAGTCTGGCAATCAACATACCACCATTTAAGATTCTTCAACACATCTTGAGGCATAATCTTCATTGGAACCTCCTTAATGCATCGAATCGGTTTGTACTTCATTACCATCCATGGCTTGCCATCTGCTCTCATTCCCCTTTCTTTATCTTCCACTAGCTTTCCCTTCTGTGGCTTTAATAACTCAAACTTCTTCTCTTTTATGCTTTCTTTCCACACGATCTTCCCAATAACCCTTGCCATGTTGTCGTTGCTTCAATTGATCAGCCCCAATCTAGCCAAATCCTTCACCTCACATTCCGGCAGTGTATTGAGAGATCTCAACGTTCTTTTAAAATACTGAATCCCATCAAAACGTTTCACCACAAACAACTTTATCTGTTCATCATATAGCCAACAAATAATTCCTTTCTTCGACTCAGCATAGCCTTTGATATTATAACTCTTCTTGAACATGGTTGGAACAGCAGGCTTCTTAGTTTTAATAAACCAATGAGCACAACCTTCCTTCCACCTAGGCTGCTCCTCCCACTCAGTCTCATCATTTTCCATCTCAGTACCCATATCGGCTTTCTCAACATCTGGGATCTCATGTTCAACATTTTCTTCAATTATTTCACCTTCTTCAATCTCATCTTCAATCACAATCTGTGCTCCAATCTTCTCAATCTCCTCAATAGGCAGCACATCATCATCAAACATCACATCATCCTCTAGCATATCATCATCCAATTCTTTCAACGCATCGATCACATCATTATCATCATCAACCATCACCACCTCATCACCACCAACTGCACCCGCAGACTCCCCCTGAGCTGTGGAAGTCCCAAGAGCTTGAGTAGTTCTTGGCAACTCACCACCTGCACCTTTCGGTGCATTGGGATCATCGTCTCTGTCATTTCTCTTCTTCGTCCTTAACTCGTCGCCTCTACAGCCTGTCTCCCCCTGAGATGCCAAGAACTCCTTCATAGCATCTATAATACGCCCATGTTCAACCAGGAGGGACGACTGTAGTTGATTCTCTGCTACAAGGCGCTGAATAGCCTGGGTCTGGATAAAGTTTATCCTTGATTGCTCTGCCACGACCCGTTCAAGTGCAGCTATTCTCTCCGAGTCTGAGAGGGTTGCATCAAAATCAAACCTCATGTTAGATGTATCTGGAGTATACTGAGCAGGGATCTCGAATGTAACCGGGACATCAGAAGCAGTTGTGGACGTAACCGCAGGTGGTATCGTGACCGACAACCCTGCAGTTGCAACGACGGTAGACTCTACAAATTGTGCCACCACCTCTGAAGGAGTAAGCGTTGGAGGTGGTAACGACACAATCTCCGGAGTCGTCGTCTGTAGTGTGATGGATGGGATGCCGACAGCTGATGTAGCCACCACGGGAACATCCGCGGCGCTTGTAACCTGTACAGAAGTAGGAACAATCGACATACCTGACAGTGCGGATGGAGCAAAACGTACAACCCTTGAAGTCTCTCCAGCTCCCATACCTGCACCTGTCCTCTCCCGTCTTGAACGTCTAATCAACTTGTGGATATCTTCTTCCTCTTCTTCTGATTCACTATCATCCACCGTTCTCTTTCTCTTCCCTAACGTCCTCTCTCTAGTCACCAGCATCCTCCTCGCCTCATCCATAACATCGTCAAGATCTGAGTCAGCCACCGTCGTAGCTGCTCTAGTAACAATCACTTCCCGAACCTGTGCAGCAGAAACCTGCACTTCTTCTTGTGGATCAAAACGATCCATGTCGAAGAATCCTTGGCCGCCAAATGCAGCATCAAGGTCTACATCCTCCTCAGCCGACACCACAGGCACAGTAGGTACATCTCGAGTTGCTCCTGCCTGTTGTGGTTGAGGGTCTCTGAACTCATCCCCCCGAGCTGGCACATACCCCGGGTTTATTAAGAACCCAAAGAGTGGAGTATGCCTTGGACGACGTTCAGGCTTGCTCCTCGCACTCGAAGTACGGCATTGAGCAAAGATACGTTTGCTCACACTCTCCACGTATCTTATTGGGCGTCGTTGTGGCAAATTTGGAGCCACATGGTTCAAGATCATCTGGATGAATCTTGGATACATTATGAACCGCTCACGAGCCATCGCCCTCCTCTGTCTATCGATCTCGTAAAAGACCATCTGACTGAAGCTATAACGTTTGTTATAGGTCAGAGCAGTCATTGCGGACTGCATGGTCGCACCCATACCGTCAGTACCCGCCTTCCTCCCAGACATACACACAATCATGACGTGCATGAGGAATCGCCACTGATCGAGCAGGAACCCCTTCCGTCTCTGGGTATCGCCCAATGGACCAGAATAGACCATTCTTGGAAATGCTCCATCGCGAAACGGAGCCACAAACTCCGTAGGGTCGTTCCGAGTCTCCTCTCCAAAACGTAACGCCACCCGTATTTGTTCAGAGGAGAACTGAACTTCTTGGTTGTTGACGGTTGCTCGCATAACCGGGGGCTCAACACGGCAATCGTACTCCACAGTCTGCCAGAAATCCTCGATATTGGGTAAGGATATCGGCAGAGTCGTCGTGATTGCGTGGAATATCCTCGAGCGAATGAGGAATGTGATGATCTCACGGTAGTCTTCAACTCCGCTCGTTTCCGGGTCTAAGGTGATGAACATGTTGTGACCCGGAAAGAATTGCCTCTGGTTATCTCCTTCATCGCCTCCAGCACCTCCAACACCTGCTACTGCAGCCATATCTGCAACAAACGAACCAAGTTAGATACACGTTAAGGTTTAACACAAGTTCGCTTATCACCATGAGCGAAGTTGTGATAACTTCTGTATAGGCGAAGTTATAGTTGAGGCGAAGTTGGGAACAACTTCGCTTCATCTTTAAGTTCGTCTAATAATTTAAAATTTTAAAAGGTCCAGGCGAAGTTAATGATAACTTCGCCTCACCACAACATCGCCTCAGGCGAAGTTAAGACTCAGGCGAAGTTTAGACTCAGGCGAAGTTACGGATAACTTCGCCTAAACCTTAAGTTCGCCTGAATCTGAATCGGCGATAGTGAGATCGATTCAAACATCAAAAATCTGGTGTTTCGGCCAATTTAGACGATTAAGGAGACTAAAACACATGATAGTAAAGTAATCCGGACGATCAGTTTGTTCATGAAAACGTAAAACAAGTTTTGAAATCGGATATAGGTTTCGAACATCCGAGGTCGTTAACCGGGTGTCGAAACAACCTAGGATTAACAACATCGAACATCGAGTATAAGATATAGAACCCAAACACACCTTGAATATTGATTGAAATCGGAAAAAAAAAGATAATCAGATGAAAATCGATTAAGTTCGCTGTGTGAATCGAGGATAAGTTCGCTGATATTTCAAATAATGAACAGTTTGACTCTTGAAAATCCTTATATAGGGGCGAAGTTATACAGGCGAAGTTACGGTTAACTTCGCCTAGGCGAAGTTATTCACAAGTTCGCCTGTTTAACAACATCGCCTATATTTACAAAATCAACCCTTATAATTCGAAAATTTTGCAATTAAGTTCTAAAACTTCCCTTTAAGAATTAAATGACACGATCAAGTCCAAGTAACCAGTTATAAAATCATAAAACTAACTAAGTACAAGAAACTTTTAAAAATAAAGTATAAGGGATCAAATTTCAGTCTCGATAGGGACTACTACGTTTTAGAAAAGATCCGAACAAGAATCATACTAATTACGTGACTGTCACATAGATCCGTGTTTAGCTGTATTATGACATATAGAGACAGGTTGTAAGCAGGTAAATAACTTAAGATGGTTTTCATCGTTTCTGTGATACGAGTTAAGTTCAATTAAGCTCAAAAATTAAGTGGGCAACAACTCAGAGATTATGATGCCTCCTATCTATTCTCAAAGCGTATTTGGCTTTCCCCAAGTCACCCCGAATTGACTTCGACCCTTAGTGTCTGATTATATTTGTAATTACTCTTCATCTCCTTCCCGTTCTCTTTCTTACTCCATGATTAAGAAGTCTTGATATGTTGAACTCTAGAATGTTTCAATAACTCATATATATAGATTTTTTTTTTTTTTTTTTTTATGATAAACATTTACATAGACTTCAGAGTAGTAACCAACTGCAAGTCCCGAATCTGGATCACTGCAGTTTCTTGAAACGCTATCTTCACGGGAATCAGAACACTTACGGGCTCGTGTATGACTGGGTAATCGCTTTTCTGCCTATCATTCGGAAAGATATATATGAAGACATGCAAAACTCGTAAGGAGTTTCCACGTAAAATCAAGTAGTTTTAGTTTGTATCACATCTACTTTTACGCACCATAAAAAGTTACCATGACATACAATGACTGTCCTAAAGCCTTTTAAGCCTAATAACTTCACTAGTTAAGCACACAGAATCAGTATATATCATTTTCCAAGGTTGGATCAATTTTCTGTTAAACATAGCTAACGAACTTCTTACGAAGTAGTAGACTTGAAAAATAATTTCATTTCCCTTTTAAAAAAAATTTAACATTAATCGCCCCGACCAAAACAAAGTCTTCAGGTAAACGGCTATCCCGAAGATCCAATGGATCAGCTGGACCGACCACATACTAGTATGTGTCCTTCTAACTAAGTATGATCGACTAATTTTAAGCGAAAAAATGAAAATTCATCATAAACCGCCCCGGTCACTTGCAGTTCGTTGGTTAATGGCTATCCTCAAAATCTACAAGTAGAAAATGAGGACCAAAACCTATCCGAAGACAAGTCCTTCAAACTGAGGTAACCGACATATTTTTAAGCGATAGTGACGTTTTTTTTTTTTTTTTTAAATATAACATGAATAGCATGGTTACTCGAGATTGATCATCCCATTCAGCTCGATAAGGTTTTGAAATCTTGTTTTGTCAAACGCTTTAGTATAAAGATCAGCGAAATTATCAAGCGTATCCACCTTTTCAAGCACAATCAGTTTCTTCTCAGCACAATCCCGTATAAAATGATGACGTATGTCAATATGTTTAGTTTTACTATGCTTCACGGGATTGTTAGTTACTGAGATAGCAGCTGTGTTATCAATGCAAATAGGTGTAAGTAAGAAATTCAGACCATAGTCGCGCAACTGTTGTTGAATCCAAAGAACCTGGGAGCAGCAGTTGGATGCTGCCATGTATTCTGCTTCACAGGTCGAAATTGCGACTGAAGTCTGCTTCTTGCATTGCCACGACACCAATCTGCCACCAAGAAACTGACATCCTCCAGTTGTTGACTTCCGACTCTGATTGCACCCTCCATAATCAGAATCTGTGTAAGCGACTAGCTCCAAGTCTCCTCATCTCGGGTACCACAACCCCAGCTTCGGTTTGCCCTTGAGATACCTCAGTATCCTCTTCACACCCTTCAGATGAGATTCTTTTGGGTTTGCCTGAAAACGAGCACAAAGACAAACAGCAAACATTATATCAGGCCTAGAAGCAGTTAAGTACATTAAAGAACCTATAATAGCCCGATACTGAGTTGGGTCCACATCTGCATCACCGTCTGACTCAGCACCCAATTTGTGATTGACGCAGATAGGAGTGTCGAATGGAGTGCAGTCCTCCATCTTGAAGCGTTTGACCACATCATGGACATACTTGGTCTGATGAATGAACATCCCATCCTTCTTCTGATCAACCTGCAATCCTAAAAAGAAAGTTAGTTCACCCATAGCACTCATTTCAAACCTTTTCTTCATGACGTCCTCAAACTCGTGACACATGGAGACTTTAGATGCAGCAAAGATAATGTCATCCACGTAGACTTGCACCAGCAGGAAGTCGCTTCCTTCTCTCTTAACGAACAACGTGCTATCAATTTTCCCTCTTTCAAAACCATTTTCATGCAAGTAATCTGATAAAGTTGAATACCAGGCACGAGGTGCCTGATGTAGTCCATACAATGCCTTGCTTAACTTGTACACGTGATCAGGAAAGTCTGGGTCAGGAAAACCCGGAGGTTGCTCAACATACACTACCTCATCAACTTTCCCATTCAGAAACGCACTCTTCACATCCAACTGAAATACCTTCATCTTCTTATAAGCAGCGAATGCCAAAAACAATCTAATGGCTTCCAACCTTGCCACCGGAGCGAACACTTCATTATAATCAATACCCTCTTGTTGATTAAATCCTTTCACAACTAGCCTCGCCTTGTTTCTTATGATAATCCTTTTCTCATCTCTCTTGCACTTAAACACCCATTTTGTGCCTATCGCATGCACATTCTTCGGTTTTTCAACCAAATCCCATACTTCCATTTTCTTGAACTGAGCCAACTCTTCTTGCATGGCTTCGACCCACGAGCTGTCCTTGAGAGCCATTTGATAATTCTTTGGTTCAATCTGGCTGATAAAGCAGGTGTACAAGCATTCGTTGATTATCCCTGTCTCCTTGATGCTTGTGTAAACACAGGTGTGCTCATTCAAGCTACGTCTTGTTTGTACACCGGAGGACACATCACCAATCACATTCTCCAAAGGGTGATCTTTATGAATTCTCGTGGTCGGAACAGAACCGACATGCAAATTGTCTTCCAAGTTAGAAGAGAGCTCGTCAATGGTTGTTTCATGCTGAGAGTGAAATGGATTGAAAAATTCTTCTTCAGTCGAGGTAGCAGGGGTATCGACAGCATTTGATGAGGAAGGTTGACATTTATCGATCAGCTGTCTTTGCAATAGGTTTTCTTCCTCATCAAGGATCATCTTCGTAGCAACTCTCTCTTCCTCTTCAGCAATATCCAAATACGGTATGTTAAAAGACTTAAAAAGTTTAACATAGTCGAAAAACTCAGCAGGTCCGTTGCTTGGTTTTGGCGGTTGGTAACTTGTGATATCGGTGTTACACACCACCTCAACCTTGCTGGTCGATGTATTGAAGACACGTCTGTTGGGAGTCCCAACAACATAACCGACTAAGATTCCTTCATTGGCTACTTCACCAAATTTAGAATTTGTCTTCAAAATCGAACAAGGGGACCCGAATGGCTCAAGACCACTCAAGTTGGGCTTTCTCCCATGCATAAGCTCATAACACGTTTTACCAAGTCTTTTAACAGTTAAGACTCTATTAAGAACATAACAGGCTGTAGCAACAGCTTCAGCCCAAAACACCACAGGAAGCTTCGAATCAGCCAGCATAGTTCTGGCTCCTTCAATTAATGTTCTATTCTTCCTTTCAGCCACTCCATTCTGTTGCGGTGTATACGGAGCGCTGTATTGGTGTTCAATCCCTCTCTGAAGGCAGAAGATCTCCATCTCAAAATTCTTGAACTCCGTTCCATTGTCACTCCTGATGAACTTAACCCTTTTATCCATAACGTTCTCAACTTTGGTAATCAAATTCTTCACCATCTGAGCCGTTTCGTCTTTTGATTTCAGGAAATACACCCACGAATATCGTGAGTAGTCATCTGTGATCACCAAGCAATAAGAAGTTCCTCCTAGACTTTTTGCATTCACGGGACCGAAGAGATCCATGTGAAGCAACTCCAGAGTACTGGCAATTGAATTGACTTTCTTGGTGAGATGGGATTTCTTGTGCTGCTTTCCCTTATTGCACGCTATACATTTATCTTCAAAATTGAAATTCTTCAAGGGAACGCCCAGCACAAGTCCATTCCTGACAATGTGGTTCATCTTCCGAAGATGAATGTGCCCCATTCTCCTATGCCACAATTCGGACTCTGATTCACTCGCTTTTGTCATAAGGCATGATTCTGCCGTGGCCATTTCAGTTGATCTCATATCCATAATATATGTATTTCTTTCACGTGGAGCCTTCATCACAATCCACTCCTCTGGTATCTGAAAACCAGGTTTCAACACAATCGCCTCATTCTTTGTGAAATGAACGGTGTACTCCTTATCACAGATCTGCGACACACTCAGCAGATTGTGCTTCAACTCTTCTACAAAGTTAACCTTCTCCAAAGTCATCTTTCCGTTTGACACCGTTCCCATTCCAGTAATCTTGCCACCACTTTCACCGGCAAAGCTTACTCTCCCTCCTTGAACAGGTTTCAAATCGTGTAACAAGTATTTGTTACCCGTCATGTGCCGGGAACAGCCGCTATCTACAACCCAAAGATTGTTGGCAGCCCTGTTCAGCTGTTCCTGCACAATAAAGCAAAAGATTAGAATCTAGGGACCCAAGACCAATTGGTCTTGGATCTATACATCCCAAACTTTGGCTTTCCAAAGTTAGTATCCCAAAAATTCCTGTAAGTCCCATTAGGATATCTCATTGAAGATTGATTGTGAGGCCTTCCAAACCTTTGAGAATTGAAAGAATTATAGCTTGTGGTTTGGTTATTAGAAGTGTAAAACTGAGATTTGTTTCTATGAAAACCTGAATTAGTCACATTTTTGAATTTTAAGTGGTTTTCATTTTTAGCAGCACGAAAATTACTATTAGGCTTATTCTCAGCTTTAGTAGGCCTTACACCTCTGAATCGCTGCTTCAGAGGGCAATTTGCAACAAGATGTCCTAATTGATTACATCTAAAACAACTCCTATGCTCAACCTTTTTATCAACCGGTGTTTTAGATGTCGAGGCTATATTACCGCCCGTTCGTCTCACATATGGTGGGACGTACGGGTTTAGTGGAGTACTCCTTTTATTTGTTTTATCTTTTTCTCCACTCTTGGGTAACACAACCTCCTCTTTTGCCTTACCAGACTCGGATGACTTATCCGAATCTGACGAGACTGGACTTTGATCAGAAATTTCAACACTTGAAACAGGCGAACTTGTTTCGCCTCTACTAACATTTGGTTCTTTAACAGTTACCTTAATTGGCACTATCTGAGCAACCTCAAAATCAACAGATTTCTGAACACTAGGGTTAAAAGTGTAATTGTGATTGTACGGTGGTGGAACCTCATGATAACCGATTCCTCCTCTCTTAGCAGAGGAACCTTGATCACTAACAAGGTGATCAAGAATAGCAGAAGAATTTCTGAACTGCTCCAGTTTTTGATTCAGTTCCACCACTTTCACCTGGTGGTCAGCAATCTGTTTTTCTCTCTCAGCAATTAGTTTGGTCTTTTCTTCCAAAACTTCATAACTTAAATCAATCACTTCAATTTTTTCAGCAAGTTTTGTTTTTAGACTTTTAACATCTTTTTCACAAGCTTTTATTTTAATTTTATAATTATTTTCTCTTGATTTAATAAAGTGATGATCTTCTTTTAAGGTTTTAAATTCAGCATCCAACCTAACATACTGATCGGTTATGGTTGCTAGTTGCTCAGACAAGTTCTCACATTTTGAACAAGTTGGTTTAGAACATACCTCGGAGAGCTGGTCATTAACGTCTGCCATTAGAGCTTTTTCCTCTCCGATAACCTTCTCACTTTCTTCAGTTTCTACCTTTGCCAAATTTGCCTGCTCAAAAGTTTCTTTAGACAGCAGGTTCCAGTTGTATTCACCATCTTCTCTAGACATCATGGCACTATAATCTTTTCTACCCTCACTTTGCTGTGGAGACCTACCCTGACTTCTTTCCACACGCTCATTCCTGCATTCTTTTGCAAAGTGACCGTTTTGTTGACAATTGTAGCATCTCACCTTTGCCTTTTCAAACCCCGGCTTTCCACCGACAAACTTCCTTCCCGTCTTTCTCATAAACCTCTTTACTCTTCTCACGATCATGGCCATTTGCCATTGTAAATCTATTTCTTCCATATCGTCAGCATCAATCTGATCGTAATCTTCATCCAACATAGCTGGATCAACAATCTTCCCTTGAATGTAGTTCTCATAGGAAGCAATGAAAGAAGCATAGAGACCAAACTGCTCTTCAGCAGACTTGACACTCATAGGCATCTTGGAGTAGCTGTTGCTGGAAGAACTTGGAGAGCAACTACTCTTGCTTACCTGGGGTTGAGAACCACTCGATCCAGCTGCTACATAGCAAACATCCCCATTTGTGTTAACTGACACATGCCCCTCATGTGATGAGTTGGGGCCCGACTCTCCCTTTGTGTAGTAGGCAGCAGATTCAGTCTTCGATCCTGAGCTAGTGTTGACTTTAGCTCCATACATACCTGGATCTTGAACCTGATCCATAGGTGTCTCTTTTCTGACCATGTTAAGCTCAAAGGTTCTGAGCTTGTTGACTGCCGTTTCAAGATCATATGTGGGAAAGTCCTTGTCTTCCCTCATCAGCACAGTGTACATCTCCCATTTTGGTGGGAGAGCATCTAGAAGCTTCTCAACTATTTCTTCTTCTCAGTAGGAAATTGAATAGTTGCTCAATTCAGTCATCAGATGGTAATATCGAGTGATAATATCATCTAAGGATCCATTCTTCAAATACTTGAAGACTGAGAACTGGGTTTTGAGCAATTTTATCTTTGAAGCCCGGATTCCTACATTCCCTTCAAATCTGTTCTCAAGAGCTTCCCACAGCTCTCTTGCTGATGTGTACTTTCTGAACGTATGAAGGATCTCTTGTGGAAGAGCCATCTTGGGGCCTTGGTAGCTGACCCTGCTTCAACTTCCATCTTCACTAACTCCGAGATGTTGATCGACGACATCTTTCCCGAAAAGTAAGAAACCTGTAAAATTAAGAATTTTTTTTTTTTAAGTACTGTAGGCGAAGTTACGGATAACTTCGCTTGAAGTAGGCGAAGTTGTAGAGAACTTTGCTGAAGAACTTCGCTGACGAACTTCGCTGATAACACTGCTGATTAACTTCGCTGATTCTTAACTTCGCTTGAGGTAAGCGAACTTAAGAGGTAGGCGAAGTTGTAGAGAACTTCGCTTGAGTTAGGCGAACTTGAGAAGGTAGGCGAAGTTGTGGATAACTTCGCTTAACCTTATATCTTCGCCGAAACCCTACGCACAGTGACGGCAACTTCGCCTGATGAACACGAAGTTTCTGCAGATCTGTAAATCGGATTTTAACGAGGTTTTTGACGGTGTAAAGGCTTGAACACGATGGTAGGAGGTAAGAATGATCAATAACACAGAAAACACGTCCCGCGAATAGTCGAAACGGGACGATTTCTACACCCGCGTGAATATCCCGAACCACACAATCGAGCAAATGCTCTGATACCAATTGTAGGTTCCCTGGACGGATCACACGAGATATCCCGGTCTACTCAGGTGCGGAATCCCTGCGTAGATCGTTACGAGCGTAGAAAGCAAACCAAACAAACACACACGAATAAACCGAAACACGTTATATATTAATAACCGAACTCACGTGATATGAATCACTGATACAGACTCTCGATAAAACTCAAACGACTAGCTTAACGACTTAACCATTAACCACTAAATAGCCCGTAACCTATATATAAATACACGACAACTTCGCCTGATATTTTCAGGCGAAGTTGTCCATAACTTCGCTTGTTCAACAAGTTCGCCTAGGCGAACTTGTTAACAACTTCGCTTAAACAAAAACATAAATAACATTACAGACTCGATTACAGACACTAGACTATGAACTACTGACATTTATGCACCAACATAAACAATTATGCATATAGAGCATTATCATAGAACATGCAATAATCACACATAAACCATATATTGAATTGTGTTTTGAATAGATGTAGAAATAAAACACGAGTAAAATTGAATAAGGTATACATGCTACCCCCAAATATAAAAGATGGAAAAATGGGTGTGTAAACTCACGTTCGAGGTAAGGGAGACGCTAATGAGGAAGTGGTTAACGCAAACAAGTAAGTTAGTTCCATGGAGAGTCTCAACAATAAGTCCTAAATAAAGTTATAATTAAATAAACAATCTAACAACACAAACGAACAAAAAAAAGACATGATGGGTTCATAACGAATTTGGGATCGATAAGGCATATTATACGTTATTTTTATAAGAGTCGACTAAAAAGCGTAAATGATATAATTATTTACACAAGTTACTTATCTATTTTTGAACAATAATTTGTTAAAATATTATTATAGATGTATCATATAATTATTTATATACATATCAAACGAAAAACTCATTTTGCAAGTTTTAGCGACGAAAGGTATGCTTAGACGAGTAAAATTGTTTCTAGTTTCTTAATTAATTATATTATTTATAAAGTTAGGAAACTATATTGATTTATAATTATATATGTGTGTGGATGTAAGTGTGTGTGTGTATATATATACATATATATATCTTCACATACAAAAAGTTCTAAACGAAAAATTATTTTATAGTTTTGTTGGTGTCTGGATCGTTTAAATGACTAAAGAATATAAATTTTAAAATAAAAAAAAGAAAACAATAGTTTAAATAAAGAAGAAAGAAAGAAGAAAAAAAATTAAAACAAAAGGCCTGCCCCGGGTCATTGTGTGGCTGGGTTTTAGCGGGGTGCCCCAACCAACTGGGCTAGTGGCTCACTTGATTAGATTATGAAGCAACAATATATTTCAACAAACACTGAAACAGATCCCAAATCAATAAGAACCCTAAATCTCTAATTCCCAATTGAAAATCAATTGCCCTCTGTCAATTAAAACTGATAGAGGGCTTTGGTTACTCGCCTAATTCTGAACCAGAAACACAAAACTAATTACCTTAATCGAGTTCGTATTAATGGATACGACACCTAGGGTTTTCGGCTGAAATCACACTTAAACATGATTCAAATGGCCTTCTGAGTTATAATTGATATGAGGTTTAGTTTCGTGGTTATGAGAGGATGGTGTGGGTCAATTTAATTGACTTAATATCGTTTATATATTACGTTTTGAGGTTAATTCAGCCGCAGATTGTTTATTTTGGAAACAAGTCAATTAGCTGTCCAATGAGAATCATATTCCACAAATAGAGTGTCGGTTGATTCGATTTTAGTTAACAAATGATTTGATACATTCAATTACGCGTATAATCCGTTAATTAGGGAGCAAGAAAATTAAGGGGGGGGGGGGGGGAGTGTCTCATGTTGACGGGAAAGGAAGAAGAGGGAAAGGGTTTTTAATATTTTATTTTGCAATTTAGTCCCTAAACTTTAGATTTGGGTGCACAGGTGGATAAATGTTAGTTAGGGGGCTAAATGTACTAGTTTAATAGTTTTAATATATTATTAAATAAATGAAACTAAAACCGAGTGGTGGGAAGTGAAATAACTTATCAATCATCGATTGAATTAATAAGTTGTTGAGTTTATTATATAACGATAGCCCAGAAAATAAAATAACCCATGAAAGAAGAAAGAAAAAAAAAGAAATTTAAACGAGTCGGGTTTTCGGGTCTGAAAATTGACGAATGCTATAGCTTTGGTAGACTTTGATGCTTAAGCTTAGATGGATAAACAATACCCTTGATCGTCTTAACTATTCATGAAAAAACAAGAGAAAAAAAATTTTAAATATGCTAGTTTAGAGGCTTAAGTCAAGTTGGGGTGGTCTGGTCTGGTAAAAGCTGAAAATAAACGGGTCTTAATTATGTAAACCACTGAGTAATATAAATTGTTAGATCTTATTTGTCCAGGTAAAGATTAAGGCATGAGTTTAAGTGGACAACAATATCGGTAATCGCGGTTTTTGCGCTTTAAAACTTTAAATTAATCTATATGTTTTTAAGACTATTTTCCGATTCTGATTCCATTGCGTTAGACTTTTTCAGGGATGAAAAAAGAGTAACTGTGGGGATATTTGATATAATGATAATTATATATATTTCCCTTCAATATTATATATAATATTTAATTAGTTATTTTTCGTTTTTAGTTAAGATTTGTATAGTAATAACATAATTGTGTTTTGAAGGTCCCGGAAGTTAATCGTGGTTGAAAAGGGCGAAAACCAAGTCAAAACAAGCCTAAACGAGAAGTTGGAACGTGTTAGAAGAAGAACCGGTCTGACCGGCCCCAGATGGAGTACGCTTCGCCACGCGGCCAGGCCATAACCCCTGATCGTGTGGCGCTTAGATCACCAAATTTCAGAGAATTACCCGTTTTTGATCAATTTGTGGCCCTGTTTCCTTATATAAACACCCCTAACCGTAACCTGAAAAATACCCTACAACTACCAGACAAATTTGAAGATTATTGGAGCTATTATTCGAGATTCTTTCCGATTTTGAAGGAAAGAGAGCATTCAGTGAAGAGCTATACATTCAAGAGAGAAGATTACGGGTTTTATCACCTTTGATTCTCCGTTCTTCATTACTTTCACCATGTTTTCATATATTATTATTATTTTTTCTTTTGATTACATGATGCTAGGCTAAACTATTTAAACTACTTAGGTCATGGTTAAATTTTGATTGGGATTCTTTTCGTTATGAATTTTATGTATTAAGTAAATTGTTGAGTTTGATTTAATTGATGCGTATGAGTACCTTGTTTTATTTGCTTAGGTTTATTGTTTGACATTACCCTTGTTAATTGTTTCATAGGATAGGGTTTTGATAGGTCATTTACTGTGTGTTCTTGACTAGTTTGTGATTCAATTCGAATAAGATCATAGAAACAATAAAAATAATCAAATAAATAAAAGTGAGCTGCTAGTTGTAAGGTGATAGGTTATTGATAGATCTTTGTTGATTAGGATTGCTAGATTTAGTGCTTCGTAAGGAGTCCGTCTATGTTTGAAGTGTCAACCTAGTCTATTAAGTCAATTGAGTTTGCTTAGCTACCTTTAATTTCCATGCTGTAAGGTAGGATTTCACTATAACGGTACTTAAACATAAATAATTAAATGACCGTAAGGGGTTTAATATATAAAACTAGCGTGTCTTAAAACTTGTTAGAAAATCATAGGTGTCTTCTTGAGTAGGGTCAGGGTCCTGTTGGGTTTTTCTTTCAAGGGTCTTTCTTACGATACCACACTACATGAAAAACGACTTTTAGCCACACATGTGGTCCGGGCGATTTGCCACACTTCGGCTTAATTGTGTGGCTAAAAGGTCTTTGACCACGTTTGAAAACCTTCCAGACTAGTTTTGGCCACACATGTTTTTCTTCATGTGACCATTCATTACCGACTCAGGTACTTTTCGCCACACTTTGGAAAAAACTGTGACATAAGCTAGCCATATTATAAAATGTGTGGCGAAATGAGACACACAGTCATAGTTTGTTTGATCTTTGATACATGTGACCAAAAAACATGTATTAGCGACACTCTAAGGGAAATTGTGACATTTAACTAGCCACATGTTTTAATAGTGTGGCCAAATGTGACGAACGGCTATTGTATTGATAAGAGATGTGTCTAAAAGGTAAAAGATATAGCCACTTATATTACATTGTGTGACCTAATGTCACATTTGTTAGACACATTTTTAATCATGTGGCGAAATATGACGAACAACCATTATATTTATAAGTAATGTGGCTAAAACCTTAAAACATATGGCCACTTATACGAGGTTGTGTGACCAAAGAGTAGTTTAGTTTTATTTTTCCTATGTTTTTTATTGTCACGCATACACTTATTATGTGTGGCTGTAAGTGATAAATGGTTATAGTTGAATACTTTTAAGCGTGTCCAAACGTAATTAATGGCCACACTTTGATTTGATGAGTGACTAAGTCATCATTGTCTTTTCAGTTTCTTGTGCCGCCAATTTCAATTTGACAGGGAGATGTTTCGCCGGTTCTGATGGTGTTTAAATACCAGTCACGGTTTCCGATTTCCCACATATCACCTCCAATATTCCAGCAAATCACAATCGACCCCATCGCCTTCTTCACCATCTTCTTCACGGTTTCTGATCGATTTCCGAAAATATTTTGGCGCCACCAAATTGGTGAAGCTCCACCCATCTACTACGACCCCACCTTCTTCACCATTGTTTTCCACTTTGATTCCGGCGCTGTCCAGAAGAATCAAAGGGTGTTCAGATATATTGACTATGTCAACCCTCTAACCATCAGGTTCAAACAACTTAACCGAATGGTTAGGTTTCTTGGGTACACCACTGCTGAGTATTTCAGCATTGTGATGGAAGCCCGGGGCATCGAGGTCGCATGGATCGTGTTGAACGGAATCGAGGACTTCAAGGTTGTGTCCGCTTATGGGACATTCCGTACTGGGGTGCACCTTTACCTACACAGGCTAAAGGACTCCACCTGCACCTCGGATGGCATGTGGGAGAGGATCATGCCCTCTCTTACTCCAGAAGAGAATGATCAGATGATAGATTCAGATATGGAATCCGATGGTAGGACTTAGCTAGTAATAATTTGTAATTAGTTTTTTTATATTAATATTGTAATGCATGTAAATTAATTATTAACTATAAATATAATTAATATATTTTGGTTATCCAATTAACTGTGTTGATGAAGTTGCATGCATGTATTTTATATTTGTTGATGATGTTTGAATGTGTGTATTTAGTTAATGTCTGTACGTTTGAAATTAACCAAATGAAATAGACTAGGGGTGCAAACGACACGGACTACTCGAGATCGGCTCGTGAAAAAGCTCGATAGAGCTGAGCTTAAACGAGCCTGAGCCCGAGCTCGAGCCAAAAAGAAAACTTGTTTATAAAACGAGCCCGAGCCCGAGCTTCAGTTATCGAGCTCAAGCCGGTTCGCGAGCCTAACTAGCAACTAGTTGTGCAAGTTGTTTTCAGATTATGCAGATTTTTATGTTGTATGTTTTGGTATAAATAGGTGGCTAATGTGTCTTGTAAAAGTGTGATGGTTAAATCCCTTTAATACAAAACAGTTTTGTGACTTTGATTACCAACAATATAAAAAATTAATTAATAAATATTAAGCCAGCCGAGCTCGCGCCGAGCTTGAGCATGAAAACTACGAAACGAGTCGAGCTCGAGCTTTATTAATTAATAAAGAACAAAATGAGCCGAGCTCTTGCTCGAGCCCTGTATAAGTAAAACGAGTCAAGCTCGAGTCTGTTCATACGAATGATTCAACAAACCAGCATGTATAAGTTGTAATAGTATTAAAAACAACCAATATTTCTTTACTTTGAATTATTAAGTACAAAGTATGTATCACAACTAAATTTAAACATTATTAACATCTAACTAGGCGAACAAATTAGTGTATCAATGTACACAACTGATGGCTTTGAAAATAATATGTTGGTCGACAACTCCGACATCGACCTCACCAGCAGTTCTGTAACAATAGACAGAACTGCTAGTTTGAATCAACAGTTCTATATGCAGGGTTCAATCGCCATTACAAATAGTTGTAGGCTTTTCCCCGGGCCTCCAGTAATCATTCGGGGACTCATTACTAAGTAGTTGATTTGGTTGTACATGTGGAAATCTATATCCTCATGAGGTTAAGTAACCGTACTAAATTCCTCACCGACCTCGTCATACGAATGTCTATAATTATTGGGTGGAGTCATAAGGACAACATGCTTTTTTCTATCCAGCTGATCTTGAACATAAAACACCTGGCGTGCTTGCGAGGCCAATATGAACGGATCATCCTTGTGGCCAAATTTGTTTAGGTCGACCGACGTGTAACCAAGAATATCATGTTTGACATGTTTACGGTCAACCCATCGGCACATGAAGACAGGAATTCTTTTAGTATGATAATATAGGACCCATATCTCTTGCAAAACCCCAAAATAAAAGTTTTGTCCATAGGTCACCACGTCTTTTTTGATGTGCATGTCATTCGCTCTAGACCAACCCCGTTGTTCTGGTATTCTCTACCATCATGAGATTTTGTACGAAATGCAAAACCATTGATGTCGTATGAGTCGTATTTGTATACATTGCGGTGTGCTCCGTGTGCAATCCACTTTACGGTTTTCGATATAGAACTTGGGGAGACTGCTAGCTCTCTTTCAACCTGAATTTTATTATAAGGATTATATTCACCTACATTGCAGAAACTATAAAAGATTTTTAAAAACTGTAAAAGACTTAATAAATTGATCTACCTCGTCGCGTAACCAGTCACCAAACTTTAAGGTATGCTCCTTCTCCAGCAATGCTTGTCGTTTACCAGGCATTTGGTTTTTCAAAGAGGTCTTGTGTTGTATGCAAGTAGGAGTATAATATATTGTGGATTAATATATATATATATATATATAATTTAGAGTATATATGTTAGTAATACTTAATTACTCGATATACAACGCTATTTCGGGCGTATTCCGCAGCACATAGAAATGTGCTCTCTTGAAGAGATCAGGAGAAACCTCAACTGATTTAGTGTCCGTGACAAGAATTGTCTCCCCATTATCATCATGCTTATCATGTGGAATACCAACAGTACTCTTGATGCTTTTTTGGTATTCGCTGAGAAACTCGATTGTTTCTTCCGCAATGTTCTCCCCACCAATGCACCCTTCTAGATAAGTTTTGTTTCACACATGCCCTTTGATAACCTTCATACAAATTGCAAAGGGATACATCTAACGAAAGCATGGTGGCCCACATAATTTTATCTATATGAATAGGTGCACGGTTAAAGTGAACCATGACATCAAAAAAATGATGGAGGAAAGTACTTTTCCAGCAGGCACAATGTAACTATTTTCTCTTCCTGCATCTTATCAAGAACTTCTACAATGATTTCTTTGCTACAAGTTGACTTGAAAAAAAAACAAAGCCTGATTATTCTCATTGGTTCTACCATGATGGACCGTATTGCAAGGGGCAAAAACTGTTGCATAAGCATGTGATAATCATGTGATTTAAGGCCTTGTATCTTCCTTTCTTTAAGTTTCACCAAACTAGAGAAGTTAGAACAATACCCTAGTGGAGCCTTCAGTTTATACAATGTTTCAAGAAACATGTCTTTTTCTTGTGCTGATACTGTGAATCATGCTGTAGGCAGTTATGTATTGTCGCATTTTGCTTTCGGTTGCAACTCCTTTTTAATCCCTAAAAACTCCAAATCCTTTCTAGCTGCCAACCCGTCTTTTGTCCTACCGGGAATGTTCAGCAACGTCCCGACAATACTCTCTGTCACATTCTTTTTCAACATGCTTCAAATCAATACAATGTTGGAAAGGTAAATGTTTCCAATAGCTGAGTCGTTGGCACCATATGTTTAACTTTTTCCATAATGGCTGCGACATTGTGTTATCCCTTTTTCTCTTACTCCCACTTAGAGATTTTGATCCCTTCCCCTTTCATTCTTAAGGTTTTTGACCTCGTCGTATATCTCTTCCCCTGTCATAGGCTCTTTAGTGGTTCTCATCTCTTCTTTTCCGTTGAACGTCTTTGTTTGTTTTCTGAAAGGGTGGTCATGTGATAGATGCCTTATGTGGGCAGCATAACTTTGCTTCTTTGTGTGATAAAGTCAAACACACTGAGTGTCGCCCTGACACAATACAAAACCTTTGAATCCACTGTAAGGGCAACCACATAGTGTACGAAGAGCAGGGTAATCATTAATTGTCCATAATAAAACTACATGTAGTGTAAATATTTCTTGTTTATATGCATCATATGTTGGCTCCCCGACCTCAAATAAAGATGCTAGATCGTCAATTAAAGGCTGTAAAAACACATCAGTATTGTTTCCTGGCACTCCGGATATTAATAAGGAAAACATGATGAACTTTCTTTTCATACACATCCAAGGTGGAAGGTTGTAAATGACTACTAAAACAGGACACACACTGTGGTTTCTCTTGCCTCTATATACATCGACCCCATCATTGTAAATCCCTAGACGAAGATCTTGGATCGCTTCCGATGGTATCGGAGTATCTGTCATCTATGGCTTTCCATGCTGGTGAATCTAATGGGTGGCGTAAAACACCGGGTTTATTGGTACTCGTGGCGTGACATGTTAAATTCTCTACTGTGGTCTTTGATTGAAAGAGGCACTTGAATTGTGGAATAATGGGAAAGTACCACAGTACCTTAGCGGGAATGTTTATGTAAGTTTTGTTAGTGTTCTCATCCACCTTCCACCTTAACTTGTTACAAACTGGACATGCTTCCAAATCCTTGTATTCCTTATAGTAAATAATGCAGTCACTAATACACACATGTATCTTTTCGTATCCTGAGCCCATTGCCTTCATCATCCTTTTGTCCTTATACATAATATTTACCATTTCGTTATTTGCAGGTAGCATCTATTTCAACAATTTCAGAAGTTCATCATAGAACTTATGAGATACCCCGTGCTTGCTCTTCCAGTTGAGTAGTTGTACTAATGCAGACAACTTGATGAAGTCAGGACATCCTTTATACAAGGGCTTCTCAGCGTCAGCAAGTAGTTGTAGAAACTGTTGATGCTTCTTGTCGCCTTTGAAATTGTCTTTTGTAGCATTTACCACTTCTACAGTTTCACAGGCATATGTTGTAATGTTGGTGTCAGCAAACCAATATTATTATCAGTCACATTAGTTGGATTGTTGGTGTCAACAAACCTAGTATTATTATCATTAGTTGGAACGTTGGTGCAGAAAAACCCAGTATTATTAAAATTAGTTGGAATATTGGTGTCGGCTTCTCCTTGTTTTATCCAAGTGGTATAATTCTTATCAGTTTCAAACCTTTACAAGTCATGTTCTACATCGTCTATACTAAGAGAAACGTTGTTCACACACCGAACACATGGACATGAAATAGAAATTGTTGGTGATTTTTCCTTGCAATTACGAACTGCATAATCTAGAAATGCCTTAACACATTTATATGCTTTACTGCACCTGTCGCCTACTGACATCCAAGACTTATCAATCTTCCAACCTGAGATTAATGAAGCCTTTTGGTTGGATTGAGTAGCCGGCAGCAACTTTTTAGGGTTTGGTGAGATTGTGAGATTTTAAAAAATATTAGAAGAGGTTCAATTTTGTTCTCATCACGGTTGATTATAAAAATATTAGAGGAGGTTCTATTATGTTCTTAGGGTGTAGCTTAAACGGTTGAGGCACTTGTGATTAAACATAGATTGCAATGGTCGCGGGTTCGAAACTCAAGAACATATTATTATTAAATTTTTATATTAACCATTTTGCTGCTACATCAAAGCCCTAAAATTAAGTAACAAAACTGATGGACATACAACTTGTTAACTTTTCTCTAATTACAAAACTAATTAAAAGCCCCAAAAACAACAAGCACAAAACAAATACAGTTTCTTAGCTTTTTACTTAGGTTACAAAACTAATTAAAAGCCCTAAAAACAAAAAGAAGCAAATAATGTACAATTTCTTCACTTTTTTTTTCTGATTCACTCCGTGAAGCTACACTCCTTGCAAGTAGATCCTCTAATGAGTTATTTGCCCTTATCAAGATATGAATTATGTTTGTACATCTTGTGCATACATCAGATCTTGTGGACGAACAACAATCAGACCATATAAAGAAATCACATTTGTTTCCATAAATTAAAAAAATATAGAGTTTAGGGTCAACAATCAACATAAAGACTGGATGAATTCCAACTTTATTTTCAATGACACTAACCTAAGATGCACATTTGTAGAACCTCCGAACTCGATTTTTGGTGGTCCTTGATGTTTATAGAATGACTTCTTTACCACAAAAACAATAAACCTGAGATTGATTGCTTCTGTTACTAGATGTTGAGATCGATTCCATGGAGATCGATTGCTTTTGAGGTTTTTTTAAGTGTTTTATTTTAGTGTTTATGGGGTGAAAAAGGAGTTTTTAGTTTTTTCTATACCTAGGTAGTTTTTGTGTGTGTGTGTGTGTGTATATATGTGGGTGGTGGTGGGTTAAGGTGGTCATGATGGTGGTGGACGGTGGCGGAGATGTGGTGGGTGGTGGCGGCAAATGTTTGGTGGTGGGTGGTGATGGCGGGTAGTGGGTGGTGGTGGGTGGTTGTGGCGGAGGTGGGGTAAGTGGTGGTAGCAGGGTGGGTAGTGGGTGGTGGTGGCAGAGGCGGTTGTGGTGGTGGTGGTGGTGGGTGGTGTTAATTCTTATGTTGGTGGTGGTTATGGATTTAGCCGGTCATGATGGTGGTGGGTGGTGGTGGTGGGTGTTAATGGTCATGTCGGTGGTGGTGGGTGGTTGTGGTGTGTGGTTGTGGTTGGTGCTGGAGGTCTTTATGGTTGGTGCTGGAGGTGGTGGTGGTTGGTGCTAGTGGTTATGGCGAATGCGGGCGGTGGGTGGTGTGTAGTATGATCGAGGATATGTAATCCATGTGACGATGACGGTGTTATCCCGTATGATGACCATGATGATTGGCCCAATTATGATGACGACAATGCTAATATAATGACACTCACATGAATATATGGATATGACAACCCGTATGATGGACGACAACCATGATTACGTACACGAAGATCATAGTGATGGTAGCCCATACCATTGATGATGTCGTTTGATGACGACAATAGTTCATAAGATGGTGCCGACAGTGATCGCTAATATTGGGCATTTTGTTTACGAGATAACCCATGCAATGCTGACTATATCCCGTACATGGCAATAGGCCATATATATGTTGGTGTTGTTGATGCTGATGACGATGATGATGACACTGATAACGAGATATATGTTAGTCGTATGATCTACACCGATTACGATAGTCGCACAACTGATGATGATGCAGTTTCATGGTAAAGGTGATCGATGACTATGTTGATGATAACCACTATAACACATGATAATGATGATAACTTTACGATGCTGTTGGTACATGTGTGTCAGTAGTTCATAGTCTAGCAGTTGTAATCGAGTCTGTAATGTAATTATGTTTTTGATTATGTTTATGTTTTTGTAACAAGCGAAGTTGTCAACAAGTTCGCTCAGGCGAACTTGTTGAACAAGCGAAGTTAATGACAACTTCGCCTGAGGCGAAGTTGTCGTGTTTATATACTGTTCGCCGTAACACTATATGAGTTGGGGTTTTAGGGTTTCGTTTCAGCCGTTCAGTTTGAGTGTTCGTGTTTGCTAGTGTCTGTAATAGTGACCTGGAGTCACGTGTTCGTGTTATCAATATAACGTGTTTCGGTTATTGCTCGTGTGTTTGATTTACATATTCTGCACTCGTATCTAACTACGCAGGGATTCCGCACCTGCGTTGTTAGCGACATCCCGTGTACGATCCGTCCAGGAGCCTACAATTGGTATCAGAGCCGATGGCTCGATTGTGAGGTTCGGGATTTCACGCGGGTGTAGAAAACGTCTCGTTTGACCTATTCGCGGGACGTGTTTTTATCGGGATAGTGTTATACTCGTGTTTGACAGTCATTTTCAAGCCATTACATCGATCGGAAACTGCTAGATTGACGAAATCAGATCTGAACAGTTTCCTTGTTCATCGGGCGAAGTTACAGTTCTTCAGGCGAAGTTGCCGTCACCGGAAGTAGGGTTTCGGCGAAGATATAAGGATTAAGCGAAGTTAACCACAACTTCGCCTACCCTCATAAGTTCGCCTCAGCGAAGTTATCCTCAACTTCGCTTACCTCCCAAGTTCGCTTACCTCCTAAGTTCGCTCATTCTAAGCGAAGTTATTTTTAACTTCGCCCAGTCAAGCGAATTTAAGATCCAGCGAAGTTAACTTTCAGCGAAGTTATTCTTAACTTCGCCTACTGTGCTGTTTGGAAGATTTTTTTTAAATTTTCGGATTTTCGTGTTTTCGCAAAGATGTCGTCAATTAACATCTCCGATTTGGTCAAGATGGAAGTAGAAGCGGGGTCAGCCACTAAGGCCCCGAGGTTGATGAAAGGAACTGACTTCGTGGCATGGAAGGACAGATTCATCCAATACATTAAATATCAGGATGCAAAAATGTGGGTGTGCATCCAGGATGGATATATCCCTCCAACTATGCAATACGAAGGTCGTGATGTGGTTAAGAAGTATAGCAAAATGGAGGACGAAGAAAAGAAAATGTATGAGGCCGAGAGCAAGGCCCATGCTGCGATAACAATGGCACTTCCTCAAGAGGTTCTCCATACGTTCCGAAAGTACACTTCTGCGAGAGAGCTTTGGGATGCTCTAGAAAATGGATTCGAGGGGAACGTGGGTATCCGTGCATCAAAGATTAAACTTTTGAAGACTCAGTTCTCCGTCTTCAAATTTTTGAAGAACGAATCACTGGATGATATTATCACCAGATACTATCATCTAATGACAGAACTTAGCAATTATTCGATTGCTTACCGAGAAGAAGAGATCGTTGAAAAGCTTCTCGATGCTCTCCCACCGAAGTGGGAAATGTACACCGTTCTTATGAGGGAAGACAGAGACTTTCCTAATTATGATCTGGAAACGGCAGTAAACAAGCTCAGAACTTATGAGCTTAATATGGTTCGAAAAGAAACACCAACAGATCAGATACAAGACCCTGGTATGTATGGTGCAAAGGTTAACTCAGGCTCAAGTTCGAGGCCTGAATCAGCTGCTTATTACTCAAAAGGGGAGTCAGGTTCTGACTCTTCTCATGAAGGAAACGTTTCTGTAAACTCGAATGGTGATGTCTGTTTCGTTGCTGGAGGATCAAGTACTTCAAAGCCTCAAGCATCCACAAGTGGTTTCTCTGCAAATGCCTCAAGCAATAACTATTCCAAAATGCCAATGAGTGTCAAATCTGCTGAAGAGCAGTTTGCAGTCTATGCTTCTTTTATTGCTTCATATGAGAACTACATACAAGGGAAGATTGTGGACCCTGCTGCTCTAGATGAGGATTATGACCAGATCGATGCTGATGATCTGGAGGAGATGGATTTGCAATGGCAAATGACAATGATTGTGAGGCGAGTTAAACGGTTTATGAATAAAACTGGGAGAAAGTTTGTTGGTGGTAGGCCTGGATTCGACAAATCTAAGGTAAGGTGCTGTAATTGTCAGCAATACGGGCACTTTGCCAAAGAATGCAGAAATGAAAGAGTTGAACGTGGACAAGGTCGGCCTACACAACACTCTGGATTTAACCGAGAGATTAATGCCATGTTGACCAGAGAAGCAGGTGAGTACAACTGGAACCTGCATTCAAATGAATCTGGTGAGCAAGCGAACATGGCTGAGGCTGAAGTTGAAGAATGTGAGAAGGTTGATGGAAATGAGAAAGCTACTGAAGAAGAAACAGCTTTCATGGCAGATGACAAGGATAATCGCTCCGAGGTACGTAATAAGAATATTTGTACTAATTGTGAGAATTTGTCTGAGCAACTAACAACAATAACTGATCAATACGTTCGTTTAGATGCTGAATTTAAAAATCTTAAAGAAGATCATCATTTTACTAAGGCAAGAGAAAACAGTTTTAAAGTTAAAATAAAAGCATGTGAAAAAGATGTCAAAAGCTTAAAAACTAAACTTGCTGAGAAAATTGAAATAATTGATCTTAGTTATGAAGTTTTAGAAGAAAAAACAAAATTGATTGCTGATCGGGATAAACAGATTGCTGACCACCAGGTGAAGGTGGTGGAACTGAATTGCAAACTTGAGCAGTTCAGGAATTCCTCGGCCATCCTAGATCACCTCGTGAGTGATCAAGGTACCTCTGCAAAGAGGGGAGGAATCGGATATCACGAGGTTCCACCACCCTTTAACCACAACTATACTTATAATCCGAGTGTTCAGAAATCTGTTGATTTCGAGGTTACTCAGACAACTCCCATCAAGGTTACAAATATAGAACCAAGTGTTAGCTGTGGCGAAACGAGTTCGCCTGTTTCAAATGTGAAAGTTTCTGTCTCCAGTCCAGTCTCATCGGAATCGGATAAGTTGTCTAAATCTGGTCAGACAAAAGAGAAGGTAGGGTTACCCACCGGTGGAGATAAAAATGAAATTTCTAAAAAGAGTTCTCCACTCAATCCGTACGTCCCACCTTATGTGAGACGAACGGCTGGTAACACTGCCTCTACATCCAAACCAACATTTGACAAGAAAAAGGAGAGCCGGTGTTGCTTTAGATGTAACAAATTAGGACATCTAGTTGCAGATTGCCCTCTGAAGCCGAGATTCAGAGGTGTGAGGCCAAATAAAACTGAGGATAAGCGTCATTTTGTTACTGCTAAAAATGAAAACTTTTCAAAGGGCCAAAATGTAACTAATTCAAGTTTTCATAAAAACAAACCTCAGTTTTTCAACCAAACCACAAGATATAACACTTTCAATTCACATAGGTTTGGGAGGCATTACACTCAATCTGCAAGGAGATTTCCTAACAGGACTTACAGAAATTATCCTGATGCTAACTTGAGTAAGCCAGGGTACGGGACGTATCGATCCAAGACCAATTGGTCTTGGGTCCCAAGATTCTAACTCTTTGTTTTATTGTGCAGGAACAGTTGAACAGGGCTGCCAACAATCTTTGGATTGTAGATAGCGGCTGTTCCCGGCACATGACGGGCAACAAACACTTGTTGCAAGATTTAAAACCTGTTCAGGGAGCAAGAGTTAGTTTTGCTGGTGAGAGCGGAGGAAGGATTACTGGTAGAGGAACAGTGTCAAATGGGAGAATGACTCTGGAGAATGTGAATTTTGTGGAGGAATTAAAGCACAATCTGCTGAGTGTGTCGCAGATTTGTGATAAAGATTACACTGTCCATTTCACGAAGAATGAAGCGATAGTATTGAAGCCTGGTTTTCAGATACCAGACGAATGGATAGTTATGAAAGCTCCACGTGAAACGAATACATATGTGATGGACATGAGGTCTACTGAAATGGCCACCGGAGAATCTTGTTTAATGACAAAGGCAAGCGAATCAGAATCAGAATTGTGGCACAGGAGAATGGGACATATTCATCTTCGGAAGATGAACTTCATTGTCAAGAATGGGCTTGTGATGGGCGTTCCCTTAAAAAGTTTTAACTTTGAAGACAAATGTATAGCATGCAAGAAGGGAAAGCAACACAAGAAATCCCATCTCACCAAGAAGATTAACTCAATTGCCGGTACTCTAGAACTACTTCATATGGATCTCTTCGGTCCCGTGAATGTACAAAGTCTAGGAGGTACCTCTTACTGCTTGGTGATCACTGATGACTACTCGCGATATTCGTGGGTATATTTTCTGAAAACGAAAGATGAGACGGCTCAAATGGTGAAGAATCTAATTACAAAAGTTGAGAACGTCATGAGTAAATCAGTTAAATACATCAGAAGTGACAATGGGACAGAGTTCAAGAACTTTGAAATGGAAATCTTCTGTCTTCAGAAAGGGATTGAACATCAATACAGCGCTCCGTACACTCCGCAACAGAATGGAGTGGCTGAAAGGAAGAACCGAACGTTAATTGAAGGAGCCAGAACTATGCTGGCAGACTCGAAGCTTCCTGTAATGTTCTGGGCTGAAGCAGTTGCTACAGCCTGCTATGTTCTGAATAGGGTGTTAACCGTTAAGAGACTTGGAAAAACTTGTTACGAGCTTATGCATGGAAGGAAGCCCAACTTGTGCGGTCTTGAACCATTCGGGTCTCCTTGTTCGATTTTGAAGACTAATTCGAAATTTGGTGAAGTAGTTGATGAAGGAATCTTAGTCGGTTATGTAGTTGGGACTCCCAACAGACGGGTCTTCAATACGTCGACTTGCAAGGTGGAGGTGGTTTGTAACACCGACATTACTAGTTACCAATCGCCAAAACCAAGCAATGGACCTGCTGAGCTTTTCGACTATGTTAAGCTTTTTAAGTCGTTTAACGTACCTGATTTGGAAATTTCTGAAGAAGACGAAAGAGCTGTGACGAAGATGATACTTGATGAGGAAGAGAATCTATTGCAACGACAGCTTATTGAGAAAAGTCAACCTTCCACATCAAACTCTTTTGATACCCCTGCTGCCTCTCCTGAAGATGAGTTTATCAATCCATTTCACTCTCAGCCAGAAACAACCATTGATGAGATCTCTTCAAATTTGGAAGATAATTTGCATGTCGGTGCTGTTCCGACCACGAGAATTCACAAAGATCACCCTTTGGAGAATATTATAGGTGATGTGTCCTCAAGTGTACAAACCAGAAGTAGCTTGAATGAGCACACCTGTGTTTATACAAGCATAAAAGAAACGGGTATAATGAACGAATATTTGTACTCCTGCTTTATTAGCCAGATTGAACCGAAAAATTATCAAATGGCTCTTAAGGACAGCTCATGGGTCGAGGCCATGCAAGAAGAGTTGGCTCAATTCGAGAAGATGGAAGTCTGGACTTTGGTTGAAAAACCAAGGAATGTGCATGCTATAGGCACAAAATGGGTGTTTAAGTGCAAGAGGGATGAAAAGGGAATTATCATTAGAAACAAGGCAAGGCTGGTTGTTAAAGGGTTTAATCAGCAAGAGGGTATTGATTACAATGAGGTGTTTGCTCCTGTCGCCCGTTTGGAAGCGATAAGATTGTTTTTGGCGTTTGCTGCATTTAAAAAGATGAAGGTATTTCAGTTGGATGTGAAGAGCGCGTTCCTAAATGGGAAAGTTGATGAGGTTGTGTATGTTGAGCAACCTCCGGGTTTTCCTGACCCAGACTTTCCTGATCACGTATACAAGTTGAGCAAGGCGCTATATGGATTACATCAGGCACCTCGTGCCTGGTATTCAACGTTATCAGACTACTTGCTGGAAAATGGTTTTGAAAGAGGATTGATCGACAGTAAGTTGTTTGTGAAGAGAGAAGGATGTGACTTCCTGCTGGTTTAAGTCTACGTGGATGATATCATTTTTGCTGCATCAAGAGCATCCATGTGTCAGGATTTTGAGGCTGTCATGAAGAAACGATTCGAGATGAGTGCTATGGGTGAACTAACTTTCTTTCTAGGATTGCAGGTTGATCAGAAGAAGGACGGGATGTTCATTCATCAGACGAAGTACGTTCATGATGTGCTCAAGAGATTCAAGATGGAGGACAGTTCTCCATATGACACTCCAATCTGCGTCAATCACAAATTGGGCGCTGAATCAGATGGTGACGCAGATGTGGACCCAACTCTGTATCGGGCGATAATAGGTTCATTAATGTATTTAACTGCTTCTAGGCCTGATATAATGTTTGCTGTTTGTCTTTGTGCACGTTTTCAGGCAAATCCGAAAGAATCTCATTTGAAAGGTGCAAAGAGGATACTACGGTATCTCAAGGGCAAGCCGAAGCTGGGGTTGTGGTACCCGAAGGGAGGAGACGTTGAACTGGTGGCATATACAGATTCTGATTATGGAGGATGCAATCAGAGTCGGAAGTCAACCACAGGAGGCTGTCAGTTTCTTGGAGGAAGATTAGTTTCCTGGCAGTGCAAGAAACAGACATCAGTTGCAATTTCAACATGCGAAGCTGAATACATGGCAGCATCCAACTGCTGCTCTCAGGTTTTGTGGATTCAGCAACAATTACGCGACTATGGTCTGAATTTCTTACTCACTCCTAATTTAATTGATAACACTGCCGCCATCTCAGTAATTAACAATCCCGTGAAGCACAGTAAAACTAAGCATATTGACATTCGTCATCACTTCATACGGGATTGTGCTGAGAAGAAACTGATCAAGATCGAAAAGGTTGATACACTGGAAAATTTTGCTGATCTATTTACAAAAGCGTTTGATAAATCCAGATTTCAAAACCTAATTGAGCTGAACGGGATGATCAATCCCGAGTAACCATGTCTTTGTGTTTATTAAAAAAAAAAAAAAAAAAAAAAAAAAAAAAACGTCACTATTGCTTAAAATTAGTCGGTTACCTCCGTTTGACGGACATATCCACGGATATGTTTTGGTCCTCGTTTCTACTTAGAAAATGAGGGTCGCCATTAACCAGATGACTGAAAGTGACCGGGGCAGTTATGATGTGTTTTCTTTCTGTCGCTGAAAATTAGTCGGTCATACATAGTTAGAAGGACACATACTTGTATGTGGTCGGTCCAGTTGATCCATTGGATCTTCAGGATTGCCGTTTACCTGAAGACTTTGACTTGATCGGGGTGACTGAAGTCAAAAGTTTTGTTAAGGGGAAATGAAATTACTTTTCAAGTCTATTACTTCGTATGAAGTAAATGTGCTATGTTTAACAGAAAATTGATCGAACCTTGGAAAATGATATATATACTGATTGTGTGTGCTTAACTGGTGAAGTTATTAGGCTTAAAAGGCTTTAGGACAATCATTGTATGTCATGGTAACTTTTTATGGTGCGTAAAAATAGATGTGATACTAACTAATTTTACTTGATTTTACGTGGAAACTCCTTAAGAGTTTTGTGTGTCTTCATATATATCTTTTCGAATGATAGGCAGAAAAGCGATTACCCAGTCATACACGAGCCCATATGTGTTCTGATTCCCGTGAAGAAAGCGTTTCAAGACACTGCAGTGATCCAGATTCGGGACTTGCAGTAAAATTCTACTTTGAAGTATATGTTCAAAAAAAAAAAAAAAAAAAAAAAAAAAAAAAAAAAAAAAAAAAAAAATTTGAGTTATTGTATCATATTAGTGATCATAAATTCAAAACTTCTCTATCTTAGAGCAAGATAAAGAACGGGAAACAGAAGAAGAATACATACAAGATAATCAGACACTATGGGTCGAAGTCAATTCGGGGTGACTTGGGGAAAGCCAAATACGCTTTGAGGATAGATAGGAGGCATAAATATTTCTGAGTTGTTGCCCACTTAAATTTTAAGGATTAATTGAACCTAACTCGTATCACAGAAACGATGAAAACCATCTTAAGTATATTACCTGCTTACAACCTGTCTCTATATGTCATAATACAGCTAAACACGGATCTATGTGACAGTCACGTAGTTAGTATGATTCCTGTTAGGATCTTTTCTAAAAACGTAGTGGTCCCTGACTAGACTGAAATTTGATCCCTTATTTCGTTAAATTTTTATAAGTTTTTCTAGTTTTGTAGTTGTATTATTTTATAACTGGTTACTTAGACTTGATCATTTTTGTTTAACTCTTTATGAAAGTTTCAAATGTTAATTGAAAATTGTTCAAACCTTAAGGTTTAATTTTAAAATTTCGGGCGAAGTTGTTGAATTAGGCGAACTTGTGTTTAACTTCGCCTAGGCGAAGTTAAGAGTAACTTCGCCTGAACCAACACCACCCTATATAAGGGTTTTTGAACAGTCGTTTTCATTATCAAAATTGTTTCAGCGAACTTGTACTACAAAAATTCCGGCGATACTTTTTCTTTCCGAACTTCGATCTTTGATTCCAGTTTCTATCTTTCATTGACGGTATGTGGTGTCGATAACTTTCCCAAACATACTCGTTCATTATCGTTTTACCCGGTTCGAGACCTAGGGTCGTCGGACCTTCAAAACCTAGTTTTTCAACCTTGTGATACGTCTTCATGGACGAACTTTACGTCTCAAAACCATTAATATATGTTGTTCTTCACTCCTGGATCGTCAAATCGTTGCGAAAACATCGGATCTGGACCATTTGAATCTGAACAGTCGCCGTTTCAGATTCAGGCGAAGTTAGGGTTTATGCGAAGTTATCATCAACTTCGCCTATACCAATTCACTTCACAGGTTTTAGACGAACTTACAGATGACGCGAAGTTGTTCCCAACTTCGCCTCACCTTTAAGTTCGCCTATACAGGTTTAATCACAACTTCGCTCGTGGTACAAAGCGAACTTGTGAGTTGCTTAACCGTTCACTAACTTGTTTTGTTTTGTGCAGATATGGCTGCTGTTGGCGGTGCTGGTGGTGACGACGGTGATAATCAACGACAGTTCTTTGCGGCCCATAACCAGTACATCACGCTAGATCCAGACGCAAGATTTGTGGAAGACTACAGGGAGATAATCATGTTTCTCCAGCGCTCAAGGATCTTTCATGCGATCACAAATACCCTGCCCATTTCACTGCCTAACATAGAAGACTTCTGGCAGACGGTATATTATGATTGCAGGCCTGAGCCCCCGGTGATGCGAGCAACCGTAAATGGTCATGATATAAAGTTTTCCTCTGAAGATATACGGTTGGCTTTGCAGTTTGGGGAAGAAACAAGGGATGACCCAACGGAGTTCGTTGCTCCGTTTCGTGATGGAGCGTACCTGAGGATGGGTTATTCAGGACCGTTGGGGGACACGCAGAGGAGGAAAGGGTTTTTGCTGGATCAGTGGCGCTTTCTGATGCATGTATTGATTGTATGCATGTCTGGGAGGAAGGCAGGAACGGATGGGATGGGCGCGACGATGCAGTCTGCCATGATTGCGCTGACTTACAACAGACGATATTCGTTTAGTCAGCTGATATTTTACGAGATTGATCGTCAGAGGAGGGCGGTGGCGCGCGAGCGATTTATCATGTATCCTCGGTTCTTACAAATGATTCTTAATCATGTCGCTCCGTCGCTACCGCAGAGACGCCCTATTAGATACGTCGAATGCGTGACGAAACGTATCTTTGCTCAGTGCCGCACTTCGAGCACTCGTAGCAAGCCTGAGCTGCGTCCCAGGCATACTCCATTATTCGGGTATCTCATCAACCCGGAGTATGTTCCTGCAGGAGGGGACGAGTTCAGAGACCCACAGCCACATCAGGCGGCAGCACCCCATGCTGTACCAGCTGCGCCTGTTGTATCTACTGTTGTTTCTGCTGCTGTGCCAGCTGCTGTGCCTACTACTGAAGAAGTAGATCTTGATGCTGCTTTTAGCGGCCATGGATTGTTTGATATAGATGTCTCAGGTTCTCAAGTCATGGAGGTTACTAGAGCAGTTACTTCGGTAGCTGACTCCGATCTTGACGAAACATTTGCTGAAGCGAGACGACTGATGGTGTCTCGGGAGAGGACTACTGGAAAGAGGCCGAGAACTGTTGACGAGGATGATGAGGAAGTTGATGAAGAAGAAGCAGTTCAGCTTGTGCTCAGACGTTCACGAAGAGAACGGACAGGTATGGGTTCGGGAGCTGGAGAATCTTCGAGGCTGGTACGTTTTGCTCCACCTGCCTTGTCTGGTATGTCTCTTATTCCTTCTACAGCACAGGTTACTGCTGTCGAGACGTCAGCCCCAGCAGTTGTGTCTCTACCACCCCAATCGCTTACTCCACCGGTGGTAGTTGCACGATTTGTTGAGTCGACCGTCACTACTACTGCAGGGTTACCAAATGTACCACCTGCGGTCACTTCTGCTGCTGATGTCCCGCCAACTCCAACGCCTACTTCAGATTCCGAAAGGATTACATCGCTAGAGCGGATTGTTGATGTACAGTCAAAGACCATTGAACGCCTAGTGGAATCCAATCGACTACAAGCAGCCCTCCTGGTTGAACACGGAAAAGTGATAGATGCCTTCAAGGCATTCTTGGCATCTCAGGGGGAGAAGACTTGTCGGGGAGATGAGTTGAGGACAAAACGGAGAGAAGATCAAGACGATGATCCCAATGCACCGGAAGGTGCAGGTGGTGAGCTGCCAAGAACCCCTCAGGCTCTTGGGGCTTCCACAGCTGAGGGGGAGTCTACAAGTGCAGCCGGTGACGACGTTGTAGATGCTGATGTTGAAGATGTTATAGATGCGTTGAAAGAGTTGGATGAGGATGATGATGAGTTTATGAATGAAGATGATGTGCTGCCGGTTGATGAGATCGGGAGGATCGGAGAGCAGATTACTGTTGAAAACGTGTTAGAGGAAGGGGAGATTGATGATGACTCCGTGGAACACGAAATTCCGGAGGTTGAGAGACCAGAGTTGGATGATGAGAGCGTAGTGGAAGATACTGAATGGGAGGAACAACCGAATTGGAAGGAGGGTTGTGCTCACTGGTTCATAAAGACGAAGAAGCCGGCGGTCCCTAAAATGTTCAAAACAAGTTACAATATTAAGGGATACGCAGAAGCAAAGAAAGGTATTATCTGCTGGATATATGACGAGCAGCTGCGGCTCTTCGTGATCAAAAGATACGATGGAATTTAGTACTTCAGGAGAACGTTGAGATCTTTAAACACACTGCCTGAATGTGAGGTAAAAGATTTAGCCAGACTGGGATTGATAAACCGAAGTGAAGACAACATGGCTAGAATCATCGGGAAGATCGTGTGGAAGGAGTGCGTTAAAGAGAAAAAGTTTGAGCTACTGAAACCACAAAAGGGGAAACTTGTCGAAGACAAGGATAGAGGTCTGAGAGTTGATGGAAAACCTTGGATGGTTATGAAATATAAACCGATCCGGTGCCTTAAAGAAGTACCGCTGAAGCTCATGCCCAAGGACGTGCTCAAAGACCTAAAATGGTGGTTTGTGGACTGTGAGACAGCGGAGGCGGTTATGGAAGATGAGGATGAACAAGAAGTGCTTAGGGTTTACGACCCGATGCATCTTGTTAATCTATTGCAGGCTGATCTGAAGGTGCTCAACGAGAAGAAGATCTTCTACATTCCTGCTTGGAAGGATCAAGCTAGGAAATATCAACGGGTGGTGTCGGTGTGTGTTAGAGAGGGAGCGCACGCGTAGAGATGCAAGATTACAAGACTCAAGATTTGAAGATCAAGATATGAAGCTACTACCAAGGGGGAGTCTGTTGGTACATGTGTGTCAGTAGTTCATAGTCTAGCAGTTGTAATCGAGTCTGTAATGTAATTATGTTTTTGATTATGTTTATGTTTTTGTAACAAGCGAAGTTGTCAACAAGTTCGCTCAGGCGAACTTGTTGAACAAGCGAAGTTAATGACAACTTCGCCTGAGGCGAAGTTGTCGTGTTTATATACTGTTCGCCGTAACAGTATATGAGTTGGGGTTTTAGGGTTTCGTTTCAGCCGTTCAGTTTGAGTGTTCGTGTTTGCTAGTGTCTGTAATAGTGACCTGGAGTCACGTGTTCGTGTTATCAATATAACGTGTTTCGGTTATTGCTCGTGTGTTTGATTTACATATTCTGCACTCGTATCTAACTACGCAGGGATTCCGCACCTGCGTTGTTAGCGACATCCCGTGTACGATCCGTCCAGGAGCCTACAGATGCTGATCATCAGCATACACATATGGTGATGATGATAACCTAGAAGTTGATAATGATGACGACGACGAAAATGATTTCAATAATTAAGATAATAATGATGATTATTTTAGCCCATATATATCGGGATGACGATACGATAATGCTTTAGCTGTGTAGTATATACCATATATAAAACATGTCCCCCATAGGTCACATCCAATAAACTGAGAAATAGTGCGATCTCGACTTCTATAAACCTAGCTTACAGGTCTTATGGTCCATGTGTGCTATATTATGTAATGTTTTTATGTCACCTTAACACACGAGAAAACGGGAATAAGAATATAATAAGGATAAAGATGGCAGATCAAATGTTGACGGCAAGGCCTAGTAAAAGAATAATTGTGGAAACAAATATAAGGAATTGACGGATAGAAATAGAGTTTGAGAGTTTGATGGTTAATTAACATTATTATTTTGATAAAAATACATTTATTATTTTATATATCTTTTAAATCTTTACATCTAATTTTAACTATCATACTTAATATTATAACTAATATGATTTTAATTATATAAAATGCCCAAAACTACTTAAATAAATATTTATACTAATTTTATAGGAAACAAATTACTTAGACGGTTTAGGTTGGTTTGGTATATAATCAATACAAATCGAATATGATATTGTTTCCTAATCTAATACATCAGTGATGCCAAAAAAAGGAATATTAACAATATGCATGATTCAATTTCGAAGGTTGAGACGAAAATTGTGTTCCAAGTTAATCAATTGGGTAAAAGGGTTGGGTCACGGGTTTGGGTTGGATGATGGGTAAACGGGTCATGAGGGTTAAGAAATAATAATATATCATATTTACAAATTGGTTCCTAGACTATTCAGATGGATATAAAATAAGGTTAAAGTTTAGTTTTGGTTAAAAATGAATTATCTTACAAAGTTGTTTTGTATATACTAAGTAATTATAATAAACAATTAAAATTAATTGAAAGTTACTCGATAAACGCGATAATTTTACTGATAAAATTTCCCGAACATCAAATGGGTCGGGTAATATAAATCTGAAAAACTTAGTTGTTACATATAACGAATGAAAATCCATTCGTTAAATAAATAATGAATGTATTACATTCGTTACCCATTCACATTCTCTTCCGCTATTTGATAATAAATGAGGGTTTATTCGTAAAAATGTTTTAACGAATGAGTAACGAATAAAAGGCTATTCATTATTCTTAAGGTATGAGGGTCATTCGTTAACTATGTTAAAGAATAACAGACGAATGTAAGGCCATTCGGTTACTTAATGTCAGGGTCCCAACTTTCAATGAATGGTCGATTCGGATCGGATCTTCAATCAATCATGTCATAACTCACACAAAATTAATCGTGTTGACAAGAGAGTTAATGACGGGTTACTATGTTTAGAAAGATAACCGTTTGTTAAAGACGGAATCAATAACAAACATACGGTTGCAATGAATATTCAATGACAGAAGACACACACCGGATTCACTCAAAAGATTTCCATTTATATAATGTTAATCATACAAAAGGATAATCGATTAGGGTTTAGAAGGAATCCTAGGACAGCCGTCACACACAAAAATATTCTCTCAATTAATGTGTCGGTCTTATCCGTATTGTCTTTTTCCGTCTCTGTCTCGTGTGTCTTTCGTGTCACCTGGCGGCGTGCCCTAAATATTCTATTTATAGGCCTGCCAACCTAGGACAGCTGTCATTCCTTCTAGAAACCCTATCCGATAGTACATATTCAATTTACATATTCAAAAATATACTAAGTGTAAAATAAGTCTTCCGGGTAGGCTTTTCATTAAACTTCAGTCTTCGAGTACGTAGTGTACTCGGCCTTCCTTCAGACTTGGTAAATATAGAAGTGTACTCGGAATCAGTTTCCGAGTAGACTTTACTTAAAGAATATTTTACCAAGTAAAATATTCACCGAGTAGACTTCAATCTTCTTGGACTTATCAAACTTTGCTCGACAAATCCTTACGAGCAACCTTGTTCTTCTATGATCCTGTTCGGCTCATTGTCAGTTGAACAACTTATTGATAAGTCGTACTCGGGAGTACATACCTTACTTGAGCAGAACCTTACTCGAGATAACTTAAAGATATTCTATTAACTCATCAAGTATACTCGGACCATAATTATTAAAGAATACCTTGCCCGGTCTTCCAATTACTTGGCTTCTTGGACTTGGTTGACCATACCTTACTCGGAAGAGTAAAATACTTGGTCTTGAAGAACAATCCTGCTTGACAAAGTGAACCTTGCTCGGATATGCCAAATTAATGAACCTTACTCGGGAAAACACTAAAAAGCATACATTGCTCGGATATCCACTTAAGAAGACTATTTGAAGTAAACCTTGCCCGGGAGGCAAAATCTCGTACTCGGCTAAGTAAAAGCTTACTCGAAGGTCCAAGGTGTGCTCGGATTCAATACTTAGCAGCTTCTGAGGAGGTTGAGAAGATTCCAATCTTCCAAATTCTTCGTTTAGGTCAAATCTCCTCATTTGGGTCAAATTCTTGACCCAACAATCTCCCCCTAGATTGGAACACTTCAGCTGACCCAAAACACTCTATGGTTACTTACACTTAGCAAAATACACACCAAATTTCATAATCAAATTACATAAACAAAATTACATAATCAAAAGTTTGTCCGAAGACATTACAAAGCAAAGCCTATTCTATCTGTTTTTTCTTTTCCTTTCATTGTAGGCTGCTTGTCTTCTCAGCTGGATTACAGATGCTGCTCTTTCTCTGAAGATATTGAGCACTTGGTAGTGAGTGTGTCCTTCTGGTATCACCAAGTCTCTAATATCAGCTAGATCTTCATTGTGCAAGCAAGCAAGATCTGCATCTCTCTTTATCACAGCCAGCACCTTTCCATCAGAATTCATCAATTTATATTCTCCATTTTCCTTGTATTCAATTTGAGCAATGATGCCATTCTTCTGTACATTGTAGTTTGGCCTTTTCATTCTTCTTCTCAAACTTATACACTTACTCATGTTGGACAGTGGATCTTCATATCTGACATACATCTTAAAGTCTCTTTCAACAATATCCATCTTCTTTATCTTTGCTGATCTTCTTGCTTTGTTCATTGAAGCGACACCTCTGCTTATGTTGTCTTTTAAGAATCTGAACCCATTTCCAGCTTGCTCATACAGGTATTTAGATAAGTCATTCATTTGTCTCCCTGCAGATCTGCTTCTGTCCCTGAAATCATAAAGATGAAGTGACTCCATTCTGCTCAGTTGTTCTTCATTGTATTATCTGAAGTCACTTCTCACAATAATTTCCCTCAACTGCCTACTTTCCATAATCACATTCAAAGTATCAGTTACTGAATCATAGTAGAGCTCTCTTGGTAGATCCACACCAGATTGTGGTCTTGTTCTTTGTTGTACTGAGCTGCTTAATTCTCCTCTTCCTCCTTGGCCTCTTCCTCTTGGGAATCTCTGATGTAGTGGAGGTCTGAGTGGAATTGATTTCTTGGGCTTTTGAGGTCCCAAGTTGAATGTTTTCACATATATGGCTTCCACCATCTCAGTAGGAAGGTTTGCTATCTCCACAATGTCATGTCCTGCTGCCTCCAGTTCAATTAACATTTTGATCATTCCTGGAGTTCTTGCTAGTCCAGCAGGTACAAATCTGCCATTAGCATAATATCTGGGATTTTCTCCTTCCCTCAATGCCTTTTCCCACTCATCTTTTTGCAGATAGAAAAGAGTCTTCAAATCCTCTTTCTCCAAAACATTAAAATCTGCTTCAGTCATCCCTCTCTTGTTTATCATTATGTTTCTAAGGATGCTGATCATTTCCTCATTCTCCCAAGGCATGAATGGTTCAGTTTCTTGTTCAGGTTTGACATCATCTTGAGGGATAGGAATTTCAACAGGTTTGACTTGCTCCTTTTCCTTCTCCCTTAAGGTCTGAATTCTTCTTTTCTTCTTTGGAGGCTCATCAGGTAGTTCAGTTTGAATTGAGCTCTTAGTATAGACCCTTTTTAACTCTTTCTCTTTCCTTTTGGAATACTGGTCAAATACTGCCTCTTTACTTAGATTTCTTACAACCTCAGGCTTCATGCCTTTCTCAATCAAATATCCACACATACCATCATATTTCTTCTTTAATTCTTCCAACTCCACCTTACCATCCTGTTTTACAAACTTTTTTGACACTATCTCTTTCTCACTGTTGTAAAGATCTTGAATTTGGTCAGCAGTGTATTTTTCCAAGGCAGCTTCAGAATAGCCTCTAACTTTCAGATAATTTTTATAATGCTCAGTATTTTTCTTTCTTTTCTCAACCTTCTTTAAGACTTCCTCTGCATTGATTTCTATGTTGCCCCTTTGAATATAAGTCTCTTCAGCTTGAAGGGTCTCAGCAGTGGAGCTTGTACCAACTTTCTCTCCTCCTTGATCAGGGTTGTCATCACCCTCTTCATCAGACTCCTCAGAGTCATCCTCCTCATCATCTGATAGATCAATCATGGCATCTATTTTGGGTTCATCAGTGGCAGGATGATCTGGTTCATCCATAGTTGGCACATCAGGGACACCTTGTATATGTTCACCAGGTCTTAGACTTTGTAAAGGTGTGGCCCTAAAAGGACTTTGTTCAGATCTTCTTTTTCTTCTTTCATAAGTCTTTTCAAATCTTCTTTCTCCCCAGTTACTGGTAGGGTTCTTTCTCAAATCCTCCTTTACTTGTTCTGCCCATTTCTTGGCAGCCATAGATGCAATTGACTCGCCAATCTCTTCAGGTATTATCATGTCAGTAATTAGATTGGTTGATGGTTCAGCAGTCTTAGATTGTTGCTCCTGAAACTTGCTGACCACCCTTCCCAACGAGTCATCAAACTCTTGATTCTTGTTCAGATTTACCAGAATTTCAATCACCTCTTGATCTGCCACATCTTGAAATATCTCTTTTGATACATTGGCTTCTTTGATCAATAAGTCCTGCTGTGCTAACTCTTCTTCTGTCAAGGAATGGGTTTGCTTCCCTTAACATTGACTCTTTAATCAGTCTTTCTTTCTCAGCAAGAGCAGCAGCAGCAGCAGCAGTATCTACAAAGGATACATCCTTCTCAACATATACAATTGGTTCATCATCAGTTACTAAACCTTTTCCCTTTTCTTTCCTTTTCATCACCTGTTCTTCATCCTCTTGCTCATCATTTCCAAACACATCAATCTCTCTCAATAAGTCTTCCAATTCAGAATCATGCTCTACCCTCTTGGAACTAGCTTCTTGATCTTCATTTGGCTCAGTGTGTTCTAGTTCCTCAGTAGCAGCATCTACATTTACATTTTCAACAGTCATCTCTTCATCCATGATCTCAGTAAGTTCTTCTGTAATCACATTCTCGTCATCATTGGTTTCTTCTTCTCTCACTTCCATTACAGATTCAGATTCATCACTATCATCATAATTGTTCACTAAAATCTTCAAAGCATCAATACTATCAACACTTTCAGCATCAGTCATAACCATATCATTGTCATCTATATTCTCCCCCTGTTTTGGGGCAGCTGAGGTCTTCTCAACCTCCAGCACCAGGGTTTGAATCATCACTTCAGCATCAGCTAACTTTTTCAATAACAATTCATTTTCACTTGTTAGCTTTTCATTCTTTCTTCTCAAATCATCATTCTCATCCCTAACCTCCTCAACTTGTCTTTTCAATTCATTATTTTCAAACATCAACTCAGCATTTCTTTGTAACATATCATCATGTGGACTTGTAGGGTTTGATGTAGTAAATGGTTCAAAATCAGGTTGGTTGGTGGTAGGGGTTTGTGGTGTTGGTGATTGATGTGAGTATTGTTGTGTGGATGTTTTTGGTTGGTCTAGGGTATGGGTTTGAGGTGGTGATTGATGTGGTGAGGTTGGTGGTGGTGAGTGTGGTAGTGTTGGGATTGGTTGTTCAGATTCTTCTCTTTGCTCCCCCTGTTCAGGTGACATAATGATTTACCTTATTTCAGATTCTCCATGGGTAAGTCCAACCCAAGTTATTCCCAAAGATAGGGGGTATGGCATTTTATTATGAATGAGAAGAATAAGCTTATCCCATCGCGTATAGTTACCAGTTGGCGTGTGTGTATTGACTATCAGAGGTTTAATGATGCCACCTGAAAGGATAATTTTCTATTGCCTTTCATTGATCAGATGTTGGAGCGTCTTGTGGGTCAGCAATTTATTGTTTTCTTGATGGTTTTTCAGGTTCTTTTCGGTTTCCAATTTCACCGGAAGATCAAGAGAAGGCGACTTTTACATGTCCTTATGGCATGTTTGTGTATCGTCGCATGCCATTTGGGTTGTGTAACGCTCCGACCACTTTTCATCATTGTATGGTGGCCATATTTTAGTATATGACAGAGACTTCCATAGAGGTGTTTATGGATGATTTTTCGTTTTATGGTAATTCTTTTAATCTATGTTTGGAGAATCTTGAAAAGATGTTGAAGAGGTGTATTGAAACGAATTTGATGTTGAATTGGAAAAAGTGTCAGTTTATGGTGACGGGAGGGATCGTTTTGGGCCACAAGAGTTCAAGAGATATTATAGAGGTGGATCGGGTAAATATTGATATGGTTAGTAGACTTCCTCCACCGACGAGTGTCAAGGCTATACGGAGTTTTCTTCGTCACGAGTGTCAAGACTTCCTCCAAGACTTTTCCAAAATTACCCGTCCAATGACCCGACTCCTTGAGAAAGATGTTCCCTTTGTGTTTGATGAAGATTGTTTGAAGGCGTTCAAGTTTTTGAAAGAGCAACTTGTGAGTGCTCCCATTCTTGTTTCACTCGATTGGATCTTTACCTTTGAGCTCATGCGCGAAGCAAGTGATTATGAAGTTGGGGCGGTTTTGGGGAAAAGGCGTGAGAAACACTTTCATCCGATTTATTATGCAAGAAAGACGTTGAATGATGCCAAGAGAACTACACCACCACAGAAAAGAACTTTTATCCGTTGTTTTCGCATTTGACAAGTTTCAGTCCTATCTTGTGCTTTCAAAGACTACCATTTTTACTGATAATTCAGCTTTGCATTTTCTCTTTCATAAGAAAGACGCGAAGCCTCGTCTTATAAGGTGGATTCTTCTACTTTTAGAGTTTGACATAGAGATCAAAGACAAGAAGGGGGCGGAAAATGTAGCGGTGGATCATCTTTCCCGTTTAGAAGGTCCAAAGAGAGAAGAGATTTGTGAAGAGGAGATTGTGGATAAATTCCCACATGAGTTGATTGATTTTGTTGCGGCCGAAAAGCAAGGTATGCCATGGTTCACTGATTTTGCTAATTGTTTGTCTAATGGCATTATGTTGAAGGGGATGACCACACAACAAAAGAAGAAGTTTTTCCGGGATGTTATTAGGTATGTTTGGAATGATCCTTTCTTTTCAAAATTGGTGGTGATTGGATTCTTAGAAGGTGTGTGACGAGAGAAGAAGGGTTGGATATCCTAAAGCATGTTCATGAAGGTTTGACGGGAGGTCATCATGGTGCGCATGCCATGACTCAGAATGTATTTGATTGTGGTTTTTATTGGCCGATGGTTGTGAAGGATGCTATGGAGTTTGTTAAGACCTGTGATGCTTGTCAAAGCATCAGTAACATTTCATCTAAAAATGAGATGCCCAAAATCCCATACAAACTCTTGAAATTTTTGATTTTTGGGGCATTGATTTTATGGGACCATTCCCTGTTTCTGGTGGTTACAAGTATATTCTAGTGGCGATAGATTATGTTTCCAAGTGGGTTGAATCCCAAGCATTGGCCACCAATGATGCTTGGGTTGTTGTGAAGTTTCTCAAGAGTTTATTTACTCATTTCAGTACACTAAGGGCTATTATTAGTGATCGGGGCACCCATTTTTGCAACACCGTCATGGAAAAGGCATTGGGTTGTTATGGAGTTACTCATCGCACCTCTACCGCCTACCATCCTTATACATATCATCAAGTCGAGAATGAAATAGAGGAGTGAAAAGAATTTTAGAGAAGACGGTGGGGATAAGTGGGAAAGATTGATCGGCGAATTTGGATGACACGTTATGGGCATTTAGAATCGCGTATAAGACACCTTTGGGTACTACACCGTTTATGCTAGTTTATGGTAAAGCTTTTCATCTTCCCGTTGAGTTAGAGCGCCGGACATTTTGGGCGTTGAAGAAGGTTAATCTTGATCTAACCGAGGCTGCGAGGAAGAGATATTTTCAAGTTCACGAGTTGGAAGAACTTCATGATGCAACGTATTCTTAATCGTTGAATATGAAAGAAAAGACAAAAGTTTTGCATGATAGACGTTTGAAGGGAGGTAAAGAGTTTAAGAAAGGTGATAACTTACTATTATTTAACTCTCTTGTGAGGTTATTTGTAGGTAAATTGAGATGAAAGTGGAGGAGACCGTATTTGGTGAAAGAAGTTTTCCCGTATGGAGCGGTGGAGCTAGAGAATCCGAACAACGGAACTTCGTGGAGGGCCGGAAGATTTAATCGAGGTGGGAAACTCCCTTCGATCCATCTATTTAAATCGTTAATGAAGTTCTTTAGTGAAAACTCAAGTGTAGAGTTTGTAAATTTTATTTTATTTTCATTTTTATTTTGCGTTTTCACTTTTCATTGAGTCACTAACAATAGTTTTTGTGGTTTTGTTTTGTCGTTGAGTCGTTTCAAAGAATCATTACCATCATGAAGAGAGGATTTGATGAGAATTCTGAGGTTCCAGGTAAGTTTTGCCCGTAAAAATGACATAAAATCGGTCTACAAAGGCATGGAAATTTTTTGAAAATTTTTCTAAGGCATTTAGGCATAAAACAATCGAAACTTTATGGAAAAAACACCTCGTCAAGCCGCGCTACGAGGTGGAGTTACCTCCCCGCGACGCGGGCAAGGGGGGTCGGTCAAGAGAGCGCCGCGCAGCGCGGCCAAGTTCCCACCCCGGTCGCGCGGCGCGGACAACATGCATAACATCATATTTTATTTTTCAATTTTTCACCATATTATACTACTTTTTCCCACTTTTTCAAAATCCTTTTTCTCCCTCACACAAAACCCACGAACCCTATCCCCTTTTTTCACCAAAACCACCATTTTTACAACCTCTTTCATCAAATTAAACCACAAATTCATCATAATATCATCACATTATCATAACCCACCATAAAGTTTAACCTATTCTTCATCATTCAAGTCACTTGCACCACTCTAAATTTCCAAATTATTGCAACTTTAATATGTGTTTGCTTCATTCAAAGGTATGATTTCTTGTATTCTTGTTTTTTTTTTTGTTTTTTTATTCTTAGTGTTCATTTTTGCTTTTATTTAGTTAGTTGGTTGTTGGGTTTGGTTAAGAAATAGTTGTAGGAGTTGGTTTATGAGTGCAAGTTGGCTTGGTACATTGTTTCAGTTTGTTGGGTGCGGTTGGTTGTGTTGGTAATTTTTGAAATATCGTTTCGAGGTTGCGGTTGGGTCGGTTTGGGTTTAACCGAGTGTATCGAGTGTTGGGGTTTAGTTTCGGGATGTTAAACTTGAAATTTTTAGAGGTTGAAACGAGGTGGAAAACGGTTTTATTAACTATATATTTTACCAATTTTTGGGTTTTCCACTAGTTTTTTACTCCATGTTCGGTTTGTTGGCGCTTGGGCTTAATTGGGGCAATTAAAGTGCTAGGAGGAGGTAATGTACATTAAGTCTATGTTGTAATGTCGGTTTTCTAAACTAACTTTGTTTTTAAATTTGTTTTTTCCGTTAGCTTTATTTGACAATAAACCGCTCATTCGTACTCAATTTCCATTCAGATGAGTTCAGTTTGAAATATTTTGTAACTCGGATTTCCAAAGTTTTTATTTTCAGTTTGATTTAAAAAAATAATAAAAAATAAAAATAAATAAATCCAAAAATCAAAAAAATAACTATATTTTATTTTTTACTTTTTAATTTACTTACTCCCATTGTTTGTTTGCTTGTCTATTTTTGTTTTCAGGATGTCGAATATGAATGTGTTCAAGAAGCGGGAAAGCGTAAGAAAGGCCCGGTTCCGCGCCCACGAGGTGGGCCGGCTGAAGTTGTCATTGCTAAGCCGAAAACTCGTGTTATTGAGTATCAATACAAACCGATTTAATTAAGAAGGAAAAGTCAAAAGCTCCGTGATAGTTCGTTGCTTCAATTTGCGGAAGATTCGGAATAGTATATTAGGATGGATAATCTTATTAATTCTGATTTGCTTACTTATAAGACAAATGATTGGAGTTTGTTGGAAACTATCAGTCAGAGGGAGTGAGTTGATGAGTTGTTGGACCCAAATTTTAAGGCGATGTTATGTCCCGATGGCAGCAATATAAAGAGTTGACTTTGGAATTTTTAAGTACTTATCAATACAAAGATGGTAATTTTAGTCAACCGAATGCGATTACGTTTGCCCTTGGTCGGAAGACGTATGAGATGGACATGTTCGAGTTGGGGATACCGAGCGGTTTTTACTCGGTGGCGGAAGTTCAGTTGCCGGAATTTAAGACGAGTTTGAGGGGTGCATTTTGGTGAACACGCTTATTGGTCGAGGTTCGGGTGAGAATAAAGTTAATTGGTTGGATTTGTTTTTGTTTTTGGCGATGGTAGAGAAGGTGCCGGTTGATTATGCTAGTATTTTGGCGTGGTATTTTCACCGCTCAAGACGAGGTGGAACGAAGAAAAGGTCAAAGCTTGATATGGGCCCTTATATTACGGTAATAGCTCGGAATTTGGTTGTCTTTAAATTGTTTAAACTGGATTATATGAGAAAGGGGCCCATAGTGGAATTTATTGGAGTTGGATTGCCTACACAACATCAGAAGCCTTTACATCGGTCTGAGAGGCCAGTTATGCAGTTCCCTGTTAGGGAGCCTCGCCCCGAGACGTTTACTATTGAGTCATTGTATGACCGGATGAAGTCCGGTTTTGATCAGATGCGGGGTTATATGACCAAACAGTGTGATGACTTGAGGGGGATTATGAGAGATAACCAGCAGAGGCAGGATGACACATTGAGACACTTGATGACCGGGCTGAACATTGGTTTACCTGATTATCTCCGACAGCCAGATGTTACGGGTCCGAGTGATTCGAGTGCCCCAGGTGCTTATGGTTATGGTTATAGGGAACCGTTCTACATGTCGGGTAACCCGGAGTTTGATAATTCAGAGCCATATTGGACGCTAGAGCGAAGTTCAGAGGAAGAAGAAGAGGAGGAACATGACGATGATTGAGTGTGGGGACGACACATTAGCATTAGGAGTTTGTATCTTTTAGTTTATCTGTTTTTCTTTTTATGGTGTTTTAATTTATTTGGCCTGTACTAATATTGTTCTAAACTAGTTGGTTGGGTAGGAGGGTTGGAGCTTGGTGACTATTGAGACTTATTAGTAACTTTTATTTTATTTTCTAGATATTGTGTTTGATGTCACTTAGGTATGTCGAGAGGAGTGGTCGTGTTCGTTCAGAAAGAGAGAATGAATTAGTAAAACTTGGTGAGCGGTCGGTAAAGAGAGAACCCATGGAAATAGACTGGCACATTGACAGTCTCGCATATTACCAGCTAAGTCTTTTCCATTGTACTTTGTTTTTCTATTTTTATGTTTTTTACTTTTTAGGTTTTTGTTTTTAGTTGTATTGAGTAGTGTTTCAATTTCTGCATTGGGGACAATGCAAAAATTCAAGTGTGGGGATTGAACACAAGTTTTTAACTAACTTTCGTTTGGTTTATAAAATAAAAATTAAAAAGATAAAAAGTTTTGAAAAATGTCCCTTGAATTTAGTTTTCTGCATGAAAGTCGGAGATGTTAATACTTTTCGGAAATTGGTTTTTCAAACTACTAATAATATGAGATAATATAAAAGAAAACACACTTAACTTGGGATGTGTCGGTAGGCTCAGCCTTGAGAATGAAAGGGAAATTTGATAAATGGGTGACGAAAATCTTTTGTGGGTAAAACGTTTTGTCCGTGGAAAATAAGTAATGAAAGGTTGGGCCATACTCAAGCATCAGTTGTTGGTATGAATGTTATAAATATTATAGAAGTTTAAAAATTTGAATATTTTATCATATGATGCTTGGGTAGGTTTAACGTTAGAGTATGCCAAGTAGCCGGTGATATAAATCTTAAACTGTCTAGCTTTAGCGTTTTACATTTCATTGGCGTATGGTTTTATAACCATAAATCTTGTATTGATGGATGCCTCGGGTTCAGAGACTATGGGTCTGTATGCGGTTTATCATCTGGGTATTCACAACTCCTAAGTGGGGTTATGAGTATTAAAAAAATGCTAAAAAAAGAGCAAACCCGTAGTTATCTGCCACCTAAGTCATTCAACTTGATCATTACGTACTTAAAGTACAAATACACTACTAACTTGATCATCCATATTGTTAGCCATGTGGGGTCCCCTTGCTCACTTCTCATTACCATTAAGAAACGGACCATGAGGGACACGCCACATGTAAACCCTAAAGATGAACTCGTGGATACTCACCTATGGTGATGGGTCCGGGGTATTGCTTGATAATGGGGGTATGTCATGTTGTGGGGAACACTAGCTAATTAATTAATTATACCTTAATCATATTTAATGGCTGCTTTTGTCACACCACGACCAAAGGCGGAACATGTCGGGGCGTAACATATTGATTGGAGAGTAGCTCAAAAGACACTAATTAAAGCGACAATAATTATTTAATTTCATTAACATTAAACAAATACACAAATTCAATAATAAACAACAATTACATCATGTTTTGTTTTTTGAATTATATCCTAAGGTAAAACTAATTTCTTCGATCTTGAACAATGTAAATTACTTGTACCTGTAGCATGTATAAAACTAAAGTTTGTCAACATGAATGTTGGTGAGAGTACATAAGTTTTAGTTGATATATATATATATATATAGATAAATCACAATTCATATGTAAATGATGAGTATTACAATTCTTATGAAAATGTAAACAACTAAATAGATGTGGACCCGTTCTTATTGATACAAAATCAAAGTACTTGGGTAAATGTATGATCATACTAGATGAGGATAGATGAGGATGAGATACCAACCAGCAAACATAAAATAAACAATTATGCATATAGAGCATTATCATAGAACATGCAATAATCACACATAAACCATATATTGAATTGTGTTTTGAATAGATGTAGAAATAAAACACGAGTAAAATTGAATAAGGTATACATGCTACCCCCAAATATAAAAGATGGAAAAATGGGTGTGTAAACTCACCTTCGAGGTAAGGGAGACGCTAATGAGGAAGTGGTTAACTCAAACAAGTAAGTTAGTTCCATGGAGAGTCTCAACAATAAGTCCTAAATAAAGTTATAATTAAATAAACAATCTAACAACACAAACGAAGAAAAAAAAGACATGATGGGTTCATAACGAATTTGGGATCGATAAGGCATATTATACGTTATTTTTATAAGAGTCGACTAAAAAGCGTAAATGATATAATTATTTACACAAGTTACTTATCTATTTTTGAACAATAATTTGTTAAAATATTATTATAGATGTATCATATAATTATTTATATACATATCAAACGAAAAACTCATTTTGCAAGTTTTAGCGACGAAAGGTATGCTTAGACGAGTAAAATTGTTTCTAGTTTCTTAATTAATTAATTTATTTATAAAGTTAGGAAACTATATTGATTTATAATTATATATGTGTGTGGATGTAAGTGTGTGTGTGTATATATATACATATATATATATCTTCACATACAAAAAGTTCTAAACGAAAAATTATTTTATAGTTTTGTTGGTGTCTGGATCGTTTAAATGACTAAAGAATATAAATTTTAAAATAAAAAAAAGAAAACAATAGTTTAAATAAAGAAGAAAGAAAGAAGAAAAAAAATTAAAACAAAAGGCCTACCCCGGGTCATTGTGTGGCTGGGTTTTAGCGGGGTGCCTCAACCAACTGGGCTAGTGGCTCACTTGATTAGATTATGAAGCAACAATATATTTCAACAAACACTGAAACAGATCCCAAATCAATAAGAACCCTAAATCTCTAATAGCCAATTGAAAATCAATTGACCTCTGTCAATTAAAACTGATAGAGGGCTTTTGTTACTCGCCTAATTCTGAACCAGAAACACAAAACTAATTACCTTAATCGAGTTCGTATTGATGGATACGACACCTAGGGTTTTCGGCTGAAATCACACTTAAACATGATTCAAATGGCCTTCTGAGTTATAATTGATATGAGGTTTAGTTTCGTGGTTATGAGAGGATGGTGTGGGTCAATTTAATTGACTTAATATCGTTTATATATTACGTTTTGAGGTTAATTCAGCCGCAGATTGTTTATTTTGGAAACAAGTCAATTAGCTGTCCAATGAGAATCATATTCCACAAATAGAGTGTCGGTTGATTCGATTTTAGTTAACAAATGATTTGATACATTCAATTACGCGTATAATCCGTTAATTAGGGAGCAAGAAAATTAAGGGGGGGGGGAGTGTCTCATGTTGACGGGAAAGGAAGAAGAGGGAAAGGGGTTTTAATATTTTATTTTGCAATTTAGTCCCTAAACTTTAGATTTGGGTGCACAGGTGGATAAATGTTAGTTAGGGGGCTAAATGTACTAGTTTAATAGTTTTAATATATTATTAAATAAATGAAACTAAAACCGAGTGGTGGGAAGTGAAATAACTTATCAATGATCGATTGAATTAATAAGTTGTTGAGTTTATTATATAACGTTAGCCCAGAAAATAAAATAACCCATGAAAGAAGAAAGAAAAAAAAGAAATTTAAACGAGTCGGGTTTTCGGGTCTGAAAATTGACGAATGCTATAGCTTTGGTAGACTTTGATGCTTAAGCTTAGATGGATAAACAATACCCTTGATCGTCTTAACTATTCATGAAAAAACGAGAGAAAAGAAATTTTAAATATGCTAGTTTAGAGGCTTAAGTCAAGTTGGGGTGGTCTGGTCTGGTAAAAGCTGAAAATAAACGGGTCTTAATTGTGTAAACCACTGAGTAATATAAATTGTTAGATCTTATTTGTCCAGGTAAAGATTAAGGCATGAGTTTAAGTGGACAACAATATCGGTAATCGCGGTTTTTGCGCTTTAAAACTTTAAATTAATCTATATGTTTTTAAGACTATTTTCCGATTCTGATTCCATTGCATTAGACTTTTTCAGGGATGAAAAAAGAGTAACTGTGGGGATATTTGATATAATGATAAATATATATATTTCCCTTCTATATTATATATAATATTTAATTAGTTATTTTTCGTTTTTAGTTAAGATTTGTATAGTAATAACATAATTGTGTTTTGAAGGTCCCGGAAGTTAATCGTGGTTGAAAAGGGCGAAAACCAAGTCAAAACAAGCCTAAACGAGAAGTTGGAACGCGTTAGAAGAAGAACCGGTCTGACCGGCCCCAGATGGATTACGCTTCGCCACGCGGCCAGGCCATAACCCCTGATCGTGTGGCGCTTAGATCACCAAATTTCAGAGAATTACCCGTTTTTGATCAATTTGTGGCCCTGTTTCCTTATATAAACACCCCTAACCGTAACCTGAAAAATACCCTACAACTACCAGACAAATTTGAAGATTATTGGAGCTATTATTCGAGATTCTTTCCGATTTTGAAGGAAAGAGAGCATTCAGTGAAGAGCTATACATTCAAGAGAGAAGATTACGGGTTTTATCACCTTTGATTCTCCGTTCTTCATTACTTTCACCATGTTTTCATATATTATTGTTATTTTTTCTTTTGATTACATGATGCTAGGCTAAACTATTTAAACTACTTAGGTCATGGTTAAATTTTGATTGGGATTCTTTTCGTTATGAATTTTATGTATTAAGTAAATTGTTGAGTTTGATTTAATTGATGCGTATGAGTACCTTGTTTTATTTGCTTAGGTTTATTGTTTGACATTACCCTTGTTAATTGTTTCATAGGATAGGGTTTTGATAGGTCATTTACTGTGTGTTCTTGACTAGTTTGTGATTCAATTCGAATAAGATCATAGAAACAATAAAACTAATCAAATAAATAAAAGTGAGTTGCTAGCTGTAAGGTGATAGGTTATTGATAGATCTTTGTTGATTAGGATTGCTAGATTTAGTGCTTCGTAAGGAGTCCGTCTATGTTTGAAGTGTCAACCTAGTCTATTAAGTCAATTGAGTTTGCTTAGCTACCTTTAATTGCCATGCTGTAAGGTAGGATTTCACTATAAAGGTACTTAAACATAAATAATTAAATGACCGTAAGGGGTTTAATATATAAAACTAGCGTGTCTTAAAACTTGTTAGAAAATCATAGGTGTCTTCTTGAGTAGGGTCAGGGTCCTGTTGGGTTTTTCTTTCAAGGGTCTTTCTTACGATACCACACTACATGAAAAACGACTTTTAGCCACACACGTGGTCTGGGCGATTTGCCACACTTCGGCTTAAATGTGTGGCTAAAAGGTCTTTGACCACGTTTGAAAACCTTCCAGACTAGTTTTGGCCACACATGTTTTTCTTCATGTGACCATTCTTTACCGACTCAGGTACTTTTCGCCACACTTTGGAAAAAACTGTGACATAAGCTAGCCATATTATAAAAATGTGTGGCGAAATGAGACACACAGTCATAGTTTGTTTGATCTTTGATACATGTGACCAAAAAACATGTATTAGCGACACTCTAAGGGAAATTGTGACATTTAACTAGCCACATGTTTTAATAGTGTGGCCAAATGTGACGAACGGCTATTGTATTGATAAGAGATGTGTCTAAAAGGTAAAAGATATAGCCACTTATATTACATTGTGTGACCTAATGTCACATTTGTTAGCCACATTTTTAATCATGTGGCGAAATATGACGAACAGCCATTGTATTTATAAGTAATGTGGCTAAAACCTTAAAACATATGGCCACTTATACGAGGTTGTGTGACCAAAGAGTAGTTTAGTTTTATTTTTCCTATGTTTTTTATTGTCACGCATACACTTATTATGTGTGGCTGTAAGTGATAAATGGTTATAGTTGAATACTTTTAAGCATGTCCAAACGTAATTATTGGCCACACTTTGATTTGATGAGTGACTAAGTCATCATTGTCTTTCCAGTTTCTTGTGCCGCCAATTTCAATTTGACAGGGAGATGTTTCGCCGGTTCTGATGGTGTTTAAATACCAGTCACGGTTTCCGATTTCCCACATATCACCTCCAATATTCCAGCAAATCACAATCGACCCCATCGCCTTCTTCACCATCTTCTTCACGGTTTCTGATCGATTTCCGAAAATATTTTGGCGCCACCAAATTGGTGAAGCTCCACCCATCTACTACGACCCCACCTTCTTCACCATTGTTTTCCACTTTGATTTCGGCCGCTGTCCAGAAGAATCAAAGGGTGTTTAGATATGTTGACTTTGTCAACCTCTAACCTTCAGGTTCAAACAACTTAACCGAATGGTTAGGTTTCTTGGGTACACCACTGCTGAGTATTTCAGCATTGTGATGGAAGCCCGGGGCATCGAGGTCGCATGGATCGGGTTGAACGGAATCGAGGACTTCAAGGTTGTGTCCGCTTATGGGACATTCCGTACTGAGGTGCACCTTTACCTACACAGGCTAAAGGACTCCACCTACACCTCGGATGGCATGTGGGAGATAATCATGCCCTCTCTTACTCCAGAAGAGAATGATCAGATGATAGATTCAGATATGGAATCCGATGGTAGGACTTAGCTAGTAATAATTTGTAATTAGTTTTTTTATATTAATATTGTAATGCATGTAAATTATTTATTAACTATAAATATAATTAATATATTTGGGTTATCCTATTAACTGTGTTGATGATGCTGCATGCATGTATTTTATATTTGTTGATGATGTTTGAATGTGTGTATTTAGTTAATGTCTGTACGTTTGAAATTAACCAAATGAAATAGACTAGGGGTGCAAACGACGCGGACTACTCGAGATCGGCTCGTGAAAAAGCTCGATAGAGCTGAGCTTAAACGAGCATGAGCCCGAGCTCGAGCCTAAAAGAAAACTTGTTAATAAAACGAGCCCGAGCCCGAGCTTCAGTTATCGAGCTCAAGCCGGTTCGCGAGCCTAAACGAGCCTGTCATATATATATATATATATATATATATATATATATATATATATATATATATAGGGAGGGGTTAAAATAAGAAGTGGAGTTTGTCTAAGAAGTGTAAGAAGTAATTTGGTGCGTTAGATATGTTGATCTGACGGTGGATATGGAAAGTGTGTTTTTTATTCGGTGTGTTTTATTTTAGTTGTGTGTTTTTTGTTCTGTGTGTTTTAATAGATATAGTGGTGTAAACACATTTTCTACACTTCTTAGGATAAGTCTACTTCTTATTTTAACCTTGCTCTACACACACACACACACACACACACATATATATATATATATATATATTAATAGATACATATATGTTTTATTGTTTGGATATTTTATTGTTCTTTTTATTATTGTTTTGATTTAGTTATGCTACCATGACTAATGAGACAGACACCGACTGAACTCGCATAGACACACCGCGTTTTGTCTTAGTTCCAGTACCGTAACAAAAACCGATCGAATGCTGATTTTGTTTTTGAAGTTCCGATACTGCAACAAACATGATAAAAACCAACTGATTCATGTAGACTCAATCACCTCAAAGCACAGGATCGATAACAATTAGTTTTACCGGCTGACGCCACGCCACTGGTCCACCCTAATTTTTATAATTGTTTTGCCTTATTTTTTTCTTAGTTTCGATACAATAACGCATGTAACTGAAACCATCCGAATTCGCATCGACTTACCGCATCAACAGATGGGGACCAACAACGTTTCGGTTTTACTGACTATCCGGCGCAACGCTCCGGGAAAAACACTAGTTATTAATATATATGCTAGTTGACATAATCGTTATGTTCACAGGTTTGTTATGAAACGAGTCAGTTGCAACCCATGGTATTTTACTGCTGTTAAAGCTTTTAAACCTTGGGTAATTTTGTAATAGGTAAGGTAAACAACAACTATGTTAGGTTGTAACTAGCAACTAGTTGTGCAAGTTGTTTTCAGATTATGCAGATTTTTATGTTGTATGTTTTGGTATAAATAGGTGGCTAATGTGTCTTGTAAAAGTGTGATGGTTAAATCCCTTTAATACAAAACAGTTTTTTGACTTTGATTACCAACAATATAAAAAATTAATTAATAAATATTAAGCCAGCCGAGCTCGCGCCGAGCTTGAGCATGAAAAACTACGAAACGAGTCGAGCTCGAGCTTTATTAATTAATAAAGAACAAAATGAGCCGAGCTCGTGCTCGAGCCCTGTATAAGTTAAACGAGTCAAGCTCGAGTCTGTTCATACGATTGATTCAACAAACCAGCATGTATAAGTTGTAATAGTATTAAAAACAACCAATATTTCTTTACTTTGAATTAATAAGTACAAAGTATGTATCACAACTAAATTTAAACATTATTAACATCTAACTAGGCGAACAAATTAGTGTATCAATGTACACAACTGATGGCTTTGAAAATAATATGTTGGTCGACAACTCGGACATCGACCTCACCAGCAATTCTGTAACAATAGACAGAACTGCTAGTTTGAATCAACAGTTCTATATGCAGGGGTTCAATCGCCATTACGAATAGTTGTAGGCTTTTCCCCGGGCCTCCAGTAATCATTCGGGGACTCATTACTAAGTAGTTGATTTGGTTGTACATGTGGAAATCTATATCCTCATGAGGTTAAGTAACCGTACTAAATTCCTCATCAACCTCGTCATACGAATGTCTATAATTATTGGGTGGAGTCATGAGGACAACATGCTTTTTTCTATCCAGCTGATCTTGAACATAAAACACCTGGCGTGCTTGCGAGGCCAATATGAACGGATCATCCTTGTGGCCAAATTTGTTTAGGTCGACCGACGTGTAACCAAGAATATCTTGTTTGACATGTTTACGGTCAACCCATCGGCACATGAAGACCGGAATTCTTTTAGTATGATAATATAGGACCCATATCTCTTGCAAAACCCCAAAATAAAAGTTTTGTCCATAGGTCACCACGTCTTTTTTGATGTGCATGTCATTCGCTCTAGACCAACCCCGTTGTTCTGGTAATCTCTACCATCATGAGATTTTGTACGAAATGCAAAACCATTGATGTCGTATAAGTCATTTTTGTATACATTGCGGTGTGCTCCGTGTGCAATCCACTTTACGGTTTTCGATATAGAACATGGGGAGACTGCTAGCTCTCTTTCAACCTGAATTTTATTATAAGGATTATATTCACCTACATTGCAGAAACTATAAAAGATTTTTAAAAACTGTAAAAGACTTAATAAATTGATCTACCTCGTCGCGTAACCAGTCACCAAACTTTAAGGTATGCTCCTTCTCCAGCAATGCTTGTCGTTTACCTGGCATTTGGTTTTTCAAAGAGGTCTTGTTTTGTCTGCAAGTAGGAGTATAATATATTGTGGATTAATATATATATATATATATATATATATATATATATATATATATATATATATATATATATATATATATATATATATAATTTAGAGTATATATGTTAGTAATACTTAATTACTCGATATACAACGCTATTTCGGGCGTATTCTGCAGCACATAGAAATGTGCTCTCTTGAAGAGATCAGGAGAAACCTCAACTGATTTAGTGTCCGTGACAAGAATTGTCTCCCCATTATCATCATGCTTATCATGTGGAATACCAACAGTACTCTTGATGCTTTTTTGGTATTCGCTGAGAAACTCGATTGTTTCTTCCGCAATGTTCTCCTCACCAATGCACCCTTCTAGATAAGTTTTGTTTCACACATGCCCTTTGATAACCTTCATACACATTTCAAAGGGATACATCTAACGAAAGCATGGTGGCCCACATAATTTTATCTATATGAATAGGTGCACGGTTAAAGTGAACCATAACATCAAAAAAATGATGGAGGAAAGTACTTTTCCAGCAGGCACAATGTAACTATTTTCTCTTCCTGCATCTTATCAAGAACTTCTACAATGATTTCTTTGCTACAAGTTGACTTGAAAAAAAAACAAAGCCTGATTATTCTCATTGGTTCTACCATGATGGACCGTATTGCAAGGGGCAAAAACTGTTGCATAAGCATGTGATAATCATGTGATTTAAGGCCTTGTATCTTCCTTTCTTTAAGTTTCACCAAACTAGAGAAGTTAGAACAATACCCTAGTGGAGCCTTCAGTTTATACAATGTTTCAAGAAACATGTCTTTTTCTTGTGCTGATAATGTGAATCATGCTGTAGGCAGTTATGTATTGTCGCATTTTGCTTTCGGTTGCAACTCCTTTTTAATCCCTAAAAACTCCAAATCCTTTCTAGCTGCCAACCCGTCTTTTGTCCTACCGGGAATGTTCAGCAACGTCCCGACAATACTCTCTGTCACATTCTTTTTCAACATGCTTCAAATCAATACAATGTTGGAAAGGTAAATGTTTCCAATAGCTTAGTCGTTGGCACCATATGTTGAACTTTTTCCATAATGGCTGCGACATTGTGTTATCCCTTTTTCTCTTACTCCCACTTAGAGATTTTGATCCCTTCCCCTTTCATTCTTAAGGTTTTTAACCTCGTCGTATATCTCTTCCCCTGTCATAGGCTCTTTAGTGGTTCTCATCTTTTCTTTTCCGTTGAACGTCTTTTTTTGTTTTCTGAAAGGGTGGTCATGTGATAGATGCCTTATGTGGGCAGCATAACTTTGCTTCTTTGTGTGATAAAGTCAAACACACTGAGTGTCGCCCTGACACACTACAAAACCTTTGAATCCACTGTAAGGGCAACCACATAGTATACGAAGAGCAGGGTAATCATTAATTGTCCATAATAAAACTACATGTAGTGTAAATATTTTTTGTTTATATGCATCATAGGTTGGCTCCCCGACCTCAAATAAAGATGCTAGATCGTCAATTAAAGGCTGTAAAAGCACATCAGTATTGTTTCCTGGCACTCCGGATATTAATGAGGAAAACATGATGAACTTTCTTTTCATACACATCCAAGGTGGAAGGTTGTAAATGACTACTAAAACAGGACACACACTGTGGTTTCTCTTGCCTCTATATACATCGACCCCATCAGTGTAAATCCCTAGACGAAGATCTTGGATCGCTTCCGATGGTATCGGAGTATCTGTCATCTATGGCTTTCCATGCTGGTGAATCTAATGGGTGGCATAAAACACCGGGTTTATTGGTACTCGTGGCGTGACATGTTAAATTCTCTACTGTGGTCTTTGATTGAAAGAGGCACTTGAATTGTGGAATAATGGGAAAGTACCACAGTACCTTAGCGGGAATGTTTATGTAAGTTTTGTTAGTGTTCTCATCCACCTTCCACCTTAACTTGTTACAAACTGGACATGCTTCCAAATCCTTGTATTCCTTATAGTAAATAATGCAGTCACTAATACACACATGTATCTTTTCGTATCCTGAGCCCATTGCCTTCATCATCCTTTTGTCCTTATACATAATATTTACCTTTTCGTTATTTGCAGGTAGCATCTATTTCAACAATTTCAGAAGTTCATCATAGAACTTATGAGATACCCCGCGCTTGCTCTTCCAGTTGTGTAGTTGTACTAATGCAGACAACTTGATGAAGTCAGGACATCCTTTATACAAGGGCTTCTCAGCGTCAGCAAGTGGTTGTAGAAACTGTTGATGCTTCTTGTCGCCTTTGAAATTGTCTTTTGTAGCATTTACCACTTCTACAGTTTCACAGGCATATGTTGTAATGTTGGTGTCAGCAAACCAAGTATTATTATCAGTCACATTAGTTGGATTGTTGGTGTCAACAAACCTAGTATTATTATCATTAGTTGGAACGTTGGTGCAGAAAAACCCAGTATTATTAAAATTAGTTGGAATATTGGTGTCGGCTTCTCCATGTTTTATCCAAGTGGTATAATTCTTATCAGTTTCAAACCTGTACAAGTCATGTTCTACATCGTCTATACTAAGAGATACGTTGTTCACACACCGAACACATGGACATGAAATAGAAATTGTTGGTGATGTTTCCTTGCAATTACGAACTGCATAATCTAGAAATGCCTTAAAACATTTATATGCTTTACTGCACCTGTCGCCTACTGACATCCAAGACTTATCAATCTTCCAACCTGAGATTAATGAAGCCTTTTGGTTGGATTGAGTAGCCGGCAACAACTTTTTAGGGTTTGGTGAGATTGTGAGATTTTAAAAAATATTAGAAGAGGTTCAATTATGTTCTCATCACGGTTGATTATAAAAATATTAGAGGAGGTTCTATTATGTTCTTAGGGTGTAGCTCAAACGGTTGAGGCACTTGTGATTAAACATAGATTGCAATGGTCGCGGGTTCGAAACTCAAGAACATATTATTATTAAATTTTTATATTAACCTTTTTGCTGCTACATCAAAGCCCTAAAATTAAGTAACAAAACTGATGGACATACAATTTGTTAACTTTTCTCTAATTACAAAACTAATTAAAAGCCCTAAAAACAACAAGCACAAAACAAATACAGTTTCTTAGTTTTTTACTTAGGTTACAAAACTAATTAAAAGCCCTAAAAACAAAAAGAAGCAAATAATGTACAATTTCTTCACTTTTTTTTTTCTGATTCACTTCGTGAAGCTACACTCCTTGCAAGTAGATCCTCTAATGAGTTATTTGCCCTTATCAAGATAGGAATTATGTTTGTACATCTTGTGCATACATCAGATCTTGTGGACGAACAACAATCAGACCATATAAAGAAATCACATTTGTTTCCATAAATTAAAAAAATATAGAGTTTAGGGTCAACAATCAACATAAAGACTGGATGAATTCCAACTTTATTTTCAATGACACTAACCTGAGATGTACATTTGTAGAACCTCCGAACTCGATTTTTGGTGGTCCTTGATGTTTATAGAATGACTTCTTTACCACAAAAACAATAAAACTGAGATTGATTGCTTCTGTTACTAGATGTTGAGATCGATTCCATGGAGATCGATTGCTTTTGTGGTTTTTTTACGTGTTTTATTTTAGTGTTTATGGGGTGAAAAGGGAGTTTTTAGTTTTTTCTATACCTAGGTAGTTTTTGTGTGTGTGTGTGTGTATATATATGTGGGTGGTGGTGGGTTAAGGTGGTCATGATGGTGGTGGACGGTGGCGGAGATGTGGTGGGTGGTGGCGGCAAATGTTTGGTGGTGGGTGGTGATGGAGGGTAGTGGGTGGTGGTGGATGGTTGTGGCGGAGGTGGGGTAAGTGGTGGTAGCAGGGTGGGTAGTGGGTGGCGATGGTGGTGGGTGGTGGCGGCAGAGGCGGTTGTGGTGGTGGTGGTGGTGGGTGGTGTTAATTCTTATGTTGGTGGTGGTTATGGATTTAGCCGGTCATGATGGTGGTGGGTGGTGGTGGTGGGTGTTAATGGTTATGTCGGTGGTGGTGGGTGGTTGTGGTGTGTGGTAGTGGTTGGTGCTGGAGGTCTTTATGGTTGGTGCTGGAGGTGGTGGTGGTTGGTGCCAGTGGTTATGGCGAATGTGGGCGGTGGGTGGTTTGTAGTATGATCGAGGATATGTAACCCATGTGACGATGACGGTGTTATCCCGTATGATGACCATCATGATTGGCCCAATTATGATGATGACAATGCTAATATAATGACAATCACATGAATATATGGATATGACAACCCGTATGATGGACGACAACCATGATTATGTACACGAAGATCATAGTGATGGTAGCCCGTGCCACTGATGATGTCGTTTGATGACGACAACAGTTCATAAGATGGTGCCGACAGTGATCGCTAATATTGGGCGTTTTGTTTACGAGATAACCCATGCAATGCTGACTATATCCCATACATGGCAATAGGCCATATATATGTTGGTGTTGTTGATGCTGATGACGATGATGATGACACTGATAACGAGATATATGTTAGTCGTATGATCTACACCGATTACGATAGTCGCACAACTGATGATGATGCAGTTTCATGGTAACGGTGATCGATGACTATGATGATGATAACCACTATAACACATGATAATGATGATAACTTTACGATGCTGATCATCAGCATACACATATGGTGATGATGATAACCTAGAAGTTGATAATGATGACGACGAAGAAGATGATTTCAATAATTAAGATAATAATGATGATTATTTTAGCCCATATATATCGGGATGATGATACGATAATGCTTTAGCTGTGTAGTATATACCATATATAAAACATGTCCCCCATAGGTCACATCCAATAAACTGAGAAATAGTGCGATCTCGACTTCTATAAACCTAGCTTACAGGTCTTATGGTCCATGTGTGCTATATTATGTAAAGTTTTTATGTCACCTTAACACACGAGAAAACGGGAATAAGAATATAATAAGGATAAAGATGGCAGATCAAACGTTGACGGCAAGGCCTAGTAAAAGAATAATTGTGGAAACAAATATAAGGAATTGACGGATAGAAATAGAGTTTGAGAGTTTGATGGTTAATTAACATTATTATTTTGATAAAAATACATTTATTATTTTATATATCTTTTAAATCTTTACATCTAATTTTAACTATCATACTTAATATTATAACTAATATGATTTTAATTATATAAAATACCCAAAACTACTTAAATAAATATTTATACTAATTTTATAGGAAACAAATTACTTAGACGGTTTAGGTTGGTTTGGTATTATAATCAATACAAATTGAATATGATCTTGTTTCCTAATCTAATACATCGGTGATGCCGAAAAAAGGAATATTAACAATATGCATGATTCAATTTCGAAGGTTGAGACGAAAATTGTGTTCCAAGTTAATCAATTGGGTAAAAGGGTTGGGTCACGGGTTTGGGTTGGATGATGGGTAAACGGGTCATGAGGGTTAAGAAATAATAATATATCATATTTACAAATTGGTTCCTAGACTATTCAGATGGATATAAAATAAGGTTAAAGTTTAGTTTTGGTTAAAAATGAATTATCTTACAAAGTTGTTTTGTATATACTAAGTAATTATAATAAACAATTAAAATTAAATGAAAGTTACTCGATAAACGCGATAATTTTACTGATAAAATTTCCCGAACATCAAATGGGTCGGGTAATATAAATCTGAAAAACTTAGTTGTTACATATAACGAATGAAAATCCATTCGTTAAATAAATAATGAATGTATTACATTCGTTACCCATTCACATTCTCTTCCGCTATTTGATAATAAATGAGGGTTTATTCGTAAAAATGTTTTAACGAATGAGTAACGAATAAAAGGCTATTCATTATTCTTAAGGTATGAGGGTCATTCGTTAACTATGTTAAAGAATAACAGACGAATGAAAGGCCATTCGGTTACTTAATGTCAGGGTCCCAACTTTCAATGAATGGTCGATTCGGATCGGATCTTCAATCAATCATGTCATAACTCACACAAAATTAATCGTGTTGACAAGAGAGTTAATGACGGGTTACTATGTTTAGAAAGATGACCGTTTGTTAAAGGCGGAATCAATAACAAACATACGGTTGCAATGAATATTCAATGACAGAAGACACACACCGGATTCAATCAAAAGATTTCCATTTATATAATGTTAATCATACAAAAGGATAATCGATTAGGGTTTAGAAGGAATCCTAGGACAACGTCACACATAAAAATATTCTCTCAATTAATGTGTCGGTCTTATCCGTATTATCTTTTTCCGTCTCTGTCTCGTGTGTCTTTCGTGTCACCTGGCGGCGTGCCCTAAATATTCTATTTATAGGCCTGCCAACCTAGGACAGCTGTCATTCCTTCTAGAAACCCTATCCGATAGTACATATTCAATTTACATATTAAAAAATATACTAAGTGTAAAATAAGTCTTCCGGGTAGGCTTTTCATTAAACTTCAGTCTTCGAGTACGTAGTGTACTCGGCCTTCCTTCAGACTTGGTAAATATAGAAGTGTACTCGGAATCAGTTTCCGAGTAGACTTTACTTAAAGAATATTTTACCAAGTAAAATATTCACCGAGTAGACTTCAATCTTCTTGGACTTATCAAACTTTGCTCGACAAATTCTTACGAGCAACCTTGTTCTTCTATGATCCTGTTCGGCTCATTGTCAGTTGAACAACTTATTGATAAGGCGTACTCGGGAGTACATACCTTACTTGAGCAGAACCTTACTCGAGATAACTTAAAGATATTCTATTAACTCATCAAGTATACTCGGACCATAATTATTAAAGAATACCTTGCCCGGTCTTCCAATTACTTGGCTTCTTGGACTTGGTTGACCATACCTTACTCGGAAGAGTAAAATACTTGGTATTGAAGAACAATCCTGCTTGACAAAGTGAACCTTGCTCGGATATGCCAAATTAATGAACCTTACTCGGGAAAACACTAAAAAGCATACCTTGCTCGGATATCCACTTAAGAAGACTATTTGAAGCAAACCTTGCCCGGGAGGCAAAATCTCGTACTCGGCTAAGTAAAAGCTTACTCGAAGGTCCAAGGTGTGCTCGGATTCAATACTTAGCAGCTTCTGAGGGGGTTGAGAAGATTCCAATCTTCCAAATTCTTCGTTTAGGTCAAATCTCCTCATTTGGGTCAAATTCTTGACCCAACAATCTCCCCCTAGATTAGAACACCTCAGCTGACCCAAAACACTCTATGGTTACTTACACTTAGCAAAATACACACCAAATTTCATAATCAAATTACATAAACAAAATTACATAATCAAAAGTTTGTCCGAAGACATTACAAAGCAAAGCCTATTCTATCTGTTTTGTCTTTTCCTTTCATTGTAGGCTGCTTGTCTTCTCAGCTGGATTACAGATGCTTCTCTTTCTCTGAAGATATTGAGCACTTGGTAGTGAGTGTGTCCTTCTGGTATCACCAAGTCTCTAATATCAGCTAGATCTTCATTGTGCAAGCAAGCAAGATCTGCATCTCTCTTTATCACAGCCAGCACCTTTCCATCAGAATTCATCAATGCATATTCTCCATTTTCCTTGTATTCAACTTGAGCAATGATGCCATTCTTCTGTACAGTGTAGTTTGGCCTTTTCATTCTTCTTCTCAAACTTATACACTTACTCATGTTGGACAGTGGATCTTCATCTCTGACATACATCTTAAAGTCTCTTTCAGCAATATCCATCTTCTTTATCTTTGCTGATCTTCTTGCTTTGTTCATTGAAGCTACACCTCTGCTTATGTTGTCTTTTAAGAATTTGAACCCATTTCCAGCTTGCTCATACTGGTATTTAGATAAGTCATTCATTTGTCTCCCTGCAGATCTGCTTCTGTCCCTGAAATCATAAAGATGAAGTGACTCCATTCTGCTCAGTTGTTCTTCATTGTATTCTCTGAAGTCACTTCTCACAATAATTTCCCTCAACTGCCTACTTTCCATAATCACTTTCAAAGTATCAGTTACTGAATCATAGTAGAGCTCTCTTGGTAGATCCACACCAGATTATGGTCTTGTTCTTTGTTGTACTGAGCTGCTTAATTCTCCTCTTCCTCCTTGGCCTCTTCCTCTTGGGAATCTCTGATGTAGTGGAGGTCTGAGTGGAATTGATTTCTTGGGCTTTTGAGGTCCCAAGTTGAATGTTTTCACATATATGGCTTCCACCATCTCAGTAGGAAGGTTTGCTATCTCCACAATGTCATGTCCTGCTGCCTCCAGTTCAATTAACATTTTGATCATTCCTGGAGTTCTTGCTAGTTCAGCAGGTACAAATATGCCATTAGCATAATATCTGGGATTTTCTCTTTTTCAAATCCTCTTTCTCCAAAACATTAAAATCTGCTTCAGTCATCCCTCTCTTGTTTATCATTATGTTTCTAAGGATGCTGATCATTTCCTCATTCTCCCAAGGCATGAATGGTTCAGTTTCTTGTTCAGGTTTGACATCATCTTGAGGGATAGGAATTTCAACAGGTTTGACTTGCTCCTTTTCCTTCTCCCCTTAAGGTCTGAATTCTTCTTTTCTTCTTTGGAGGCTCATCAGGTAGTTCAGTTTGAATTGAGCTCTCAGTATAGACCATTTTTAACTCTTTCTCTTTCCTTTTGGAATACTGGTCAAATACTGCCTCTTTACTTAGATTTCTTACAACCTCAGGCTTCATGCCTTTCTCAATCAAATATCCACACATACCATCATATTTCTTCTTTAATTCTTCCAACTCCACCTTACCATCCTGTTTTACTAACTTTTCTGACACTATCTCTTTCTCACTGTTGTAAAGATCTTGAATTTGGTCAGCAGTGTATTTTTCCAAGGAAGCTTCAGAATAGCCTCTAACTTTCAGATAATTTTTATAATGCTCAGTATTTTTCTTTCTTTTCTCAACCTTCTTTAAGACTTCCTCTGCATTGATTTCTATGTTGCCCCTTTGAATATAAGTCTCTTCAGCTTGAAGGGTCTCAGCAGTGGAGCTTGTACCAACTTTCTCTCCTCCTTGATCAGGGTTGTCATCACCCTCTTCATCAGACTCCTCAGAGTCATCCTCCTCATCATCTGATAGATCAATCATGGCATCTATTTTGGGTTCATCAGAGGCAGGATGGTCTGGTTCATCCATAGTTGGCACATCAGGGACACCTTGTATATGTTCACCAGGTCTTAGACTTTGTAAAGGTGTGGCCCTAATAGGACTTTGTTCGGATCTTCTTTTTCTTCTTTCATAAGTCTTTTCAAATCTTCTTTCTCCCCAGTTACTGGTAGGGTTCTTTCTCAAATCCTCCTTTACTTGTTCTGCCCATTTCTTGGCAGCCATAGATGCAATTGACTCGCCAATCTCTTCAGGTATTATCATGTCAGTAATTAGATTGGTTGATGGTTCAGCAGTCTCAGATTGTTGCTCCTGAAACTTGCTGACCACCCTTCCCAAAGAGTCATCAAACTCTTGATTCTTGTTCAGATTTACCAGAATTTCAATCACCTCTTGATCTGCCACATCTTGAAATATCTCTTTTGATACATTGGTTTCTTTGATCAATAAGTCCTGCTGTGCTAACTCTTCTTCTGTCAAGGAATGGGCAATTGCTTCCCTTTCCATTGACTCTTTAATCAGTCTTTCTTTCTCAGCAAGAGCAGCAGCAGCTACAAAGGATACATCCTTCTCAACATATACAATTGGTTCATCATCAGTTGCTAAACCTTTTCCCTTTTCTTTCCTTTACATCACCTGTTCTTCATCCTCTTGCTCATCATTTCCAAACTCATCAATCTCTCTCAATAAGTCTTCCAATTCAGAATCATGCTCTACCCTCTTGGAACTAGCTTCTTGATCATCATTTGGCTCAGTGTGTTCTAGTTCCTCAGTAGCAGCATCCACATTTACATTTTCAACAGTCATCTCTTCATCCATGATCTCAGTAAGTTCTTCTGTAATCACATTCTCATCATCATTGGTTTCTTCTTCTCTCACTTCCATTACAGATTCAGATTCATCACTATCATCATAATTGTTCACTAAAATCTTCAAAGCATCAATACTATCAACACTTTCAGCATCAGTCATAACCACATCATTGTCATCTATATTCTCCCCCTGTTTTGGGGCAGCTGAGGTCTTCTCAACCTCCAGCACCAGGGTTTGAATCATCACTTCAGCATCAGCTAACTTTTTCAATAACAGTTCATTTTCACTTGTTAGCTTTTCATTCTTTCTTCTCAAATCATCATTCTCATCCCTAACCTCCTCAACTTGTCTTTTCAATTCATCATTTTCAAACATCAACTCAGCATTTCTTTGTAACATATCATCATGTGGACTTGTAGGGTTTGATGTAGTAAATGGTTCAAAATCAGGTTGGTTGGTGGTAGGGGTTTGTGGTGTTGGTGATTGATGTGAGTATTGTTGTGTGGTTGTTTCTGGTTGGTCTAGGGTAAGGGTTTGAGGTGGTGATTGATGTGGTGAGGTTGGTGGTGGTGAGTGTGGTAGTGTTGGGATTGGTTGTTCAGATTCTTCTCTTTGCTCCCCCTGTTCAGGTGACATAATGATTTACCTTATTTCAGATTCTCCATGGGTAAGTCCAACCCAAGTTATTCCCAAAGATAGGGGGTATGGCATTTTATTATGAATGAGAAGAATAAGCTTATCCCATCGCGTATAGTTACCAGTTGGCGTGTGTGTATTGACTATCAGAGGTTGAATGATGCCACATGAAAGGATAATTTTATATTGCCTTTCATTGATCAGATGTTGGAGCGTCTTGTGGGTCAGCAATTTATTGTTTTCTTGATGGTTTTTCAGGTTCTTTTCGGTTTCCAATTTCACCGGACATAATTCCCATCTCCAAACCATCTCCACCTTCATTTCCATCAACATCATCATCAGAATCTCCTTCATCACTTTCATCATCACCTCCTTCTTCCTCCTCTGAGCTCAGCTCAGGTACAGGCATTACAGCCAAATCATGGTTCAACAACCAAGGTAAGATTTCAAACGGAACATTTGCATCAAAGTTATTTGAGACACCTGGATTTTTTATTCTCTTGTAAGCATCAGGATCTTGGAGTTTATGTGTGACTCCAATTGTTGACAAATCTTGTAAAGTGTTGTTGAAAATGATCTGCAGGAATCATGGGTACTGTAAAAATCTTTTGCTTTCTGGTTTCTTCAGATTCCCCACTAACCCATCAAAAATCATCTTGGAAAAATTAAATGGCAGATCAAAGATTGTTTAACAGTGGCATTTGCTAGATCAAGGCTCATCAGAGTCCATGATCCCTTTCTCGGAGTAAATCCATGAATAATGTGGTGAATCAGAAATCTGTACAACATCGGAAATAAACCCTTCTGAAACTGTCCCTCATGGACATTTCCTTGATACCCTATTGTTTCTTTGAAAATCTTCAATAGATGCTTTGTATCGAAGCTGATGTGATTGTGATCATCGTCATTCAGTCTTAAACACCTTCTGATCATCCTTTCAGTGATCTGAATCTCTTGTCTGGCCACGGTTGCCTCTATTCGTTTTTCATTACCGTCTTCAATTAGCTCTGTTGATCTCCAGAAATCCAAGGAGTGATTTCTGTAAATAGTTGGGCTTTCAGTGAGAGCGAAGCTGATATTTGACCGTGCCATCCATAATATCATCCGAGCCATCGGTTCATTCTCTGGTGTAACTTGTAGTAACGTGCACATGTTGTGCTTTGGCTCAAAAACATACTTTGGCTCGTTATCTGCCATATCTGCAATACATAAACAAACACATTCAAAGTGAAATTAGACATAAAATTTAATACTTTAGACAATTTCAAGGTATAAAAATGAAGAAGAAAGAAAGAAATCTTCATGAACCTGTTCTTCGACAAATTTATAACCTAAACACATAAACCGAGTGTTAGTACTCGAATACATAATCAAGTCACATTACAGTCTAATTGTGATCGAAAAACATAAATTTTTATGCTTACCGAGTCGGAATTAGTGGCTGATAAAAATTAGGGTTTGGATTAATCTTGAATTCGATAAGTCGGTTATTTTTCTTAGTAAGGGAGGTTTTGCAGTGGAAGGAGAGAGATAGAGGGAAATAATGTTGAAAAATTTGCCTAAGTCCCTCTTTTATACCCCTTTGAAAGTTGGTTTTTAATGCTTTTTGTCATTTTGTGAATTATTAGCTGTCAACCAGTAACGTTATCCACTTGATATATTAAAAACATTTAATCTCATTTAAGATCAAAAGACCTTACTCGAAAAATTAATTTATCCAAAGTCTACTCGGTCTACTTCCACTAACAAACCTTACTCGGTCAAACTTTACTCGGAATTATTCTTCAATTTAGAATATACAATGTTTGCCCGAAAACTTTCATTTTCAAATCATGCTCGATTAAGTAAATTAATTTAAAGTTAAGACATAAGGAAGAAAGCTTACCCGAAATACTTAATTTCTTGAGAAATAAATCACAAGACTAACAATCAAGCATAGTTATCAAATAAACATTCTTACTAAGAATCAATTAAGACCCTCACAAAGAATTTCCAAATTCAAATTAAAACTTATCTAGCATTAACCCTAATAAAAATCGTAAACAAATTTTTATCATACTCACTCACATATTCAATCAACGCATTCATTCAAGTATGCTTGTACACATAGTGTGCTCGAGCACTCTTACAAATGTAAAAGTGCTCGACAACAACCTTATGTAAAGTATACCCGAGTAACCTTCATATAATACAATGTGTGCTCGAAACAAATTCTAGCAGACAGTGTACTCGGAAAGTTAAGTTTTGAAAATTACCAAGTATATTGAAGGAACACAAGTGTACCCGAAATATAAAGTGTGCTCGGAAAACAAAGTTTGCCCGAAAACACTTGTAATTTCAAAGAAATCATACAAATATATCACAGAGCATGCTCGGAATGAAATTAAACACATAAACATTTAAGTGTGCAACGGTATAAAATTTCATGGAGCTTGCCCGAAAATCCTAAGTTAGCACTAAGCTTGTTTGGATAGACACATTCAATCATAATGTATGCCCTTGCTCGAGGGAACTCAACATATCAAATCATACCCTAAAAATGACAAACTTAAACAGTAACATCTAAGCGTGCCCGGAAAGATTAACAAGTCTTTCCTAACAGCATATTCACTCAAAGCTTACTCGGTGTACTCACTGAAGTTCACAAAGTTTGCTTGGAAACACAATCAACATATAATATGCATAGCTTACTCGAAACAAGAATTTCTTGTTAAAAGATAGCTATTTCAACACATAATCATCTCAAGACTTCAAGCTTACTCAGGAAAGTGAGTTCAACAGTGTACTCTACCCGAAAAGTGTAAACACTTCAAAGTATGCTCGAAAATCATAAAGTTAGTCAGTAATGACTAAGCTTACTCGGAAAGGTTGAAAACTCTCAAACCTTACCCGAAACAACATATTCACATAGAAAACTGTTTTGTACTCGGAAAGGTTAAACCTTACCCGAAAATACATATTCAAACAGTTTGTGCTCGAGAAGGTTATAAATCATGAAACCGTACTCGAACTTACATATTCAGACATAATCAACTGTTTTGTACTCGGAAAGGTTAAACCTTACCCGAAAATACATATTCAAACAGTTTGTGCTCGAGAAGGTTATAAATCATCAAACCTTACTCGAACTTTCATATTCATCCTATTTTAGGCAAAATGCAACACTTTTTGACTTAAACCACTTTTCAAAGACATTTCTGAGTTATGTATCATTTCAGAACATAGTTTAAGAGCAAATGGTGCATTTAGAGATCAAATTTCAGTTATACTTCACTTCAAAAACAATTTCTTTTATAAACTGAAAAGATCTCAGGAATGAGATCATATTGACTAAGTAGCTTTTTCAGTACTTCACTCTCAGCATTATTATGACAACTTAGATAGGTTAACAGCAGGTATAAACTTAACATGATTTTCATCTATTTGGTGATATGATTAAGGTTCAATTTGAGCATAATGCAATAATGGTCAACACTGTGCTCTGATGCCTCATATCTCTTCTCAAAGCTTATTTCGCTTTCCCCAGATCACCCCAATTTAACTCCAACCTCCTGTATTTGGTCAAAAATAGTTTCTTATGACAGAACTTATTGTATTTTTTGACTTTTGATATTCAAACATATAGAGGTTGAACGTTGGACTTACTGTTAGCAACATGCCTTTCATTCAAGATGAGACAGATTTTGTCAACATCTTTGTAGTTCTTGATGTAACCCTCTTGTTTGATAAAATATTTAAAACATTTATCAACTTTTGGTTGATTTATTCATTCTTCCCCTTGTTTTTGATATTTTTTTTTCAAATTTTCTTAAAGCATGTTCTTTATCATATTTAAAAAAATGTTTCATTTTGGTTGATCAAATAACAACAGGCTTGTGTATGACTGGGTAATCACTTTTCTGCCATATCATTCGGAGAGATATATCTTGAGACATGCAAAAAAACTATGCATCTCCACATGAAGATTAGCATATTCATTATGTTTATATCATCTTAGATTTTACATCATCATGGGAAAGCAACCATACATGTTAATGACTATACTAAGGTTTTTTTTAGCCTATTAATTCCATATGATTAGCTAAGTAGTCAATGTACTATCATTTCCCAAAAACACAGTTTAATATTCAATCACCACAATATCTCTTTTTTATCAGGTTAATGGCTATCCTGTTTTGACCAAAAGTGGTCAACAGGACCAAACATACATGTGAATATATGTCCTATCAAAGTCAGAGTTATTGACATAGTTTTAAGTGAAGAAATATGAAACAAGTCATAATTGCCCCAAATGCATTCAGTTTTCAGGTCAATGGCTATCCTTTGAATCTATAGAGATTTAAGGACCAAACATACACAAGTGCATGTCCTTCAAACTGTGCAAATGACATAGTTTTCAGCAAAGATAACTACTTGAGACATCTCCCTATAAAAATCCTTCTTTTAAGCTTCTTAAAAGCTTGAACTGAATAATCTTATCATATCTCAACACCATTAATCAACTTGCTCATGTTTTGACCAAAATATAGTATTTATGCAAAATTCATTATAAATTTCATTGAATCACTTAATTTTGACATAAAACACATTTTGACACAAACAGTTACTTCACATACTCAAATCTTAATCATTCTTTCATCATCAAGAAAAACAGACTGTACTCACATTCAATGTCTATTCTATCTTAACAACTTCAGAAGATCAGATTAAGAACATATTCAAGTAACCATAAACATGTGATTACTCATGACATTATATAAGCAATTAATCTCACCTAAACAGATCAAACTACTTAACATAACATCAGATCAGTTAACATGATAGTCAAGAATTATCATCAATTTCAAACAAATTGCACAGATAGTTACTTAACAACCTATAAGTTAACTTCAAAACAGTGACACACATAGAAACAGTTAAGTCACATAGCATAGAACATACTCAGTAACATATTTAGCAACATATTCAGCAACATATTCAACATGTGTGACCTCTTCTAAAATATTCAAGTAGCACATAGAGATACACAACCAAGCACACATCCTTAATCAGATTTCATCAGAGTTGATCATCCCCAGGGCTTTCAAAAGAAAGTTGAACCTGGTTCTATCAAGTGGTTTGGTGAATAGGTCAGCCAGATTATCACTTGTATCAACTCTTTGCATTTCAATCAAACCTTTTTCACTGCAATCTCTGATGAAGTGATGTCTGATTTCAATGTGTTTAGTCTTAGAATGTTGCACAGGATTCTTAACAGTAAAATATGCAGCAGTATTATCAATCAGAATAGGGGTGTTTTGAAAATTCAAACCATAGTCCAGCATCTGATTCTGAATCCAGAGAACTTGTGCGCAGCAGGCAGATGCAGCAACATATTCAGCTTTTGCAGTGGAGATTGACACTGTGGTCTGTTTCTTGCATTGCCATGACACTAGCCTTTCACCCAAAAACCGGCATCCCCCTGATGTTGACTTTCTACTCATATTGCATCCATCATAATCACTGTCTGTATATGCAATCAGATCAAAGGATTGGTTCTTTGGATACCAAATCCCTAAGTCTGGTCTTCCCTTCAAATATCTGAATATTCTTTTCACAGCATTCATGTGGGAGACTTTTGGATTTGATTGGAACCTAGCACATACACAAACAGCAAACATGATATATGGTCTTGTTGCAGTCAGATACATCAGAGATCCAATCTTGGCTCTGTATTCATGTTCATCAACTGACTCCCCCTTTTCATCAGCTATCATCTTTTCTTTGGTGTCCATTGGAGTTGAGGCAGCCTTGTAATCATGACAGTTGAACTTATTCAAAATGTCCTGCACATACTTAGCTTGGTGAATGAAGATCCTTCATCCTTTTGTTGAACTTTCAGTCCCAGAAAGAAATTCATTTCACCCATGGAACTCATGCTGTACTTGGACTTCATCACCTCTTCAAACTCCAAACACATATTTTCATTTGTAGATCCAAAGATGATATCATCAACATAGACTTGTAAAAGCAGCAAATCTGACCCTTTTCTTCTGTAGAAGAGTGTCTTGTCAATGGCTCCCCTTGTGAAGCCATTTTCAAGTAAATGAGTTGATAACTCATCATACCATGCTCTAGGAGCCTGATGCAATCCATAAAGGGCTTTGTTTAACTTATACACCCTGTTTGGATACATAGGATCCTCAAACCTGGTGGTTGAGCCACATACATTTCTTCATCAATCTTTCCATTAAGGAATGCAGATTTGACATCAAGCTGGAATACTTTTATTTTCTTTGAGGCAGCATATGCAAGAAAAATTCTTATGGCTTCCAGTCTTGCAACTGGTGCAAACACTTCCTCAAAGTCTATCCCTTCCTTTTGAAGACATCCCAGTGCTACAAGTCTAGCTTTGTTCTTAATCACCAAACCCCTTTCATCCCATTTGTTTCTGAACACCCATTTGGTTCCAATTGCATATCTGTCATGTGGCTTGTCTACAAGATCCCATACTTGTAAATCTCTAAACTGGGCCAATTCCTCTTGCATTGCCTCTACCCAGCTATTGTCTTTTAAAGCTTGAGCAATATTCTTTGGTTCTAGTTGGGATAGAAAGCAAGAATACAGACAGATGTTTGCTATCTCAGAATGACTTCTTGTTACTCTTTCATGCAAGTCACCAATGATATTTTCAGCAGGATGATTCTTTTTAACAGTAGGAGTTTGTATTATCATATTTGTAGACAAATTTGTGTCAAGATTTGATTCATTAAGTTCAGGTTCTTCAATGATCAAATCAGCTTCTGCATCATGAAACTCTGGTGCTTCATCATTGGTTTGTCCTGAAGTGGATACACCATTGTTTCCCAGATTCAAGCTTTGAAATAAGTCTTGAAATCTTGCTGTTGTTGCAGCTTCTTCATCATTTGATTTGTTGCCTGTGTCACTCCCATTCTAAACATGATCATTTTGTTCATTAGGACTATCTTGACTTGTCATCTCCTGATCTTGTTCAATGTCTTTGCTTGAGGAGCTCTTCACAAAAGTGTATTCATTTTCTTTTCTAGCAACCTTTTTCCACAATTCTTCCAAGTCCAGTTCTTTCTTCTTATTTTCTTCAAGTACACTGGTCTTGTAGAATGTATCATCAAAGTCTTCAGAATAAATCTTGAATGACTTGTAGAATGTATCACCAGGTATTATCATATTTGTAGACAAATTTGTGTCAAGATTTGATTCATTAAGTTCAGGTTCTTCAATGATCAAATCAGCTTTTGCATCATGAAACTCTGGTGCTTCATCATTGGTTTGTCCTGAAGTGGATGCACCATTGTTTCCCAGATTCAAGCTTTGAAATAAGTCTTGAAATCTTGCTATTGTTGCAGCTTCTTCATCATTGGATTTGTTGCCTGTGTCACTCCCATTCTGAACATGATCATTTTGTTCATTAGGACTATCTTGACTTGTCATCTCCTGATCTTGTTCAATGTCTTTGCTTGAGGAGCTCTTCACAAAAGTGTATTCCTTTTCTTTTCTAGCAACCTTTTTCCACAATTCTTCCAAGTCCAGTTCTTTCTTCTTATTTTCTTCAAGTACACTGGTCTTGTAGAATGTATCATCAAAGTCTTCAGAATAAATCTTGAATGACTTTACTAAATTTTCATGATCAAACAGCCATGTTGCACCACTGACTGTGTTGAATTGATTCTCATTAAAAATAATGTCAGATGACTCTATCACACTCATGTGATCTTTCACATAAACTCTGTATGCATTTGAGTGAGTAGAATATCCAACAAAGAAACAATCTAGTTACTTAGTTTTAAACTTGTTAAAATAGTCTCTAGTGTTCAATAAAAAACATTTGCAGCCAAAGGGCTTGAAGAACTTGATGTAAGGCTTTCTATTGTTGAAAATCTCATAAGGAGTTTTATCATGCCTTTTGTTCACAAGCACTCTGTTCTGAACATAACAAGCAGTGTTGATTACTTCAGCCCAGAATGTGACAGGTAAGTTAGCATCAGCCAACATGGTTCTTGCAGCTTCTATTAGTGTTCTGTTTCTCCTTTCTGCAACACCATTTTGTTCAGGAGTTCTTGGAGCTGAAAATTGTTGCATTATTCCTTTCAGAGCACAAAATTCTTCCATAACTCCATTCTTGAACTCAGTACCATTGTCACTTCTCATCATCTTCACTTTCTTATTCAGTTTGTTTTCAATCATTGTAACACAACCCTTAATCAACTCAGCAGTCTCATCTTTGGTACTTAGGAAGTAAACCCAAGTATATCTTGAATAGTCATCAATGATCACCAAACTGTATCTCTTCTTTCCAATACTTGGTACACTCACAAGACCAAAAAGATCCATGTGAAGTAACTCAAGTGGTTGATCAATTGAATTGATGAGCTTTGTCTTATGAGTAGACTTGTGTTGTTTTCCTTTTTGACATGAGTCACAGTGATCATCTAACTTGAATTCTTTTGTAGGCAAACCAATCACATGTTCACCCTTGACCAGTCTATTCATATTCTTCAAGTTCACATGAGACAACTTCCTATGCCACAATTTAGACTCATTTTCAGTGGCTTTGGAAACAAAACATGCACCACCTCTTGAAATAGCTTCTTTCATATTCAACTCATACAAGTTGCCATTTCTTGGTGCCATCATCATAATCATTTCAGGTGGGATCACAAACTCAGGTTTTAATATGAAACAATGAGAATCATCAAAACTGACTTTGTAACCCTTATCACACATTTGAGATATACTCAACAAATTGTATTGTAGTCCCTCAACATGAAAGACATTGTCAAAAGACACCTTTCCATTTGTCAATATCCCTTTACCCACAATCTTTCCACCATTTTCATCACTCCCAAAAGCAACTGGACCCTCATATTTCTCTACATAATTCACAAGTGACCTCTTGTCACAAGTCATGTGCCTAGAACAACCACTATCCATATACCATATATCATTCAATGGAGTGGCCTGTTCCTGCACAAAGAGAAACTTGATTAGTTCAGTGATGAGATGCAAGCTTCATCAACTTGCAACTTATCAGTGTCAATTTCAGTGGCAGCTTGGGAAGTGAGTATAGTAGGTTCAGGATCTTCATGAGTGACCTCCAGATTATCAGACTTGTCAGTTTCATATCCACACTCTCTTGGTGTCTTGACAAGTGAAGCTGAATTGTTAAGCTCAACTGAGTCAGTCATCTTCTCTTGTAAGACATAGTCCTTAGTTTCTGAGAAGTCTCTTACATCAGTCACAGCTTCAATTTTAGCTTCAGTTCTAGGTTTCCATGTGAAACCTTGTGGTTCATATCCATGTTTTAACAAGAACTTTTCATCACCAGTGAGTACAGCTTGTTTCTTTCTTTGATATACAGTTTTTCTTCTTGATTTCTCACTGCCTGATGATTCTTGTGACTCATCAGACTTGACTGAATGAGTATTTTTGGTAAATTTCAATGACTGGTTCTCCATTATCACCTGCTTTTGCTTCTGAGGTGATTTACTTCTTCTCACATTCTCAGTCATTTGCTTCTTCTTCTTTGTCTCAGCCTTCACTTCAACTCTTGTCTCTATTCTATTCACATTTCCCTTTCCCAAATACATGGCATACTTCTCTTTGTACAAAACAAAGTCTTGACCAAACTTTGTTCCATTTGGGACATGGAATGGCTAAAATTTGAGTCTCTCATTACATGAATCAGTATGGTGTCCATATTCATCACACTTTCTACACCACACCTTTCTTTTGAACATCTCATGTTCTTTTGGTCTCCTGAATCTTTCACTTGGTTTGGGCTCTCTTATACCAATTGTCTTTTTGTTTTTCAGATTGTCAAAATCAATTGAGAATGGAACAAACTCAGCCATTCTGATGTCACTTACTTCCACATTCCCTTTAACAAAGACAACCTTTTTCAAATTCAGTGGTTGATCATCTTCATTCTCTTTATATCTTGACTTCCTTCTTTCATATTCCTCAACAGTTTCTACTTCACCCACATCAAAGTCTTCAACACTTGAAAAGATAGGATAAATAGGAGTAGTATATTCTATATTCATTTCTTTCTTATTTACCTTCTTTTTCTTGTTCTTTTCTATTTTTTCCAAAAACTTTTTGTTTGGAGGTCTGACAGCATTGTAACACACATTCTTCTTTTCACCAATGTCAAAAGAAACATGTTCTCTTTTCGTTTGCTCATTCATTCTTTTCATTTTATGTGTAACTGGAAGATACTTTGGAAGTTGATCAACAGATTCAGGCTTTCTATATTTTCTTCCTTTTGCAGCAGCTTGAATTTCCTTTTCAGTAATTTGATCACTCAAATCACTCAGATCATCTTGATCCAACTCATCTGAATCAAAGTCATCTTCAGAGACTTGAACTCCAATTGACTTTTCTTGCTTTATTTCTTTCTTCATAACAAATTCACCATCTTCACTCACCTCAACATTCTTGTACAAATCTGCAACATATTCTTTGTCTTGAAACACATCCTTGAATTGTTGTAGATAAGCACTTCTCTTCTCTTTGTCAACTTTAGGCATAAAGTTGTTGTTGAATGGTGGTGGAACAGCCTTGTACTTTTCATCTTCTTTTACTTTATTCAGAATTCCACAAATGTTTCCAGTTGAAACTAAGTTCTTTAGGAATTCATTTTCAGTTTGCAGCTTTTTATTCAGAACCTTTTCATCAATCACCATCTTCTTCAACCCACTAATCTCAGTTGTGAATCTTGTCTGAGCTCTATAGCTATTCATACAATCCTCTTCCAAACTTTTCATTCTTTCCTCCCTAACAATCTCACTTTCCTCATAAGCATTGATAATGCTTTGCTTCTTAAAACACTCACTTTCCAGCTTACCAACCTTTTCTTTTAATTCATTGACAAGTTTAGGTAAATCAGCATTAGGATCAGAATGTACCTTAGATGAAGATGTAGAGTCTATGGCCATGAATGCCACATTGGCTCTTCTGATATCATCTGCTATATCTTCCTCATGGTTACTCCACTCAAAGCTTCCCTCATGCTGAGTAGTTACTGCCACATTGCCTTGATTTCTTGGTTGATTTTGGTTTGCTGGAATGTTGTTAGTTGCAGGGTTTTTAACAGCTTGATTCTGATTTTTGTTCATTTGATATACTTGATTCTGATTCATACCCTGCTGGTTGTTCATCTGAGGCTGATAGTGGTTGTTAAAATTGGGATTGAAGTTGTTGTTTGGATGGAAGTTGTTGTTGTTGGGATTGAAGCCTTGGTTATTGTTGAAGTTCTGCTGGTTGTTGTTTCTATGCACATTCTGCTGGTATTGTTGTTGGTTTCTAGGCTGTTGGAACTGATTGACTTGAAAGTTCCATGGCATATTGCACTCTCTTGCAAAGTGTCCAGGCTGTTGACAGTTGTAGCAGATAGCCTTGGACTTGTCAAATCCTATTCTCTCATTTGGACTAGAAACTAGTGATCTACCAGTTCTATTGTACAGTCTCTTGCTTCTTAATGCCAACATTGCAGCTTGCCATTTGAGATCCATGTCTTCAAGGTCATCAGCATCTATTTGTTCCAAATCGTCCTGCACTACACTTGTGTGAATCAAGTTTTTGGCCACAAATGCATTGTAGGATTCAGTGAACATAGACATTAGGGCTTGTGCATCACTCCCTTGAACATGCCCTACACCAGGACTTTGAGCATTTCCATTTCCCATAGAGGCTGAATCATCATCAATCAATTGAACATTAAACCTCTGTTGACCACCTTGACTGCTTGAACCACCTCCAATGAATGACCTAGGAGTCTCATTGTTGTGATCACTTGGTTCTTCAATGATGGAAATTTGTTGTTGATTCTTTGTTGTAAGATTCCCCATTGGAGCAATTAAAGCATTTGACACATTGAAACTTGGTTTATCTTCCTTGATCATTTCATTCTCAATCATTTCAAGTTCAGCAGCTTGAAGAAAACATACTACATCATCCAATTTCAATTCATTGAAATTTTGCTTTTGAAGGATGAATTTGCAAGCAGTATACCATTCTTTTGGCATTGAGTTGAGCAACTTTGTATTCAAATCAAAGTCAGTCATTACATAATCAGTTGTTCTCAACTCATTCACAATACTCAGAAAACGTTCTAGTATTGACTTCAACCTTTCACCATCTCTATACTTGAATCTTTCTAACTGTTGCTTCAGTCTTTGCTTCTTAATGTTCTTCAATTCAGTGTTCCCTTCATACATCTCAAGGATTGCATCATACATTGCCTTAGCACTTTGATGATGTGCAACCTTTGTGAGGATTTCCCAAGACAGACCAAGTTTGAGCATAGGCAATGCTCTGTCATAAACCTTTCTCATTCTCTCTATGACAGCAGCAATAGCATTTGCGTTAGCACCTTCTTCAACAGCAGCTTGTGGACCATTCTTGATAGAATTCCACATATCCACATCATTATAACAAACAGCAGCCTCAAAAAGCACTTTCCACTTGGTAAAGTTCTCTTGACCATACAATCTAGGTATCTTATTAGTAGACACCTCTTGTTCCTCATATCTAGACATTTTCTTAAAATAAAAGTTAAGTTCTTATCAAAAATAGAGTAAAACAATCAGATCTGAGAATTAATTCTTAGATCTGAGGTGTCTGATATGAATAGAACAAGATTCAACAATAAAAATCAAAGCTTTAAGTGAAATAAGGAAAATAAAAATCAAAGCTTTGATACCACTTGTCAGGGTCCCAACTTTCAATGAATGGTCGATTCGGATCGGATCTTCAATCAATCATGTCATAACTCACACAAAATTAATCGTGTTGACAAGAGAGTTAATGACGGGTTACTATGTTTAGAAAGATGACCGTTTGTTAAAGGCGGAATCAATAACAAACATACGGTTGCAATGAATATTCAATGACAGAAGACACACACCGGATTCACTCAAAAGATTTCCATTTATATAATGTTAATCATACAAAAGGATAATCGATTAGGGTTTATAAGGAATCCTAGGACAGCCGTCACACACAAAAATATTCTCTCAATTAATGTGTCGGTCTTACCCGTATTGTCTTTTTCCGTCTCTGTCTCGTGTGTCTTTCGTGTCACCTGACGGCGTGCCCTAAATATTCTATTTATAGGCCTGCCAACCTAGGACAGCTGTCATTCCTTCTAGAAACCCTATCCGATAGTACATATTCAATTTACATATTCAAAAATATACTAAGTGTAAAATAAGTCTTCCAGGTAGGCTTTTCATTAAACTTCAGTCTTCGAGTACGTAGTGTACTCGGCCTTCCTTCAGACTTGGTAAATATAGAAGTGTACTCGGAATCAGTTTCCGAGTAGACTTTACTTAAAGAATATTTTACCAAGTAAAATATTCACCGAGTAGACTTCAATCTTCTTGGACTTATCAAACTTTGCTCGACAAATCCTTACTAGCAACCTTGTTCTTCTATGATCCTGTTCGGCTCATTGTCAGTTGAACAACTTATTGAAAAGGTGTAATCAGGAGTACATACCTTACTTGAGCAGAACCTTACTCGAGATAACTTAAAGATATTCTATTAACTCATCAAGTATACTCGGACCATAATTATTAAAGAATACCTTGCCCGGTCTTCCAATTACTTGGCTTCTTGCACTTGGTTGACCATACCTTACTCGGAAGAGTAAAATACTTGGTCTTGAAGAACAATCTTGCTTGACAAAGTGAACCTTGCTCGGATATGCCAAATTAATGAACCTTACTCGGGAAAACACTAAAAAGCATACCTTGCTCGGATATCCACTTAAGAAGACTATTTGAAGTAAACCTTGCCCGGGAGGCAAAATCTCGTACTCGGCTAAGTAAAAGCTTACTCGAAGGTCCAAGGTGTGTTCGGATTCAATACTTAGCAGTTTCTGAGGAGGTTGAGAAGATTCCAATCTTCCAAATTCTTCGTTTAAGTCAAATCTCCTCATTTGGGTCAAATTCTTGACCCAACACTTAATTGTAACAAATGTGGAAATTAGTTGCTTAGGGATTTGTGCCAAGTGTAGGGGTATGTAAATCCCATGTGAATGAATGGACTCCCATTCGTTCACAACGGTTTACCTAGAAAGATGTGAGAACAGAGATAAGCCTTGGCAAATTTTTCTAGAAATCATAACATCGTTTAATCCTTGTTTGAGTTATTTTATATTATTCAGCAGGTAAGGACGATTACACTGACGGTGTTATATTGAATTTTGAACTAGTTTTGAGCAATTAATTAGATTAAACCCTTAACGAACACAAACTGGAACAATTGACCATTAAAATCAATCAGATTTATCAAATAAATTTTTTGGTTTTGTCCACGATGTTATATCGATGAGAATGATACCAATTTTAATGTATAAAAATGTTGTTTGGGAAGAATTGATAATTCAAAATGTATGTTTGACTTTTTAACTGTTCTTGGTAATTTTGACCTTTGACTAATTAAAGTCAAAAGACCATTCGTTGGTTTAAATTCGTACTCAGTAACGTATGAATACTTCATTTGTGTTACTGATAACGAATGTCAACACATTCGTTGTTATATCTGATGAATAATTGTCATTCGTTAATTTGTTTAACGAATGAGGCTTTCATTCGTTTCGTTGTATTAACAAATTAACACATTCGTTAATAATGTTAACGAATGAGTAGCCATTTATTGAAAATTTTAACGAATGAGCCAAATATATTCACTAATGAGAAGCTAACAGGTTGATAAGAATAAAAAATTTACCAAGTGTTCGTAAGTTTTAAGGTTTTTAAACTATAAAATATACGCTAAATGTTCGGTTTTCACAGTTATGCCTGATGAAATGAACATCGATGCTCTGGCTCAGGAGCATCCAGCTGTTCAAGCATAGGAGGTTCGAATAGTTGAGTTTTTGTACGAAAAGTAGCACAACATTTGTGCGTTCTTAATAGATGATTTCTTTGGAAAACCAAACTTCGGCAATGTTATTTGTTTCTTCAGGTGGTCGAGGATCAACTTTGCCATATCTGTCGATGTTCCCATTTATTTAAGTATCATCAGAACCTTCTTGAATACTTCTAAGTATGTTCCATAAGAGAATCACATCGAGGCTACGGTAGAAAACAAGAAGATTAGGGTTTTTAGGCATTTGAATTACAAAGGCGATCTATATAAGTTCCAATACAACAAGGTGTTTTTATACGAGCATCATAAGTACCTCTTACATGTCGTCATGCTGCAATCCACATTCGTTGCCTAGGTTCTAAACAAGCCGTTAAATTTCTCCGAGCTTGTATTCTACCATTTGAAAGAGAATTGTATACTTTCCATGTGAAGAACAAGTTCCTAATGTATTCGAGGTTCTTACAACTGATGATTAACCATCTTGAACCAAATTTGGTGAAAGATCTAGATAACTCTAATGACATGTCGATTTTGGGGCATATGAACGATGATACGATGAGGCATGTTAGGACGTATTGTAATCAAACTACTTAGAATAGGCTTAAGTTCAAATGGCTTATTGGTAATTTAGCTCATGATAATTATGAAGCTCCACCTAATGATCGTTGGATCCATGATGATTCAGATTCTGAATGTAAAGGTGGTGAAGGTGGGAACAACGGTGGTGGTGGAAATGATTATGGTGATGGATGGTGGTCCTGATGATCAAGGTGCTAAGGCACGTAAGCGTAAAGCGAAGGGTAAGGCTATTGCTACTTAAATGCCCACCAAGATGAGAGCCCGTATAGGTTATGTGGTTGAGATTGTGGATTCCCAACAACGTCCAACATCTAACGTAACACCTCAACAAACACCAGCGGTTACTACTCCAACGAGTACCTTAGTGGTTACATTATCAACTACGGTTTCGACTGATCCGATGTTTTCATCTATTCCAAAAGCATTAATTTCTCCGATTCCGAATCCTCAACAAGCTGTTGCTACTACAAGTCTTATTCAACAACCTATGAAACAACCTGACTTCTCATTCATGTCATTCAATCTTCCGAAAGGTCTAATGCAGCTGATTCAACAACAAATGATGAAGTTGTTGAAGTTGATACATTTGCAAGAAAATCAGATGACAGCTGATCGTTTATTTCAAGAGCAGATGCATGCCGATCAACGAAAGATGGTGAGACATCTATCTTATGTGTAACGCGAAAGCTGAGTGTTAGGTGCTTTGGTTACTGCTCATGGGGAGAAAATGAAGAAACAAGACGAAGTTATCCTTCATCTTACTCATAAAGATAATATGGTAAAGAAACTGATGGGTAACGACGACAAAGACCTTGAGTCTGGTGCGGGTGGTGATCAGCAACTTGGTGCTGGGGCATCTTGAGCTGGTGGTGTTGATGTTGAAGATTCGGGAAAGCAATTAGTGGTATATCGTAATACTACTAATATGCAACCGATTGATTCTGTGAAGGCAAACATGATCCTGTTTATGGATTATGATAAAGGTATAGTGATGAGTATGGTGAACGCGGATGAGATCGGAGTGTTTAAGGGAAACCCGATCCAACAAATCATTAGCCATCAGATAGTTCATCTTTCTGACATGAATGTTACCCATTCGTCTATGCCACATAATCGAGTCTTTCTCAGTTGCTTTAGAGACAAAACACATTTCAAAAGATGTATAAGTTGATACTTTAGTATTCATATTCTGTACATAAATATCATTTTACCAAAGAGATCGCATAACAACCATGTCTTCTGGAATGACATATCCTGGTTTGAGTATTATGCACTCCATTTCGGTAAACATGGTGGTGTACTTTTTATCACATATCTGATGTAACATCCCGTTTCCTGTTTTGGTTAATAAAATAATAATATTAATTATTATAAGTTGGGCTTGTGTGTTGAGTTTTAACAAGATTATCAAAGTGATAAAATCCCTATTTTACCAAAAACGCAGCGGATATAAAATTTTTAAATCTTGTTAATATGATATGTATAAAACCAATTTTAAACATGCAAAACCCAAACCCGGATCCAAATACGGATTACACACTATCAAATACATGCATGTCACTATAAGTCCATGCATGTTAATACTACCTTTCAATATGACAAAACCGGGTGAAAGAGATGATGATTGAAAGGTAAGAACTTGAATATGGAAGCTCCTCATGCTAGCATACCCCAAGCTTCAACAACACACCACTTCTAGCTAGGATTTGCACTTGAAATTTTCTTCTTCTTTTCTTATGTTGGATGAAAATACCCAAGAGAGGAAGAGAGAAAAGTTTACTTGGAAATTATGTGTGTTATGAAAGAATGAAAGAGAAAGACTTGGTTTTATTTAAAAGCATTTTTCTCTCCACCAATAATAACCATTGCATGTCTCCACTCACCTTGCATGTCTCCACTCAAACATATAATATTATTACATTTGAAAGAGTTATTATCTTTTTCTTTTATAAAACTTTAAACATATATATATATATATATATATATATATATATATATCCATACATATATACTTTTATAAGTTTATAACTTATAACTTATAAAACCTATTATATGTTAAGACATGCTTGGTTATTATTATTCACATATTGTTATTTAACCAACTTAAATAACACTATGTAATGTTCTTTCATAAAACATAAATCATCTATATGATTTGTTTATTACACAAGTACATTTTATTTAGAAACCCCCTTCCAAATAACTCAAGTGTTAATATTCATTTGTTATGATCACATCATATATGAACGAATATTATCGGTGTTTGTCTAGCTTGTTATTGGGTATGACCCGACTTGGATCATAACGTACTAGCCACATCAATTTAATATGTCTCTTGGGCAGACCGAGTCCAACAATCTCCCACTTGCACAAGATACATAGAAGATTGATGCAAGTAGCAAATACCGCCTAACTACGGTTTACTACCCCTAATACGTATGACGAAGTGCCATTCAATTACATCATCCCTTTCAAGTCCCATACTTGAAAATGATTTAGGTGAAACTATCAATTATCCTTTTGCCACAAATGTCTTGTTAAATCCAGAGACACATCGTGATCATTCTCTGTTGATTTAACTTGTCAGGCCTTAGACATTTAACTCTCAACGAATAAGAGGGACAAATCCCATATTGACTACATACGTCTCTCACTATCACCTTGTACTATGCTTGAGCTTAGCCTTATGTACTGACATATTTCAGAGCAGCGAAGAACTAAGTCAAAGCATAATAGTCGATGAATATCAAGACCCAATATGTATCTCAGGTCGGAGGATACTATGAAGTTCGCCTTTACTCAAATTTACATATGATCACAAATCCCAAGGATTCCATGCAGTAAAATTGAGAGCGGGTCAGTCCAATATTTATCCCATAAATATCTATGAACCTTGGCAGCAACCCTTTGCTATATTCATACCTCATGTATATCTACCAATCCAAGTTCATAATAGTCTTACTTTCACATTTGTTCCCACAAATATGAACGACTATGGACGTTTAGAATAATTCAAATTATTCACGGATTTAAACATACTAAAATGGAACATAACTCAAGAACATGACCATAACCAAAACCATATGATTGAGTTAAAATAAAATTGTTCCAATATCCAAATACAAATTTTGATCAAATCCAATCACTAGAATATCGAAGTCCTAAGGCGCAAGTATGACTCTCATGCTTCGGCCTTTCAAGGAGTTTCGTGAGTGGGCCCGCAATGTTTTGATCAGTGTGAACTTTGCGAATACATATCTTTCCCTTTTCAACTTCATCCCTTATGTAGTTGAATCTCCGCTCAATGTGCCTAGTCTTTTGATGGGCGCAGGGTTCCTTGATTTGAGCAATCGCACCCTCGTTGTCACAAAAGATCTCTAGAGGGTCTTGAATGGTAAGAACCACTCCTAGATCGGCAATGAACTTTCTAATCCATGCAGCTTCTTGAGCTGCCAGGGAGGCGGCGATGTATTCAGATTCAGTGGTGGATAAAGCTACCACATCTTGTTTTGCACTCTTCCATGAGACAGCACCACCATTGAGAACAAAAACGTATCCCGATTGTGATCGAGAATCATCTCGATCAGTTTGGAAACTCGCATCAGTGTAACCCTTTACAACGAGTTCCTCCTCACCAGAGCCATATATTAGAAACATATCCTTAGTCCTTCTAAGGTATTTCAATATGCTCTAAACAGCCATCCAATGGCTAGTTCCTGGATTTTGTTGGTATCGACTTGTCATGCTCAAGGCGCATGACACATCCGGTCTAGTGCAAATCATGGCATACATGATGGATCCTATTGCAGATGCATATGGGATACCACTCATTTTGTCTTGCTCATACTTTGAGCTTGGACATTGAGAAGCACTCAACATCGTTCCTCTTTGAATAGGTACCAAACCTTTCTTAGAGTTTTCCATCTTGAACCTTTTCAAGATCTTGTCAATGTATGCACTTTGATTCAAACCTATCAACCGCCTTGATCTATCCCTATAGATTCTTATTCCCAGAATATAGGTGGCTTCACCAAGATCCTTTATGGAAAAACAGCTTCCACGCCAGGCTTTCACACCTTCCAAGGTTGGAATGTCATTTCCAAACAGTAATATATCATTGACATATAATACCAGAAAGGTTATGATGCTCCCACTAGCTTTCTTATACACACAAGCTTCATCAGCGTTTTTGATGAATCCAAATTTCTTAACTTCATCATCAAAATGGTGATTCCAACTTCTGGATGCTTGTTTCAATCCATAGATTGATTTCTTCAACTTGCATACTTTGTTAGGATGTTGTGGATCGACAAAACCTTCAGGCTGAACCATATAAACATCTTCATTATGATGCCCATTTAGAAAAGCAGTTTTGACATCCATTTGCTATATCTCATAGTCATAATATGCGGCTATGGCAAACAATATCCTTATAGACTTTAGCATCGCCACGGGCGAGAAAGTTTCATCATAATCAACCCCTTGAGTTTTAGTGAAACCCTTTGCTACAAGTCTAGCTTTATAAGTATCCAAGTTTCCATGCATATCAGTTTTCTTCTTGAAAACCCACTTACTTCCAACCAGCTTGGAATTTAGAGGTGGAGCAACCAAGTCCCATACTTGATTGTCATGCATGGATTGCATCTCAACATTCATGGCTTCTAGCCATTTGTCACAATCAGATTGCGACATTGCATCTCGATATGTGGTGGGTTCATCCGAATCAACCATGTAGCATCCATCCATGAAAAATCCATATCTCTCAGGTGGGGTGCTAACTCTACCAGATTTGCGAATGTTTTGTGTGTTTTGATCAACCATTTGATCATCCCCAACAACCTCTTGTTGATTGCTAGTGTCAACCAAACGTGTATCGGCTTGTAGTTCTCGATCCTCTTCGAGTTCTACAGTTCTATCAGTTCCTTCCATAAGGAACCTTCTTTCCAAGAACTTAGCCTTTCGAGCTATAAACACTTTATGCTCGCTTGGATTGTAGAAATAATATCCCATCGAATCCGTGGGATATCCTACAAATATACACTTAGTGGATCGACATTCAAGTTTGTCAGGGGTGTAGATCTTAACATAAGCCTCACAACCCCATACCTTTAAATATGAAAATTTTGGAGCCTTTCCATGCCATATTTCAAAAGGTGTCCTATCCACTTTCTTGGTTGGTGCCATATTTAAAATACGGGCAGTAGAGATCACAGCGAAACCCCAAAATGATAGAGGTAATGAGCATCTAGCCATCATGGATCGAACCATGTCCAATAAAGTTCGATTCCTCCTTTCGGACACACCATTGTGTTGTGGTGTTCCAGGTGGAGTAAGTTGTGAGACAATCCCACAACTCCTAGGATGTTCTAGAAACGCATCATTGAGGTATTCACCTCCTCTATAGGAACATAGTACTTTGATTGTTTTGTTGAGTTGATTTTGTACTTCATTTTGGAAGACTTTAAACATTTCAAAGGCCTCATTTTTGTGTCTTAACAAGAACACATACCCATTGCGACTATAATCGTCGGTAAAGGTAATGAAGTATCTTTCACCATTTCTTGTCATTGTCCTAAAAGGTCGACATACATCCGAATGTATGATACCTAATAAGTCCTTTTCCCTTTCATTTGTTCCATTAAAGGGTTCTTTGGCCATCTTTCCCAATAAACAAGATTCACATTCTTCAAATGAATCAACATTTGATTTCAAAAGACCATTCTTTCGAAGTGTATGAATACGATTCTTCTTTATGTGACCAAGACGACAATGCCAAAGAAAAGTATTACTCAAATCCATTTTGAGTCTTTTGGTGTTAGCTTGGTACAACGAGTTATCAATGTATGAGTCATCATGAATTAATTCATAAATGCCATAAAACGGCATCACTTTAAAATAAAAGACATTATCCATGAAAACATAAATACCATTATCAACAAACTTAAAGTCATAACCAGATTGTCTTAATACAGAAACAGAGATAATATTCCTAGTCAAACTAGGGGAATATAAAATGTTTTTCAAAACAATTTCTAAAACATTTGGAAGCTTTAAAACATAATCTCCTCGGGCTTGGACGTCAACCTTTGCTCCATTGCCCATGAAGAGACTTATATCTCCTTTCTTCACCTCATTTCTTCTTTTGAACCCCTGCAATGAATTGCATATGTGAGTTCCACATCCGGTATCCAATACCCATGTGTTAGAAGAAATAATTTTAAGATCAATGTGAATCATGAAAGTTGTACCTGAGGTTTGCCCCGCATCCCTCTTAGCTTTCAACTCCTTGAGATAGGTCGGACAGTTTCTCATCCAATGACCTATCTCACCACAACCAAAGCACGGATCCTCAACGCTAACCTATAGCTTCTTTGGCTTTGGCTTCGCCTTTGCCTTTCCCTTGAACCCCTTCTTGACTTGCCCCTTACCAACGGCAACCTTTGCTTTTGGTTCCGGGTGATGCCTTTTCTTTGAGCCACCCTCATTGATCACACGAACGGGTAAAACCTTTTTACCCATGCCGGCCTCGGCTGTCTTAAGCATTGCGTGAAGCTCACCAATGCTTTTGTCCCATCCATTCATGTTTTAGTTCATTACGAATGTCTCAAACCTTTTAGTTAAGCCATTTAGGATTAAATCCGTGGCTAACTCTTTTGAGACGGGACAGTTAAGTCGTTCAAGCCGATCAATGTGGCTCTTCATCTTAAGTACATAAGATGAAACAGATTGGGTTTCTTCCATATGACATGCATGAAGCGCTCGAACCGTTTCGAATCGCTCAACCCGAGCTTGAGTAAGGAACATTTCCTTAAGTTGGGTTATCATGTCATACGCCCCATGATTCTCGAAATCCTTTTGGATCTCGGGAATCATTGTTCCCAACATGAGGCAAGAAACTTGCATCGAATCTCGGTGTATTTTAACCAATCCGCATAGGCATCCAAGTTATTGACATCGGGTTCATCGGGAATAGGATCGTCTAAAATATAAGTCTTCTTTTCTTGCTTGAGAACAATTCTCAAGTTTCGATACCAATCCATGAAGTTGTTAAAGTTTAGACGATCCTTATCCAGAATGGATCTTAGTGATAGATTATGCACATGTGGGATAATTGCGTTCGGTGCGTTGTTTGCGGCCATCTAAAAGAATTTTAACAAAGTTCAAATTAGTATTTTCGATATTAATAAAATTTTAATCTTTAATACCCTTTAAATGTCTCCAAGACAATTATTGATTAAAATCTAGAACCCAACGTTTCATTCAAATAGTAGTTAGGTGACCTTTATCCTACTATTCGAATTAACAAGGTAGTCAACGTTTGACAATTGCAACCCTTTGCAACTTCTAGTTTTATGGGATCGGTTAAACATCGTATGTTTAGTTGGTATGTTAAATCCCATCAACACCTTTGAAAGCCATGTTAAGGTGATCCTATAGTCATGGTTTCAAATCAAGTCGTCCTACTTATACACACGTGTGAGTTTACTCATACAAGTGGTTAGGTGATCCTAATGCCAAAAGTACTTGTAAAATCACCTTAAGATCACAAGTTTTCTTAAAAGTGCTTAGGTGATCCTAACTCACTTTCAAGTCTACATGTGACTTAAGTGTCGTATAAAAGGATGGTGTTTAACTTGTTTTTAAAAAGGGATTTTAGTTTTCTAAATTCTAGATTGGAAAACTATTTATTGTACCTTTCATTTGCATGCATTCAAATGTATGGTACTTAGTTGAAAAACCCATTTTCAAAGTTCCAATTAATAAAACCCATTTTTATTATGAAATCATTAGTTATTAATAAAACCAATTTTTATTACCTAACGATTTCTAAGGAACCAATTTTATGCTAGTTGATTTTAAGTTGTTAAGCAAACCATATTGCAAATAATAAGTAAATCAACCATGCAAGCATAAAATATACACAACCACAAGTTCATAACCATAGCCTCCTAATATTGACCACACTTTTTGACCGAAGACAAGTGTGTCAAAAAGTCTCTCCTAAGGGACCCAAAAGAACATGCACTTGTATCGGCGAACTCCCACTTGATTCCGCATCCATATGCTCCAAGTGTTTACTCCCGGTGTTGTGGTCTTCATCATTTTATTTGGGCTTCCATCCATGCATCTTCTTTTACAAAATATATCCTAATACATTTTTCTAGTAAAAGAAATACATCTAATCTACTTATTATTACAAGTCATATGAATGAATAAATAGATTACAAACCCAAATAAATATTACAACCAAATCGAATGAACAAACAACCAACACAATCATTCAACCAAACACAAGGCCGTGGCTAGGTTATGAACATCTATTACACATCCAAATATGCAATAATACAAGACCAAAATGGTTCCCCTTTTTGCCTCAAAACTTTCGGCCAAAGCTTAAGCAAACCGAAAGTTTCGGGTTTTGTCCAAACAAACTAAACAATCATCCAAATGACTTGGTTTTTCAAGATTACCACATGCATGTAAAGTATAACCTTGAAAAACCATGGGGTAACCAAAACCCCAAAAAGTTTCGGCCAAATGGTGAAACCCACCATAAACCCGAAAAATTTTGGGTCTAATGAAGCATGCATTCGTATAAGCGGCTCTTGATGCCATTGTTGAGTTTTAACAAGATTATCAAAGTGATAAAATCCCTATTTTACCAAAAACGCAGCGGATATAAAATTTTTAAATCTTGTTAATATGATATGTATAAAACCAATTTTAAACATGCAAAACCCAAACCCGGATCCAAATACGAATTACACACTATCAAATACATGCATGTCACATAAGTCCATGCATGTTACTACTACCTTTCAATATGACAAAACCGGGTGAAAGAGATGATGATTGAAAGGTAAGAACTTGAATATGGAAGCTCCTCAAGCTAGCATACTCCAAGCTTCAACAACACACCACTTCTAGCTAGGATTTGCACTTGAAATTTTCTTCTTTTCTTATGTTGGATGAAAATACCCAAGAGAGGAAGAGAGAAAAGTTTACTTGGAAATTATGTGTGTTATGAAAGAATGAAAGAGAAAGACTTGGTTTTATTTAAAGGCATCTTTCTCTTCACCAATAATAACCAATGCATGTCTCCACTCACCTTGCATGTCTCCACTCAAACATATAATAATATTACATTTGAAAGAGTTATTATCTTTTTCTTTTATAAAACTTTAAACATATATATATATATATCCATACATATATACTTTTATAAGTTTATAACTTATAACTTATAAAACCTATTATATGTTAAGAGACATGCTTGGTTATTATTATTCACATATTGTTATTTAACCAACTTAAATAACACTATGTAATGTTCTTTCATAAAACATAAATCATCCATATGATTTGTTTATTACACAAGTACATTTTATTTAGAAACCCATTTCCAAATAACTCAAGTGTTAATATTCATTTGTTATGATCACATCATATATGAACGAATATTATCGGTGTTTGTCTAGCTTGTTATTGGGTATGACCCGACTTGGATCATAACGTACTAGCCACATCAATTTAATATGTCTCTTGGGCAGACCGAGTCCAACATTGTGTTGGGTTAAATAAATATGGGTGATGAACTTGGATTAATAAGGAAGGAAGAAAGACCATGGGCTTAAGCCCATGACCCATAATATAAAAATAATAATTATTCTTAAACCACTCATTTCCACCTATTCCATACACCATCTAAAACACACACTTAAGCTCTCTCTCATCTTTCTCTCTTTCTCTAGCCAAAATAACAAGAAGAAATCGAGCATCAATCCAAGGTAATCATATTGTGAGCTTATATGAATCCAAACCCGTTAGATCTAGTCACGAAACGATAAACAAACATCCTCAACCGTTAAAACCACGAGATCTAGGTGGAATCGGTATAAGCCGGTCATATGAAGATCTTAGGGGTCACTCTAGCTCGGATCCGGATCGATCAGGGCGAAAAACGATGGGAAACGGTGTAAAAACATGATTTTCCGGCCACCGCACGTTTTTCCGGCACAACGGCGCCGAAAAGGTGGCGTACGAGGATATGAGAATGTCAGAGAATGTTCTGACATTCTCTGACCTAACCCTAGGTGCGTGTAACGAATTCGCTATTCCATTCGTTACAGAAGGATAACGAATGAGCTTCATTCGTTATGCCCATTCGTTAAGGAAAGAATAACGAATGAGCTTCATTCGTTAAGCGATTCGTTACGAAGAACTAACATGAGCCCTCATTCGTTAGGCTCATTCGCTAGGCAGTTCGTTAAGAAAGACCCATTCGCTATGAAGGTTTATTCGTTATAAAGGTTCATTCGTTATAAAGGTCCATTCGTCAAGAAGTAACAAATAAGTCCATTCGTTATGGATTACCCATTCTTTATATAATCTCCAATCTGTTAAAAGACCGGATAACAAATGAAGTTTGGACAAATGACAGAAAGGTCCCTAAACTTAGAATAAAACAATTTAATTACATAGAAGCCCTTGAACATTATTAATTAAACAAAGATACCTTTAAAGATTAATGATTAATCGATTAACTAACCAGTTAAGGAATAAAGTAAAACCGGCTTCGACTCTTAAGATTAAAAAAGCAAACAGTTAGGCATGGCTAGAGTGGTATTTAATATTATGTTTATTAAACAGTTAGTCGCGCACAACTAACGAAAGGAATAACCATGAACATAATAGGACTCATGTGAGTTTATAGCCCCATTTCCTTGTTATGTTTTCGGGGCTGTGTGCATACTCAATGTGAACGTTAATACACTTTTCTTAAGTGGTAAGTGAATACTATAATGATTGATGTGATAATATATATGCGTATTATGAATGAATGCTCGTCGGTGCGTGAACGATCTTCAAATATTGCACGTATCAACGGGGAAAGTAATGTATAGTATGCCTACTATGAAACATGTATGTACGAAAGTAAGTAATGAAATGAGTATGTATGAAAGTATGATTATATAAAGAAAGGTATGTATGGTTGTATGGAAAGAAGGGACCAGACCCTACTAATATCTGAGATAGAAGGGACTATACCCTAATAATATCTGAGATAAAAGGGACCAGACCCTAATAATATATGAGATAGAGAAGAAAGGGACCAGCCCCTAACAATATCTGAGATAAAGAATAAGGGACCATGAGATAGAGAAGCAAGGGACCAGACCCTACTAAAATCTGAGATGGTAAAAATAATTATGTATGTAGTATGAAAGTTTGAAAGTGTGATAGTTTGAAAGAATGTAATGTATGAATGTAAGAAAGAAAGGTAACATGTACAGTATATAATATGTATCTTCGGATGCGTATGCGAATGTTAATGTATAAATGTATGTTTCCTGATTAACTAGAACTCACTCAGCGTAGCTGACTTTTAGTATACACGCAGGTAAATAGACTGAGGCAGCTGGCTTGAGGGGGGACACATGGCAGGATCTGAAGAGGATGGCATATGAAGATTTGTCATGACGTTTTGATGTTATATTTTATGTTATGTTTTCAAAGACAAGTTATGAATATTTGTAATGAATGGTTGACCTTTATAATTATTTCGCGAAGGTTTTAATTAACTCTGATATTTAGAACTGTGTTTATGAGTAAATCCAACATCCAAGTAGAGCACCGGGATTGGGGCCTTACAAGTTGGTATCAGAGCATATGTTCGAGAGAAATAGGCATCCTATATGCTTAGACTTGAATAGAGAATGGGACATAAGTAAGAAAAGAAAGAAGATGCCAGTTCAAGATAGCCATATGTCAATCAAGCAGGCTAAGTAAAAGTAAAGTACATGATTAAACACATGTGTAATGTAAGAAAGTTTAAGAAGTTAGCTTAATTTCTAGATATAGGAGTATTTGATTATGTGAAATGTTTGATTGTCTAATTATTAAGAGTAGATGCCAGCACAAATAGACTCACAGAGGGAAGTGTATAGGACACGGAGAGTAACGTGATCAGCTAATCATAGTTGCCCACTGTTATTACCTGTTAACCTTACTATCCTTGTACTAAATAGTTCCTTGAGTGATGACGTTTGTGTTTCCTTATAGAATATAAATGGCTGGAGCAAGAAAGGTCGTCGGTCAAGGAGGTCGCAATGGACGTCGTGGTAGTCCACATATTGGCTGAGAACATTCAGTAGAATGAGCTGCTAACACAAGGGAAGAAGGAAGTGCAGCTGAGCGGAATCCGAGCAACAATGAAGGGTGTCAACTTAACCCTGCTGTTCAGGCAGCCGTTGCTCAAGATGTAGTTGCTGCAGTGAAGGAATTACACCCTGAGAAGTCTGCTGAAAGCCACGCAAGGATTGCTGAGAGGGCAGGTGATGACGGTAGGAAGGCTGATGATGGGGAAGGTGACTCGAGTGAAGTGCGGTCTGTGAAAGTTGATGACAGAAGGAGAGGCCAAGGCGGGTGTAACTACAAGTCATTCAAAGGTTGTGACCCACCGAAGCTGTCTGGTTTAGGAGACGCAATCGCTAGTCTCCAATGGATAACCTCCATAGACAAGGTTATCCGAATTAGCGATTGTCGTCCTGACCAAGCAGTGGGTTATACTAACCAGTCGTTCAGAGATGAAGCTATGTACTGGTGGGAGTCGTTGGAACAGAGGAAGACTCGAGAAGAAGTTAAGGCGATGAGATGGTATGACCTGAAGGAGTTAGTGATGAGAAGGTTCTATGTTGATGCTGAGGTTGAAAGGGCTGAGATGATGTTTCTAAACTTAAAGACGGGAAGAATGACACTTCGCGAGTATACTACTGAATTCAAACGCATGTCGAGGTTGGTGCCGGACATGGTGAACAAGTGTTATGTAAGAGGAATACCACATAACGTCCATACTCTGGTAAAAACGAGTAAACCTGCTACTTTCGACTCTGTTGTTGAACTCGCAGAGATGGTTTACGATGACCTGACTGTGGATGAGGTGGTGGTAGAAGAGTAGAAGGAGAAGAAGTCGGTTGTTCCTGCTAAACAACCCGGTACTTAGTTATGTAACCCTAAAGATAAGAAGCAGAGTGTGTGGGAGAAGAGGCCATGTAAGACGTGTGGAAAGATGCACGGTGGTGAGTGAAAATGGGGTAAGGGTATTGATATTTGTCATAAGTGTGGTAAAGCTCACGGTGGAGAGTGCAGGCTTGAGTTGAATGCCTGTTATAAGTGTGGGAAGGTGGGATTATGCTCCGGATTGCACTTCAAAGCCCGCGTGTTACAAGTGAGGTAAGACTAGTCATATGGCAGGGAGTGCACCAACGGTGAAGCTGGAGGGAGCGGAAAGAACAAGCCAGACAGATTCCTGATGTCGTGACATGTACGTTTCTAATGAACGGTATTTCTGCTTCAGTATTGTTTGATTTAGTTGTGAATAGATGTTTTCTAGCTATGACATTTAGGAAGTTAGCGAAAATGAAATGTTTCGTGTGCCTGAAACTTTTAAAGTAGAGACCGCGAGTGAAACCTCGGTTAGAATAATGAGAATGGTTAAGGACTGTAAGATAGAATTAGAGGGACATGAGTTCCCTGTTACCTTGTATGTCATGACCTTAGGAGGGTTCGATGTGGTTTTGGGAATGGATCGGCTATCTGAGGTCAAGGCACATATAGTGTGTAAGAGTATATTAATAAGGTTAAAGTCATTGGATGGTGGTATAGTGACGGTTTATGGTGATAAAGAAAGTTAAAGGCTTAAGGTCATTTCGATAATAAAAGCCGAAGGATTGTTAAGACGAGGGTGTGGTGCTTACCTGGCATATGTTGTCAAAGCTACGACCGAGACAAAAAAAGTGAAAGATGTTCTTGTGGTGTGCGACTATCTAGAAGTGTTCCTAGAGGACCTTCCGGGGTTGTCACCGGAGTGTGAGATAGAATTCCAGATAGACTTAATACCAGGAGCCCAACCTGACGTGAAAGCACCTTACCGCCTGGCGCCGCCTGAGATGAAAGAATTAATGTCCCAGCTACAAGAACTCCTAGACAAAGGTTTTATAAGACCGAGTGTTTCCCCGAGGGGCGCACCGGTGTTGTTCGTTAAGAAGAAGGATGGGAGTATGAGAATGTGTATAGACTATCGTGAGTTGAACAAGCTTACGGTGACGAACAGATATCCGTTGCAACGGATTGATGATTTGTTTGATCAACTACAAGGTTCGAGCTGGTTCTCGCGAATAGACCTTAGATCAGGGTATCATAAGCTAAAGGAGAAACATGCAGACATCCCTTATATGGCATTTTGAATGCGATATGGACACTACGAGTTCCTCGTGATGTCGTTCGGTCTAACTAATGCTCCCGCATCATTTATGGACATGATGAATAGTATATGACGGCCGATGTTAGACAATTCAGTTATCGTTTTCATTGACGATATATTGAATTATTCCAAAAGTGAGACTGACCATGCAGAACATCTAAGAGAAGTATTGGAGATTTTGAAGAAAGAGAATTTGTATGCTAAGTTTTCAAAATGCTCGTTTTGGTTGCGAGAAGTGCAGTTTCTTGGTCATGTGATCAATCCTGAAGGGACCCGGCTAAGATTAAGGCGATAACAAACTGGAAGACTCCGCAAAACCCGACTGATATACGAAGCTTCTTAGGGTTGGCTGGCTATTATAGGAGATTCATCGAAGGCTTCTCCAAGATAGCCGCACCGTTGACCGGAATGACCCAAAAGACTGTGGTATTCAGTTGGGGTAAGTTTCAAGACAGATCTTTTGAAGAATTGAAGAGAAGGCTCACGCAAGCTCCAATCCTCACTATACTCGATGGTGATGAGGATTTGGTTGTTTGTAGCGATGCCTCGCATCGTGGGTTAGGTTGCGTGTTGATGCAACGAGGGAAGGTGATAGCTTATGCTTCCAGATAGTTGAAAGTTCACAAAAGTACTTATCCGACGCATGGCTTAGAGCTAGCAGCAGCAGTATTTCATGCTCTGAAGAAATGGAGGCATTACCTATATGGTACTAAGTGAACATGAGACAGAGAAGATGGTTAGAGCTGATTAAGGACTATGACTGTGATATCAAATACCATCCTTGTAAGGCTAATGTGGTCGCCGACGCGCTAAGCCGTAAGAACGAAGAAGTCATTGCAACAGTGAAGTCTTATAAGTTGATCATTAACTCTAATCTCTTTGAAAGATTCATCAAGGTGCAGTTTGAGGTACTTGCATATGAAGGGCTAATGAAGAAAGAAAGAATTGTCGGACAGCAAGACGGGTTGTTGGAAAACACTCATGATGTGAAGACTTGGTTTGACCGAATGTGGATTCCATGCCATGGAAATCTTAGAGGTAGAATCTTAGATGAAGCTCACAAGTCGAGATACTCGATTCAGCCGGGATCCACCAAGATGTATCAAGATCTAAAGAGAGACTACTAGTGGCCGGGTATGAAGAGTGATGTAGTGGATTATGTTAGTAAGTGCTTAACTTGTTTGCAAGTCAAGGCTGAAAACCAGAAACCTTATGGGAAGATGCAGCCTTTGGAGATACCAGAATGGAAGTGGGAACACATCACCATGTATTTCATAACCAAGCCACCCCGTACAGCTAAGCATCATGATACCATTTGTGTGATAGTGGACCGTTTGACGAAAAGTGCTCACTTTCTGCCTATACGAGAGGCCATCTCGTCAGAAACGTTAGCAAATGTGTTCATAAAGGAATATGTGGCTAAGCATGGAGTGCCATTATCGATAGTGTCGGATAGAGATACTCGTTTCACTTCAAGATTCTAGAAGAAGTTCCATGAAGCTATGGGAACAAGATTGAACATCAGTACGGTGTATCAACCTCAAACAGATGGGCAGTCTGAAAGGACTATCCAAACCCTTGAGAATATGCTACGTGCTTGTGTGTTAGATTTTGGAGGAAGTTCAGATGATCATCTACATCTGGCAGAATTCTCTTTTAACAACAGCTACCATTTGAGTATTGGTATGCCACCGTTTGAAATGCTATATTGTAGACATTGTAGAAATCTTGTATGTTAGGAGAGATCGGTCAGAAGGAAATTTGAAGCTTGGAAGTTATGCAAGAAACTTCTTCAAAATTTGATCAGATCAAGGCGAGAATAAAAGCTACTAAGGACCGACAGAAGTCATACGCTGATAAGCGACGACGACCAATCGAGTTTAATGTTAATGACAATGTGATGTTCAAGGTCTCGCCTTGGAAAGGAATTATTCATTTTAGGAAGAGAGGAAAGTTAAGTCCAAGGTTTATTGGACCGTTTAAGATCGTAGATCTTGTGGGTGAGGTGGCTTACAAGTTAGAATTACCTGAGGAGTTAGAAGGACATCACTCTACCTTTCATGTTTCTCACTTGAGAGAATGCCTAGCTGATGATACATCACATGTGTCATCAGTAGACATTGAGGTTTATGAACAGTTAAACTATATCCAGTAGCCGGTGGAAATCGTTGACCGTAAGGAGAAGCAGCTTCGTAGTAAAGTTATTCCTCTAGTAAAAGTGATATGGTAGCACCGTAAGGGATCAGATGCTACTTGGGAAGTTGAAAAAGAGATGCACAAGTTATATCCAAATTTGTTTAAGTAGTAATTAGTAATTAGGTTTCGGGGACGAAACCTCTTTTAAGGAGGGTAGACTTGTAACATACCGTTTCCTGTTTCGGTTAATAAAATAATACTATTAATTATTATGAGTTGGGCTTGTGTTGGGTTAAATAAATATGGGTGATGGATTTGGATTAATAAGGAAGGAAGAAATACCATGGGCTTAAGCCCATGACCCATAATATATAAACAATAACTATTCATTAAACCACTCATTTCCACCTATTTCATACACCACCCAAAACATAGACTTAATCTCTCTCTCTCATCTTTCACTCTTTCTCTAGCCAAAATAACAAGAAGAAACCGAGCATCAATCCGAGGTAATCATATTGAGACCTTATATTGATCCAAACCCGTTAGATCTAGTCACGAAACGTGAACCGACACCCTCAACCGTAACCACGAGATCCGGGTAGAATTGGGTATAAGCCGGTCAAATGAAGAGCTTAGGGGTCACCCTAGCTCGGACCCGGATCGATCGGGGCGAAAAACGGCGTAAAACACGATTTTCCGGCCACCGCACGTTTTTTTTGGCACGACGGCGTCGGAAAGGCGGCGTACGAGGATATGAGAATGTTCTGACATTCTCTGACCTAACCCTAGGCGCGTGTAACGAATTCGCTATGCCATTCTTTACGAATGGGTAACAAATGAGCTTCATTCGTTATGCCCATTCGTTAAGGAAAGAGAACGAATGAATAAGGAATGAGCTTCATTAGTTAAGCTATTCGTTACGAAGAACTAAAGAATGAGCCCTCATTCGTTAGGCTCATTCGCTAGGCAGTTCGTTATGAAAGACCCATTCGCTATGAATGTTTATTCGTTATAAAGGTTCATTCGTTTTAAAGGTCCATTCATCAAGAAGTAATGAATAAGTTCATTCGTTATGGATTAGCCATTCGTTATATAATCTCCAATTCGTTAAGAGACCGGATAATGAATGACGTTTGGACAAATGACAGAAAGTTCCCTGAACTTTGAATAAAACGATTTATTTACATAGAAGCCCTTGAACTTTATTAATTAAACAAAGATACCTTTAAAGATTAATTAGTAACGATTAACTAACCAGTTAAGGAACAATGAAGTGAAACCGGCTTCGACGCTTAAAATTAATTAAGCAAACAGTTAGGCATGGCTAGAGTGGTATTTAATAGTGTGTTTATTAAATAGTTAGTCGCGCACAACAAAAGAAAGGAATAACCATTAACGGTGAACGTAACAGGACTCAGGTGAGTTTCTAGCCCCATTTCCTTGTTATGTTTTCGGGGCTGTGTGCATACTCAATGTGAGCGTTAATACATTTACCTTAAGTGGTAAGTGTATGCTACAATGATTGATGTGATAGTATGTATGAGTGTTATGAATGAATGCTCTTCGGGGCATGAACGATCTTCGAATATTGCACGTATCGACGGGGAAAGTAATGTGTAGTATGCCTAGTATGAAACATGTATGTATGAAAGTACGTAATTAAATGAGTATGTACGAAAGTATGATTATATAAAGAAAGGTATGTATGGTTGTATGGAAAGAAGGGACCAGACCCTACTAATATCTGAGATAGAAGGACCAGACCCTAATAATATCTGAGATAGAAGGGACCAGGCGCTAATAATATATGAGATAGAGAAGAAAGGGACCAGACCTTAACAATATCTGAGATGGAGAAGAAAGGGACCAGACCCTAACAATATTTGAGATAGAGAAGCAACGGACAAGACCCTACTAATATCTGAGATGGTAAAAATAGTTATGTATGTAGTATGAAAGTTTGAAAGTGTGATAGTATGAAAGAATGTAATGTATGAATGTATGAAAGAAAGGTAACAAGTGCAATATATAATATGCATCTTCGGATGCGTATGCGAAAGTGAATGTATAAATGTATGTTGCCTGATTAACTAGAACTCACTCAGCTTAGCTGACTTTTAGTATGCACTCAGGTAAATAGACTGAGGCAGCTGGCTTGAGGGGGACACATGGCAGGATCTGAAGAGGCTGGCATATGAAGATTTGTCATGATGATTTGACGTTACATTTTATGTTAAAAATACAAGTTATGAATATTTGTAATGAATGGTTGACCTTTATTATTATTATTCCGCGAAAGTTTTAATTAACTCTGATATTTAGAACTGTGTTTATGAGTAAATCTAACGTCCAAGTAGGGAACCAGGGTCGGGGGTGATCCATCTTGTCACAATAACTTACTTTCTTAAACGTAATTCTACCGTTCAATATGTTTCCTTCCTTTGTAATCATGCCCCCTGAATTACCTGCTAACGCTACGTAAACCCTTTAAAGATTCTTGACATTGGTTAGTAGGTTGATATTGACGGTAATGTGACGTAAGCATCCACTATCAATGATCTAATTTTCACCTGATATAGTCTTGGATGAACTCTGCAACACAGGAAACATGATTACACCAAAATGGCAGCCCAGGCCTCAGTCTTGGGACCTCTTTCACTTCAACAGAAGGTATAATCTTAACAAAATCCAAATGTGGTTTAGACGCTTGTGAATAAGTCACGAGTTTCCTAGACTCTCGTCTTAGATACGCATCTTGAACCAAGTTTACGTTCACATTCTTGCAAATTGGTTGTGTAGGAACAAACAATTTGGGCTTTAAATTAACTGAAGTTTTATTGACGTGAACCACCTTGCTTGGTATCACATGTTGAAACATGATGTGGGTCTCGTCAACATGAGACATGGGCCTCTTGGGGATTTCTTTGACCACAGGAACAGGTTTGGGTTGTTCCTTGGTCATTGGGCTAACATTCTTCACCTTCCTCGTACACATTGTCTGATAACATGCCCTCGTTCGCCACATAAGAAACACGTCCCCAAATCAATGAAACACGTTTTGGTTTGAAAGAAGCTTGTGCAACAGAAGATTGACGAGAATCACTTGGAACTTTAACAATATCTTCATCATTAAACGTTACGCCCTTTACTTTTTGTGAAACTCAGTGTTTGAACAATTTGACAAACTTTGTAATGTGTCGGTTCTAGTAGAACTAACAAACATTATTGGTTTAATAGTATGATATGATTGTTTCAAACTTTGTTTAATGATAGGCTTGTTTAATGACTTAGATCTTGCAAAGGCTTGTTTAAGATCATTCAATTTTGATGTTTCATTTTGAAAGACGCTTTTAATCAACTCATGTTAGATCAAATTAAGCGGAATGTCTTTCTTAGTGAAAACTTTGCTAAGACCTTTTAATTTAAACACACGACCTGTATGTACATTAGCATGTGTAGGATTGATGAAACTCATCAAATCCTCATCATAAATTTTTGGTTTTTCTGATTTCTTGGGTTTAGCTTTTGACGATTGTAATTTGTTCATTTTCGATACATTTGAGCAATACACGGCTTTCTCAAACTCTTTTGGATCACATAGAATGTGATTAGAACGTGGAATGCTCTGTTCCTTGTGTATAACTTCAGGTTCAACTATATCTTCAATGATGACCTTCTCAACAAAAACTTTATTACTTTGAAACTGAGGTCCTTGAATTGATGACCGAGCAGGAACTTTCTCTTTTGTACTTTGTTTAGGTTTCTCCTTTTGAATGACTGATTCATTGTTCTTTGATGAAGAAACATTTATAGATTTGTCAGAAATAACAACTTCTTCTATTCCAGAAAATGGATTTTGTGAATAGTCATCATGAAATGGTGGAGGAACTTCAACAAAGCATAAACCATTTTAAGAATCCTGTGATTTACCAGATACTTCAATTATTTCATTCAATAAAACAGAAGAATTTATAAATTTGTCTAGCTTACTCTTCAACTCAAATACTTCATTTTTAAGCTCAGTTATTTTTGTTCTTTGCTTGAGAATTTCTTGGAACTGTTTCTCATTGACAATCATTTTTCCTGAAAGTTCGGCTTTCAAATCATGATTACTATTGGAAAATTCATCAATTTTAGTTTTATATTTCTTTTGTGAATCCGATGATTGTCGATAGTTATCTTTGATTGAAACAAGTTCTTTCAGCAGTGATTCATTTTGAGCTTGAATCAAGTCATATTTTGACTTAACAGTCTCACAATCAGAACAAGACACAGTTTCAGATAATTTAATAGAGGCCGAAGTAGGACTAACCTCATCGATCTTGGCCATACATTCAAAAGTTGTTGATTTCATGTTGCATGAGATATCTGTGTTAGATTCAGTCTCTGATTCGCTCTTGGTAGTCAACCCATCACCTTGAGCATCTTGAAAGTTCTTAGTTTGTTCAAACATGGCGAGATTATCTTGAGTACCATTCCCTAGCAGTCGTTGATTCTAATCAATCCCGTCGACAATAAGCAAAGCTTGTGAACCAGTAGCTTTAGAAGAATCACCCCCAAAAGCTTTTTCTTTAGTCTCGTTATACTTTTCACCCGAGCTTCTGTCTTGATTGCGGGGTCCATTGTATTCCTTCTTCGGCTTGTCACACTCTTTGGCAAAATGACCAAAATCTTGGAAATTGTAACATCTCACTTTAAGCTTATCTAATCCAACCCTCTTGTTCAATGTTGGTAAATCTTTACCAGTTCGTGTTAGTGTAAAATGTCTAATGCTAGGTCTTGTAGGATTAAACAAGCATGTTTTGGTTATTGTAGATTATTAAGGACGTATAAGTCATCTTACCAACGTATAAGTCTTATACGCCCGTATAAGTCTTATACGCTGTAGACTTATACGGCCATAGGCCAAGACGTATAAATAAGTGTAACTTTGTCATATTTTGTAATCTTTGGGAAATACTTAGAGAATCACTTGTACTCTCTAGTATTGTTATATTCTTGAGTGATTATGACTTTGAATTGATATGTGTTTGATTCCTTTGCTATTTGATTCCGCCTTATAGCTTAGTATAGTGACACAACGTATCCGGTTCGTTTCGTATTGCATTTACATGTATACGATTACATCATATGATCCGGCAACCGGTCTTTCAAGTGGTATCACAGCATTAGACTCATGTCTACTACCGAATTAAACACATATGTTCGTAACAAATTGACAATTTGCAAGTCAAAGTTTCATACCGAAACTTATTTCTACAATTTAAACACCAAATGTGGATCAAAATCAAATTCAATTTCATCTACATGTTCGTAAACATCTTGTGATTACTTATGTTGGAGTCAAAATCATAGACTCAATTAAATTACTCAAGAATCAGATCATGATCAGTTCATAGAAATTTCACCGTATAAGTATGCTGATCCACGTATATGTTTATTGATCAGTGCATAAGTCATTTGCTTCACATAAGTATGTTCATGTGTATAAGTAAAGTTAAAGTGTATAAGTCTTAAAACGTATAAGTCAATTAACAGCGCATAAGCTACATATACGCCGTATAACATCTTATACAGCTAATAAGACTTACACGCTATTAATATATATACGCTCTATTACTTATACATTAACAACCATATACGTTGTAGCTACTATTTTTCTTGTTTCACATGCAATTATGGAGGAAATGAGTTCTTTGGTGTCACAACATTCGACATTACTCCAAAACATCAATCTTGAAAATGAGATGGGCACGTCTACAATGCCACCTAAGATTTTTGAGAATAGAGGATTATGCCACCTAAGATGTTAATTATGATGCATGGGAAGCGGTCGAAGTGGAGTTCATCATCCCACGTAACGAGAATGGTATCAGCTACCGTTTATCTTAAATCTCGGAGGGTGAGAGAGCCAGATTTCTTCGAGCAAAGAAAATGATGAACCTCTTCCAACAGTCGATTAAAGCCGATATTTTCCAACTGTTACAGTACAATGGCTCGTGCTACTCGATCTGGGAAGCTTTACTTAACAAGGACAGAGGGAATCCAGATAAAAGGAAGTCTAAAACGGCTTTGTTGAAGAAGGAATTTGTCATCTTCACCATGGTGAATGAAGAAACAATGGCAGAATTAATCGAAAGATATTGCCATTTAGTTAAAGAAATAAAGAGAATGGGTATTGAGAAGCGAGAGTTCGAGTATATCGATAAACTTGCTGATGATCTATCTGACGAATGGGAGAGATTCATCATGATTCAACAGTCGAATCTAGTTGCACATGCCAGGCTAACTCTTGCTCGATTTATTGAGAAATTAGAAGCCCAAGAGCTTGAAGTTCGCAAGAAGCAGAAAATGAAGAATGCCTCGATAACCCAAGATATTGGGTTATACTTCAAGGCATCATAAATAGTGGTGGCTTCATGCCCGAAAATCCAAACTGCTTTCGTCACTGACAGTAGTTGTGCTAGTAGCTCGCAAACAAGTCAATTTCAACTGACTACCACACCACACTACACAAGCAGCTATTCTGGAACCAACCCTTCTTCTAATCAATCTTCAAAACCCCCCAAGTCCATCATCTGAAGTTATGCAATGCAACATAGCAGTGAACATCAATGGACTGACTATGGAGAATGTTCAAGAACATAAGGCTTTGCTAGGATCCGTTCTCGAGTCATATGAATGCTTAATCACGGGACGAATTGGGAACTATAACATGAAGATAGATGATTATGATCAAATCGATTCAGAAGAGATGGAGATGTTGTACATCCGTTGGTGCATTGATAGCGTTGTCAAAAGAGCTCAATGATTTAGGGAAATTACTGGAAAGAACTGTCTTGATGGGACGAATTCCAAACTAGGGTTTAATAAGTCAAAGGTCAGATGTTTTAGATGTAAAAATAAAGGTCATTTCAAGAGGGAATGCACTTATCGAGAGTTTGGTGATAATATTCATAATCGTTTTGGTAGGGACTACAATAGATAAGCAATTTATCATCAAAGCTCTCATGCACCAGCTGAATCGTCAAAGACACCCGAGACCTGATCATCAAAAGCTTGTCATGCAAAACTGGATGAAGGGCCTAACTTTAACTCTATCATTCACAGGGAAAATGTAGCTGAGGTAATTGGTAAGGACCAACAAGCTGGAGAACATGTATATGTTGAAAATGCAGGTGAAGCAGTGTAAGATGTTGAAGATAAGATAGAAGATGCTGCTGTAAAGGTTGAAATCAAAGCAGCTTATGGTGGAAAGACTAAGTGTGATGGAATGTGTGATGGTCATATGGAGGACATCAATGAGGAAATGCCAAAGGATCTTGAAGATACTGAATATTCTAAGTGTTTTGATCCAATTTCAAATGAAATCTTCCAATTATTTTTGCCACCTGATGTTTTTGAGAGTTTTGCAGGTTGGTTTAATGGAGTGGAAGTTCCTCATGGAAAAATTGATTTTGGAGTTGATGAACAAGATGAGACTGCGGAAGCTAATGAATTTCCAGCGGAAGTAAAGATTGAGGTAATAAGTGATACAATTGTGCCTTCTGAAGGTGTTCCAACGGCAGTTGATGAAGTGAGAAATGAGGGTATTGAAAAAGAGACCACTCATCAGGTATATATGGCCGGTCAGGTAAATTCTTCTACTCAAGAGGTTAAACATATTTGTGAGTCGTGCGATGAAAAAGAGTTTGTTATTAATTCATTAAAAATCGACTATAATAATATGTTTCATGATTATCAAAGTATCAAGGAAACATGTGAAAATCTTCAAACTTGTGAAAAAAACTTGTGGGTGAAAATCCTACAAGATGAGAAAACAATTTTTATGCTTAAACACACGGTTGAGGACAAACAGATTGCCATTAATAGGCATATTGATGAGAAAGCGAAACTTAAAAAGAAACTTCAACTGATTAAAATTGAAACTAAAAGAGTTGAAACTAAAATAAAAAGTTATTCTGCATCATCATATGTTCTTGATCATATTGTCCCAAAACAATCTGTTGATATTTCAAGGGATATAGAGGATGATCTGAAATATCATTCTGTACCGCCTCCTATCTGGAGCTCATATGTTCCAAAAGAACCGGAAGGGTTCTTCAAGGCGATGAATGCAATGAACGGTTCATCACATAATGATATTTCATCATCTCTTTTGTGTGAATGGCAAACTGTTACATCCTTCCACAGCTTTGAATATGAGAGCGAGGTGGTTAAGCAAGCTGCAGAGCATGTGCTTTCTGAAGCAAAATCAGAAACTCAATCAAGTGATAAACTAGTAATCAAAAATTTAAATTTGCTAAAACTAGTTTTTACCACAAAAGAAAAAGTATTGGGTACAAAGAGGTTAAATCCACTGGATATAAAAAAGAGTCTGTAAAACTGAAAAATGGTTTTAAAAAAATTCTTTTTGTTACAGGTGAGACCTCTGAGGAAGAGAAAGAGGCCATCTTTAGAAAACAATCTAATGATGAGTTTTATATACTTAAGATTGAGAGAGACCGGGAAGAGAATCAGGTTCTTTCGATTAACAAGTTTGTTGATCAAAGAAAATGTTTACGTTGTAATGAGGAAGGACATTTGTTCTACTCATGTCCAAAACTATTCTCTTGTTCCCAAGAGATTAAGCCTGTGGTAAACAAGAAACCACATGTAACTCCTTCATATGTGAGACCTAACACTCCACCCAAACAGATTTTAAAACGGGTTGTGGAGAAAGAACCAATCAAAGGTAATTCTGATATTGGTGAGTCGTCAGAGATGAAGAAAATTAATGATAGTTTTTATAAGAAATCAAGTTCTATTGGGCAGAACTGGGCGGTAAAGAGTAAAACAAAAGATAAAATTGTTAAATCATTCATTGAACAAAATGATGAGTCTTCTAAATCTAGTTCATATAGTTCATGCTCATCAGTTGAATTATTGACTGATTTCGAGTATGATAACTTTGATGACTTTTTATATGGAAAAATGAAACAAACCAAGACCAAGAAGGCTTGGGTTTCCTTGTTCCATTAACCGCATAACTTTTGTAGGGGTTTCCAAGATCCAATGACTCATGTTGGATTACGGATAGCGGAGCCTCTCGACACATGACGTGAACTCTCCATTTACTGAAGAATGTCAAATCAATTCGGGGAGGTTATGTGGGGTTTGCGGGAAACGACTTAAATGAAAAACGACTTAAATATCTACCAATTTATAATAACTAATAAATTTATAATAACTAATAAATAGAATTCAAAATTAAAAAAAAATGAGAATTCTATTTAGAATCCCTTTTCTTTAGAGAAAATTCTTGGTAAGATTGAGATGAAAACAAGAGAATTTGGATAATAACAATAGTAATTTTAAATATAACTAAAAAAAGCATAAGTTATATACTAAAATTAGGATTCTAATTGATGAATCGTGAAATGAACCACGCCACGCAAATGGAAACTAGATGGTTAGACCAAAAGAAATTCTTTCTTTAACTAAACAGTTATGAATGACTTGAAAGCTTCAACTTGAATTTACTAATTCGTTATATTTTCCACGTTTATAGGTGTGCGTCTATGTGTTTGCTTTATGAATATGATATTTTTTGGGCGTTTCTAATAATATCAAGTCTTATTCCTATCTAGGTATTTTTCATTTCGGAATTTTTAGCTCCGATTTGCAACGGACCGAGAAACTTTCTAGTTATGAATCCGGTATAAAACCAATAGGCGATGCTTTGTTACAATTTAGAATCCGCTATTATGTGTTTTCTCTAGTTTTTGTTGTTTTTGATTTTGAAACAGTTTTTCATTGTCCATGGGAAATAAATTTCGATGTATTAGTGATGTGTGAAAAGTAGTTATATAAAAACACGCTAATCATGACACTATGTAATAAATTCTAAACTCTTAAACTTAACTAAAACTACTAACCAGCAAGTGTACCGGTCGACTCTAGTACAACTAAGTAAGTCCGTCTAAGGCCCCGTTACTGGTACCTCACATTTGGACGTTGGATTTACTCATTAACATCGTTCTAATCATCAGAGTTAATAAAAACATTCGCGGAATATAAAAACTTTCATAAAACATTACATAACTTGTCTTAACAAACATCCTTGTCTTTCAAAACTAAGTAATTAAACATAAAAAGATAAATGTCTTGAGTCTTCTGATGCCAGTCTCTTATTGGCTTGCCACGTGTTCCCCTCAAGCTAGCTGTCTCATTCTACTTGCCATCGTGCATACTAAAAGTCAGCTACGCTGAGTGAGTTCTAGTTAATCAAGCAACTTACCATATAACCATTACATACAATTATATACGTGTCCGAATACACATAGTCCATATATGTACTGCTTACCTTACCGCTAAACCACTTACCTGCACTTGTTTACTGGAATACGTAGAGGCTTACCCTCCCACGTTCTCTCATTATGCCACTTTAATAATGGAGGCATGTAGAGGCTTGTTTTCCCACGTTCTCTCGTTATGCCACTTTAATAACGGAGGCACGTATAGGCTTACCCTACCACGCACTATCGTTATGCCACTAACACCCTTAATAGACCCCTTACCACTTCTATCACACTTTGATCTACTTGTCTACAACACACTTCCTTTCAGTTTATCATCTACATAATAAGCAAGTCACATCATAACATTCACACACTTATAATCACTTGGAGATCATTTCCTTTGCCGACACGTGCAATATCCGAAGAACGTTCACGCATAGTCAAACGTTTCTTCATAACCTCTATATGAGGACTAATTCGTACATCATTTATAGCATACACTTACCACTTAAGGTAAGTGTATTCACACTTCACATCGAGTATGCACTGTCACACCCTGACCAAAGGCGGAACATTCCAGGGCGTAACGTATTGATTGGAAAGTAGCTCAAAAGACACTAATTAAAGTGACAATAATTATTTAATTCATTAATATCAAAAAAAGTACACAATTATAATAATCAAAACAATTACATCATAGTTTTGTTTAATATCCTAAGGTCAAACTATTGTATTCAATCTTGAATAATATCAACTACTTTTACCTGTAACATGTATGAAAATAGAGTTTGTCAACACGAGTGTTGGTGAGAGTACATAAGTTTTAGTTGAGTTATATATAGATAAAAACCACAATTCGTATGTATATGATGAGTATTACAATTCTTATGAAAATGTAAACAACTAAATAGATGTGGACCCGTTCCTATTGATATGAAATCAAAGTACTTGGGTAAGTGTATGATCATACTAGATGAGGATAGATGAGTATGAGATACCAACCACCAAACATAAAATAAACAATTAAGCACATAGAGCATTATCATAGAGCATGCAATAATCGCATATAAACATATATAGAATTGTGTTATGAATAGATAAATGAATAAAAATGAGTAATTTAAATAAGGTATACATGCCACCCCTAAAATTTAAAAGATGAAAAAGGGAGATATGTAAACTCACCTTAGCGATTAAGCAAGAGTGAAAGTACACGATAAGAATTAAGATATAAGAGACGTCGCCAAGACGTAGCAAAGACAATCCAAACAAGTGTAATAACGAGGAATACGACGTATCAATGAATAGATAAATGAAGAATGAGTTATGGACGAGTTTTAAGGGTATAAGCTAATTTATTTTATTATTAAAAAGACTTCTTATAAATTAGAATTGTATAAAATATAATTGTTTATAAATATTTGATCTTATACTATTAAATAAATCTTTATAAAAATTACCTTTGGTTTATAAAATACCTAATCAAAAATTATTAATAACGATAATAAGGTATATTTTCTAATTTAATCGGGAATTTTAAATAAACAAAACCTTTTTAAATATTTATTATACGACCTCTATAAATTTTTAATAACTTATATATATATATATATAGTGTTTTAACCAAGATTCGGGAAAGCGATCAGTTAAGGTGCCGACTTTAGATACAACATCAAAATATATATATTACATTGTATTTCTAATAAATAAAATAACTAAAATATTAATTCCTTTATTTCAAAAAAAAAAACAAGACCAAAAACGGGGAGTAGGAGATTCGAACCCGCGCCTCCAGCCCCGCAACCACTAGACACACGCAAGCCAACTGATCTAACATTTTAGTTGTTATAAACACTAAACAAGAAAAGAAATAATCAGCAGTTAGCAGAACCAGTTTCCAAACAAGAATCCTAATAAGATCAATAGGCCAATTAGTTAATCGATTGGCCGATTAACCTTAGGGGAAATGTTCAAGGTGCAATGACGAACCAGATGATATAACTAATTACCTCGCAAACTGATTAACGAATGCTAATTACGCCGATATCTCGTCGGCTAAAGTAACGTCAAGAACGAACACCTGCAGCTACAACTAATCCAATTCATCTGGGACTATTAACGGCGCTAGGATAAAGATAGTTTCTATAGATTTAATTGAATTATAATGATCGATTGCATATATGTTAAATAACAGTTAATGTAGGCTAAGCAAAATAAGGATTGTGAATCAAATTTGACTGATTTTACCAATTAACGAGTGTCGGTATGAGGTAAATGGAAAGAATAACATATCAAAAGATTCAATTACCATAAAAAACGACGAGAATTGAGGTCCAAGTCTTCACAATTACAATCGGGTTCGTGATATAGGGTTATCGGGTTAGGATACAGGTCATGGATTGTTGGGTCTAAATTATAATAAAATAATATGTAGTATTTACTGTTTTAGTCCATCCACTATAAAGTTGGAAAACTTTTGACTAGAACTTTAGTTTAGGGTCATTTTTGTATATAATGAATAGTTATTAATATATATATATACACATATAGATAATAATAAAATAATAGGGACACATTACTATATTTAATAAAATACCCGAACGTGGAAGCAGGTCGAGTTTTTAATATAAAATATTAATTTGAAAAGCCCGAATTGTTACAATAGTTATTATCAATAAATAAATAAACAAAGTATATATACATAAGCGAATGCGGGAATTTAATTGGTAACGAACGTTCGAATAATAAACGAGGCAAAAGAAAAATAAACGCGTCGGGTTTTCGGGTTTTAAATTTGACGAATGTTACAGTATTCACAACTTCTTAGAAATTCGTCCCGAAATTATAGAAAACATAACATAAAGAAATAAGGTAATTGTCAAGAGAATTATATATATATATATATATAATAACACAGATCTTCAGGTGACCCCAAATAATGCTACAAACGGAAGACATGATAAGAACACTTATATATAGGATGCATGAGCAATGTATCCACTATTCCCTTATCACATCGATATTTGTACCGTTACCCAAAATCACCTCGGTTCCGGGTTATGACACACAACCGTAATCACTATGAGTTCCATGCGAGGATTTAGATAATTATGCGTGCACTCATATATATTTAGATCGTCACATGATGCACATGGTTCGTCCCGTTGTGCGGGTTCGAAAAAGAAGGTAAATGAAAAACTTTTTAAGTCGATAAATAAATGGAACTATCTGAGCATGAGCAAGAGCAATAATAATAATAATAATAATAATAATAATAATAATAATAAATGAGTGAAATTTGATTAGCATAAATAGCTAGTAAAAATTTTGCAAAATCAAACGAAATTACTAACTTAATCGTCAAAAGTAATAATAAATAAATTAAATAATTAGACAGAGGTAATTTTGAAATTTAATAAATAGAAATACTTAGGATGATAACAAAATTTACGAATAAGTATTCACATAGTCAGGTTCACATATCAAACGAATCACATGATTAGAGACATATAATAACATATGAGGCTCAAAATCAAGATTAAAAAATCGAATGAGGAAAGAGTACCGTGAGGATGAGGTGAGTTTGGAGGGTTTGGGTAACCATATATTAAAATATCGAAATAAAATTTGTACATGTGACTCATATTAAATAACTATGTACAACACATGTTCATAATCCCAATTTACAAAACGTTTGTAGGAAATCGGTCATAGGTAGTTTATGATACAAACACGGTACTATTAGATAACTATGCACATCACCGTGCACATAGTCCCGGTAAATAACCGGTCATAGACCACTTAAATCAAGATAATAAATTCCGTAACAATAAATATTGCAATAAACGACAAGATAGGAATAATTGAGAGGTTGAATGCCTTTAGAAATAACCAAAATTCTCATTCATAACAAAACTGGAGACTTAATGAAGTCAATACGTTAGGTTTAAATGAAAAGAACTAATTAAAAGAAACATCTTTTGCTTAGTATGTCTTCATAAAGGGTTAGGCTTAGACTTGGGAACCGTTGATGTAACACACTTGTCCTTGAGCACCTTGAGTAGCTTGGTTAACTTGAGGTTGGTTGATTGGGATTTGGTTGACTTGAATTGGTTGAATGGGTTGAGCTTGGATTGGTTGAAGTTGATTTACTTGGGCTTGGTAAGCTTGATATTGAGTGGTTTGAGTTGGGTAGGATTGAATTTGGTTCATGTGTGCGAGTCTTGGGCATGCATTGCTAAAATGGCTAGGGTCTCCAAAATTGTAACAAGCTCTAATAGTTAAGGGTGCTTGAGTAAACGGTTGAGCATATGGTAAGGGTTCGGTAAGAGGTGAGGTAAATGGTTGCATCAAAAGTTGGTTGTGTTCACAATATGTGGTAAAGAGGTGACCAAATCGATTGCAATGGGTTCATTGTCGACACTTGAGATTAGGCGAATGGTAAAAGTTACACGTATCACATAATGGGTGGGGTCTTGTGTAGGGCTTCTTGGTGGGTTGGGTTTGCGATTGGGCCAAGACATAGTTTTGGGAATTGGACTTTCTTTTATTGTTGTGGTAGTGGGGAGAGTTGTTGTTGTTGTGTTTGAATGATTCGTGCTTAGAAGACTCGGGTTTGGGAGATTCGGGCTTGGGTTCTTTGGTGGACTCGGATGTAGGCTTATCATTGGGCTTCTTGGAATTTTTCCGCGTCAAGGTCCCAGCCTTAAAGTGGTTTTCGGTGAGGGTACCGGCTAAGGTGATGGCATCATGAAGGGTTTGAGGGTCATGACTTAGGATGGAATCTTGGATTTGCATAGGCAAACCCGATATGTACTTGTCGATTGAACGTTCAAGGGGAGTGACCATGTGAGGGATGAGAAGGCTCAGTTCGTGGATGAGAAGGCTCAGTTCATGGAAACGATCGTTGTAGATGGCGTCATTTCCACTTTCTTATTTCAAATTCCAAAACTCCTCTTCCAACTTCCGAAGCTCATGTTTCAGGCAAAAATTCTTGAGCGTAAGTTTCTTGAGGTCATACCATGGAAAAGCCATGGCAACCTCAGCGCCAAGCGTGCGCTTCTCGCCGTTCCACCAATTGAGGGCATTCTTCTTGAGCATGCTCGAGGCGTAAGTGGTTTTCTTGTCCTCGGGACATTCACAATGGAGGAATATGCTCTCCATTTCTTCGAATCATTGGAGGAGAATGGTAGCACCATCGATACCGAAGTATTCGGGCGGGTTGGCACTCTTGAATTGTTTGAGGGGGTAAGCATTTAGGTTCGGAGTTGTGGATGATGAAGAAACATTCACAGTTTGCAATTGAGATATGATCGTTGGGAGGGCTGCAACGATGCCTTTAGCAATGCGGGACGACATGCTGCGACCAGAGTTGCTGGTGCAACAGTGACGGTTGATAAGGCGGGAAGAGGACATGCTACAATGACGACACGTGAAAAGTTTATTATGTTTTGAAAACAAAAAGATTATATAACTATGTGAAATTTCGAGTTTTGTGAAAAATCATGAGAGTACAAGATAAATTTTTATTTTTTATAATATCCAAAATATAATTTTAATACCCTTAACTTAGGGTATTGATGAACTTGATAATTTAGGAAAATATTCATAAAAAAAGAATTAAACAAAATCTCATCGTTGATTTAAGAGTGTGATCGTCACATGACCACGTTTGATACAATGAGGGTAGTATATTCAGTTTCGTTTGGTGTGATATGCTTTGGCTTAATAAGTTCCTCACACTTACTAAACACTCTAGGAAGGTAACCGGGTCTCGCAGTTGATTGAGATTTATGCGCATTGCACTTCCTTAGGCTCGCAAGCCTTGGTGTCAAGTGTTCGGTAAATAGTGTGTCACCCTTACAGTTACTACATATCCGTCACACGAATCTTCTTCAAGGAGAGGGGAGTGAAAAGGCGGGATTTCTTAAGGAATTCCCCATTTTTTTCTTCTAAAGTTTGAAAACAATTTTGAGAGTGAGGCATAGCCTCGGATTAAGTGTGTGCTTTTGTGTATAAGAATAATATTAAATGATTAAATAGTATTTAAGCTACTGCAATCAATAATATAATTCAGGGTGCAAACACGTAAAGGCATTTCAAGTATAGGGACCCTAAGAATGCTACTAGGCCGTTATATCTAACCACCTATCTTATAGCTTTCGGCTCTGATACCAATCTGTCAGATCCCAACCAAAGGCGAAACGTGCCGGGGCGAAACGTATTGATTGGACAGTAGCTCAAAAGACACTAATTAAAGTGAATATAATTATTGTACCCTTCACAAATAATATATTAAATCTTATTTTAGAAATTTTGGGATGTTACAAGTCTGCCCCCTTAAAGAGGTTTCGTCACCGAAACCTACCTTGTTACCATAATGGGTTACTCCCTATTCTTGCACCTTCGTAGAGCGTCCTAACTTTCTCGCTTAACACTCTACCTCCGGTCTTAACGATCATCGAGTTTATCATGGATCTCAGTTTTCTTAGGTAGCTTTCCATGAAGTTCGCAATGATGGTTTCATTACACAAGGAGTGACACATTCCTTTAATTATTATCGTCTACCTTTGGCCCGATAGGTCAGGACCATAGATCAATCACAAGTCGTTCATACGAAATCACAAGAAAACACAACTCATTCATAAAAGATAAAAGGAAATCATTCATGCTTGCCAAACAAACGTAGGTTCAACTGTAACATAAAACACCCCTTAACAATACTGACATAAAACAACTATGACAAGCCACTTATTCCCCTGCAACCTTCCCAGTGACTGATAAACCATCCTTTTACGCGTCTCCCCTTCCTCCCTCCACTGCCCCGGCTTCTCCACAATCTCTAGCTATCTGACCTGACTTACCACACTTGTAACATTTCTGGTCTTCGGTGCATTCACGAGAGATGTGCCCCTTCTTCCCGCATCGGTAGCACTGGTTTGGACCAGCCTTGCATTCTCCCAAGTGCATTTTCCCGCAAACTTTGCATGTTTCCTTGCCTTCAATCTTTTGTGTATTCTCCCCGGCATACTCCAAGAAATCTGCAGACCGTTTGGTTCCTTTCCCTCCTTCCTTATTTTCAACTTCCACATCATCCGCCGCCAGATCATCATAAACCATCTCTGATGACTCAACTGCAAACTCAAAGGTAGCAGATTTGTTAGCCTTGACTGACGTGCGGACCTTCTGGGGGAGCCCCCTAATGTAGCACTTGATCCGTTTCGCCTCAGTGTTCACCATGTCAGGCACCAGCCTAGACATGCAGTTGATTTCAGTGGTGTACTCGCGGTGTGTCATCTTGCCCGTCTTTTGGTTCAGAAACTTCATCTCGGCCCTCTCAACCTCGACATCAGCACAGAACCTTTTCATCACTAACTCCTTCCGATCATTCCACCTCATTACCTTAATCTCATCCCGAGTCTTCCTCTGCTCCACACTTTCCCACCAGTACATAGCTTCATCCCCAAATGACTGAGTGGCGTAACCTACCGCTTGGTCGGGACGGCACTCGATAATGAGGATAACCTTGTCCATAGTGGTTATCCATTGGAGAGTAGCGATTGCGTCTCCAAACCAGTCAGCTTCGGAGGGTCACAACCCTTAAATGACTTGTAGTTGCACCCACTTCGGCCCCTCCTCCTATCGTCAACTTTCACAGACTTAACCACACTCGAGGCCTCCTTCTCTCCATCATCATCTTTCTTACTCTTCCCCCCCAGACTTCTCAACTCTTTCCTGGCTTCTAGCAGTCCCTTCAGGAGTCAAATTCTTCATAGCAGTGGCTAAAGCTTGGACGATAGCTGCCTGAATTGCGTGATCCAGTTGAACCCTTTCGTTGTTGCTCGGGTTTCGTCGAGCAGCGCTTCCTTCATCTCCCCTGTTGGAAGTTGTCTCCACAGAAGGTGATCGGACAGTACTTGGCCTGCCACGACGTCCAGTGCGTCCTCCTGCCCTCACTACTCGTCCAGCTCCAGCCATCGTATTCTAAAAGGGAAAACACAAACGCCATCATTCAAGGAACTATTTAGTACAACGATAGTAAGGCTAACAGTGGCCAGTTGTGATTAGCTAATCACGTTACTTTCCGTGTCCTATGCACTTCCCTTTATGAGTCTATTTGCGCTGGTTCTATTTTCAAACAGTCAATCAAATCATGTAATCAATTAATCCTATCCCTATTATTCACATATCCTTTCTTTACAATTAAGCTAACATTAACATTCATTATTCAATTATACACTTTACCTTTACTGAGCTTGCTTGAGTGACACATGACATTCTTGAACTGGCATCTTCTTTCTTTTCTTACTTAAATCCCATTCTCTGTTCGAGTCTAAGCATGTAGGATGCTTAAATCTCTCGAACTTTGCTCTGATACCAACTTGTAAGGCCCCGTTATCGGTACCTCACATTTGGACGTTGGTTTTACTCATTAACATCATTCTAATCATCAGAGTTAATAAAAACATTCGCGGAAATAAAAACTTTCATAAAACATTACATAACTTGTCTTAACAAACATCCTCGTCTTTCAAAACTAAGTAATTAAACATAAAAAGATAAATGTCTTAAGTCTTCTGATACCAGTCTCTTATTGGCTTGCCACGTGTTTCCCTAAAGCTAGCTGTCTCATTCTACTTCCTTGCGTGCATACTAAAAGTCAGCTACGCTGAATGAGTTTTAGTTAATCAAGCAACTTACCATATAACCATTACATACAATTATATACGTTTCCGAAGACACATAGTCCATATATGTACTGCTTACCTTACCGCTTAACCACTTACCTGTCACTTACCTCTTAGCTATTTGTTTACGGGAGTACGTAGAGGCTTACCCTCCCACGTTCTCTTGTTAAGCCACTTTAATAACAGAGGCACGTAGAGGCTTGTCCTCCCACGTTCTCTCGTTATGCCACTTTAATAACGGAGGCACGTATAGGCTTACCCTACCACGCACTATCGTTATGCCACTAACACCCTTAATGGACCCCTTACCACTTCTATCACACTTTAATCTACTTGTCTACAACACACTTCCTATCAGTTTATCATCCACATAATAAGCAAGTCACATCATAACATTCATACACTTATAATCACTTGGAGATCATTTCCTTTGCCGACACGTGCAATATCTGAAGATCGTTCACGCATCGTCAAACGTTCGTTCATAACCTCTATATGAGGACTAATTCGTACATCATTTATAGCATATACTTACCACTTAAGGTAAGTGTATTCACACTTCACATCGAGTATGCACACAACCCCGAAAGCATAACAAGGAAATGGGGCTAGAAACTCACCTGAATTCTGTTTCTTTTTCTGTTAGTTGTTAATCCATTCTTTAACTGAGCTTGTCTAACTGTATATAACGTATCAATACTCATCTGTTTTAATCTAATGGCCTAGTATTAGTTTACTTCTACTTAGCATTTTTAAGGTTTTCCTTTATTTTAACATTCTAGTATTTTATTTCCTTAGGTCCTTACGATGCATGCCATCAAGTGCTTACACGTATATGTATACAGTTACAGGTCGCCAGGTATCCGGGTCTCAATATAAGCGAACTTAGATATATAAGCGAACTTAGATCTATAAGCAAACTTAGATATATAAGAGAACTTAGATTAAGGCGAATTTGTATGTAAACGAGAACTTAACAACCAGCGAACTTATATGGCGAAGTTACAGCGGCAGCTACGGGTTTGGTTTTACCCCGTAAACATCTCTGTTTCAACATGTAAACCTTTGATATGATACTAACCAATCTCGTAAGCTTTCTTGTGGTAACTTTTGGACAAAACTCGGCCCGGAAAAGCATAAAGTTTGGACCTTTAAGCTAAAAACGTTCAATACTAGACCTAATGTTTATTTTAAACGAGCCGTACATATCCATGGATTCGTTAGGTTCATTTTAACATCAAGTTTGCTACTTTAATACTCGTTTATAAAAATGTAATCTTTAAGATCAAGGACATACCTTTACATGTATGTTTGGTCTTGGTTAGCTTGTTTATGAACTCTAAATATTGTATATAGCTCGTATACCAAAAATATCTAACACAAACTAACGTCCGTTTGATCTCGTTTCTATCCTCTTGCTCGCGGCCGATTATGGATAAGTGTGTTTGTGTTTTTTTGAGTGTGTAGAGAATAAGGTGGATAAGATGGATGGAAATGGAAAGGATTAGGGTTTAAGTGGGTATTTATACTCCCTTAAGCCCATGGACCCAAGGTCCATCTTTCCTTTTTAGTCTATAACTAATTCCATCTACAAAGCCTACTTATCCATACATATTTTGTTATTATTATTATTATAACTCCACTAACTTAATTATTGTACCCTTCACAAATAATATATTAAATCTTATTTTTGAAATTTCGGGATGTTACAGTTCGGATATCGAACCCACGAGACTCTTTAAATTACGTAAATAGCTAATTAGACTCAACTAAAATGACACGACTATTTAAATACTATTATTAAAGGGGGGTTTTGAACTAAATAATATTAAACTAAACTAAACCCTAATTAATTAGATAATGATAAACTATAATGATTACATTAACCCAAATTAATTAAAATATTAATAATCTAATAAAAACCTAATTAATTAAAATATGAATAAGCTATTAAATTACTTAAATTAATTCAGATGATGAAAGTAACTACCCAGGCTAGAATCCCCTAAGTTATGGCAATCAATTTAGCTAGGAAAATTAAGTTATGGAACTGGGATTCTAAGATAAACCCTTGACAGAAAACCCGAACAGGACCCTTGACCCTTCAAGAAGACACCTATGAGTTTCTAACAAGTTTTAAGAGACACCAGTTTTATATATTAAACTTCCTTACGGTTATTTAATTGCTTATGTTTAAATATCTTTATGGTGAAATCCAACCTTATAACTCGGAAATCAAAGATAGCTAAGGAGACTTAAATGACTTAATAGACTAAGATGACAATCAAACCTAGACGGAATCCTTACGAAGTACTAAATCTAGCAATCCTGATCAACAAAGATCTATCAATAACCTATCACCTTACAGCTTTCTAAACTAGCAACTCACTTTTATTTATTTGATTAGTTTTATTGTTTCTATGATTTTAATGCATATCAATCACAAACTAGTCAAGAACACACAGTAAATGACCTAACAAAACCTTATCCTATGAAAAAATCAACAAGGGTAATGTGAAACAATAAACCTAAGCAAATAAAACCAATTAATCATACGCAACAATTAAATCAAACTCAACAATTTACTTAATATAAAAAACCATAACAAACATAATCCCAATCAAAATAAAAAAAAGGTTCATCATAACCTAGGTAGTTTATAAATTTTAGCCTTGCATCATGTAATCAAAATCAAACAACGTAATAAAATAAGAAAACATGGTGAAATAATAAAGAATGGAAAATCAAAGGTGATAAAACCCATAATCTTCACTTTTGAACGTATAACTCTTTACTGGATGCTCTCTTGCCTTTAAAACCGCCAAGAATCTTGAATAATAGCTCAAGTAAACTCCAAATTCGCCTAGTAGTTGTAGGGTATTGTTCAGGTTAAGGTTAAGGTTAAGTGTGTATTTATAGTGAACCGGGCCTTATACTAACAAAAACCGGAAACTTTCTGGAATAATTGGGTGGCCACGCCTCGCGACCATTTATGCCCCCTGGTCGCGCAGCGTGGCATGCAATATTAAGGGGCCGGTCCGACCGTTTCTCCTTCCGGCTCATTTCCTGATGCGTCCGGCTTCTCGTTTTGGCTCTTTAGGATCGTCTTTCGCCCTTTTAGACCATGATCAACCTCCGGAACCTACAAAACACAATAATGTTACTAGTATACAAATCTTAACTAAAAATGAACAAAAACTAATTAATAAAATATACAAGGGAAACACATATATTTAGCATTATATCAAATATCCCCACACCTACTCTTTTTTCGTCACTAAAAAAGTCTAATGCATTGGAATCAGAATCGAAAAAATACAGTCTTAAAAACATATAGATTAATTTAAAATTTTAGAATAACGCAAAAACCGCGATCACCAATATTGTTGTCCACTTAAACCCATGCCTTAATCTTTACCTGGACAAATAAGATCCAACAATTATATTACTCAGTGGTTTACACAATTAAGACCCGCTTATTTTCAGCTTTTACCAGACTAGATCACCCCAACTTGACTTAAACCTTAAAATTAGTAGATTTAAAACTTTTATTGCTCTCTTTTTTCATGACCTGTTAAGACGATCAAGGGTATTGTTTATTCACCTAAGCTTAAGCATCAAAGTCTACCAAGCATCCATTAGATATGATTAAGGTATAATTAATTAATAGCTAGTGTTCCCCACAACATGACATACCCCTGTTATCAAGCAATATCCCGAACCATCACCGTAGGTGAGTATGCACAATTTCATCAATAGGGTTTACATGTGATGCGTCCCTTGCGGTCTGTTTATTAATGGTAATAAGACGCGAGCAAGGGGACCCCACATGGCTAACAGCGTGTATGATCAAGTCAGTAGTGTATTTGTACTTTAAGTATGTAATGATCATGTTAAATGAAGTATGTGGCAGATAACTGCGGGTTTGCTCTTTTTAGCTTTATTTAAATATTCACAACCCCACTTAGGAATTGTGAATACCCGGATGAATAAACTGCATACAGACCCATATTCTTCGGACCTGAGACATCCCATCAATACAAGATTTAAGGTTATAAAACCATACGCCAATGAAATGTAAAACACTAAAGCTAGATAGTTTAAGATTTATATCACAGGCTACTTGGCATACTCTAACTTTAAACCTACCCAAGCATCATCCGATAACGTATTCAAATTCAAAATGTATAATATTTTCACATTCATACCAAATATTGAGGCTTGAGTATGGCCCGACCATTCATTACTTATCTTCCACGGACAGAACGCTTTACCCACAAAAGATTTCCGTTTACCCATTTTTTAAAATTGCCATTTCATTCTCAAGGCTAAGCCTACCGACACATCCCAAGTTAATTCTGTTTTCTTTTATTTTATCTCATATTATTAGTAGTTTGTTTTAAAAGCCAGTTTTCGATAAATATCATCATCTTCTACTTTCACACAAACAACTATATTCATGGGACATTTTCTTTTTAAAACTTTTCAACTTTTTTAATCTTCTTTTTTAATTTTTTTTTATTTTAAAGTTAAATTTAAACTACGACTCAAATATCATATCCCCACACTTAAATTTTGCATTGTCCTCAATGCAAGGATAAGGATGACTTAAAATAAAAATAAGAATAAAATAAAGTCGGACTACAAAAAACTAAAAACCTAAAAATAAAAACAAAAATAAAATAAAAAATTAATAAGGTAGATAATAGAAAAGACTTAGCTGGTAATATGGGCGAAATATGATGCCAAAGTCTTCTTTCCATGACTGCCCTCCAATTAGGAATGTGCTCAGCAAACGGTAACTCCTTCTTTCACACACGAACGTAAGCGACAAAAATATAACAAATAATATCTAACTATATATCTTATCAAGCTGATAGATACTATGCATTAAAAGTATTTCCCAAACTGACAATATATGTAAAATAATCATGAATAAGTAGCAACAAATTAATAAATATAAAGTATACGGCTCCACTGCTACATCCCCACACTTGTCTTTTTCAATATACTCAACATGGGGATCGTCTCTCTATCTCACTCATTCTTTATTTTACCTAGAAAAACTAACAAAACACAAAAAACAAAGAATAACTACAAAAAATACGTTAGTGACTCGATGACTTATACAAGAATCGAACAACTAGACCGTAAAATATGACCCAAAATACAAAACCAAGTACAAGAAATCACACATGAATGATAACACAAGGAATAACACAAGAAGAATAAAAATATATATGGGTCTTTCCGATAGGCCACGCCGCGCGACCAAGGTTTATCACTTGGCCACGCGTGGAGACGTGTGCTCTCTGTCTCCCATAAGCTGGCCGCGTAGCGCATCGAACACCCTTTTCCTCGTCACGAGGCGCGACGAGACATATTTTCCAGAAAGTTTCGAGTTTTGGAAGCCTTAATCCCTTAGAAAAATTTTCAAAAAATTAACAAGCCTTCCTAAACCCATGTCATATTATTTTTACGTGCAAAACTTACCTAGAACTCCGACTTGTAGATTCCTCTCCTGATGGTAGTGATTCCTTGAACCGACTCAATGACACAAAACAAAACTAAGAAAAATTATTGGTAGTGACTCAAAGAAAAATAAAAGAAAATAGAAATAAAAATAAAATAAAATATATAAACTCTACACTTGAGTTTTCACTCAAGAACCCATGCTATGCGAATCACGTGGAGGTTCGAGTGGAGCTTCCTCCACTTCGGTAGAACTCTAGGGCCCTCAAAGATACCGAATCACAATCTGACCATTCATCAATCTTGTTTTTCTTCTTTCTAACTCCACAAACCCTTTCAAACTTTCGCTTTCCACCACCTCTTTCTCTAACACACTTTACCGTTACTTGTGAACTCGAAACCTCACGCTCTTTTTCCACACTAATTCTCACCGAACGAAAAATCATCAAGAGGTAGATCAATGCCCGAGATAAATGATTCTATTGAGTAAACTATCGTACAACACTCTCCATTTAGTGGAACAGTCGAAAGCTCCTCCAACTTATCCTTTCTTTTAAGAAGATCTTTCAAAAACTTGGCATATTTAGGCATATGCTGAAGGGCTTCAATGAACGGAGATTAATTTTTAACTGGCTAAACATATCAAAAAAATACTCGTACTCTCTCATACACTTTTGATGCTTTAGACGAGCGGGATACAGGACATAGGCAAGGTTAATGATGTGTGGTGGTGGTCAGACTTCAACCGCCTTCTTCTCGATGCTTCTTTCTACTTGCGGCTCTATAATTGATGTGTTACCTTGTATTTTTCATGGATCCTGCATCTCTATCTCCTCATCCACCAACTCATCTTCCCCATCTTTCTCAACCTCTCTACTAACTCTCTCTGGACCAAAAACCCTACCAATACGAATGGAGATGGCTTTCAATTGAGCAGCCGGGTTAGTTTGAGGAAGACTCGAAAAATAACCCGGAGGCCTCTCTTCTAAACGACAAACAATATCACCAATAGACCTTAGAAGGTCAAGTGACGATTATTGATGATTCTATAAAAGTAGCTCAGGCTCGGCGAACTTTTTCTATGTAGATTGATCTCTTTCCAGGTGTAACACCCCGTAACCGCAGCGGAAACGTAAACGGGATGCAACAGACGCATCTGATATCAACAGCATTGCTTATAAAGAAAACACCACTACATTAATATACTTCATTTTACATTGTTTCGAGTTTAGTTCCTGACTAGGCGATAACACATATGTTTTACCAACATTACATTAACATATATAATACAAAAATGAACCCTATGCTTCCACAAATAGCACGCATCATCAAACATATAGCACTTATTCCAGTTTGGGGGTACCTAGAAAGCATGGAAAGAAAACGGGTCAACTACGAATAGTTGGTGAGTTTCACTGATTTAAATAAACATTGACAATTCATTATAATAAATCATATATTAGCGATGTAATTATGCTGAGCCCACAAGTGAAACCTCTGACTATCACACACAACCCCGTGGCATACTCCGCCCACGAACCTGCCCCAAACCGCTATGCCTAACATTACATAGCAAAATAAATATAACACTCAATATAGACATGTGCAACTGGCTGGGAAACATCAGCAAATCCATGCCGGACCAGTTGGGTTTGTTAGACCAATAGTACTATCCACACTCTATCGGCTTTCAGTTAATCACTCGTGTTGCGGGGCTTTACAATGTTAGTAACTCAGACAATTACCATCTTAGTACATTTCCGTACGATTCCCGTACAATAAAACATATATAAATGCACGTAAATCTGTGCATTCAGTATGTACTAAAACATTTTAGTAACAACATGCTTTCCGCCCCGAGAAATATTCGAAAGCAATTCAGGAAAAAGGGGCTCGTGAAACTCACCTTCTTGTGAGCAAGATGTACTACGGTGCACGGCTACTGGTACAGATCTGTAATACGATCCCCCAAATCGTTACTACACAATTTCTATCAATATAACTTAAATTCGTGTTAACCGGTACGTCTGGGGACACTGCTAACCCAGTACCGTACACGATCCGGGGACAATGTTAACCCCGATACACTTCTCAGGACTTAGATTGTGATATCACTTAGAGTTCTTTAGTCAACACTATCATTAGTTTGTTTTCTCGTTTTGCGTGCCTAGTACGGTTATTCGTCTTTATGTTTTCAAAAAAAAAAATGAGTTTGGCCACATACGGCCCGAAAATAGTTGTTATAGATATTTTAATTAAAGTGGTGAAATTAGAGCTCGGTTAGACACCCCGTTTGGCCGCGGGGCCCGTTTCCGCCTTTAATACACCGGAAACGGTTAAGTCGGGTAAAATTACCCAAATCGTCCGAATTATTTTCGGATGATTTATTTTTACTTGATTAACTTAGTTTCATAAAAATCATCCATTTTTAAGGTTTTCAAACACCAGTCAGCTCGCCTAGGCGAACTTCGCCGGTTTACTCGTTTTAAGCTTTAAAATGGTGTTTTTAAGTTCCATTTAGCACAAATAAATATCCGTTTAGTCTCGGACCTTGAAATTTTGTACAAACCATATTTTGACAGTAAGGAATTTTATAAAAATTTTTCAGAATAAATTTTCATATCTAAAATTTATTTAACCATTTTTAAACATCATTTAAACACCAAATATGTCGAAAATACCAAACGACCTTCAAAAAATCCCAAATTTTTCTGGGATGACCCCTGTCACCCACATAGTTCCCTGTAATTTTTCCAGAACCAAAAACTCATTTTTCATGCCATTTTTACCAAAACCGAGCTAGAAATCCCTAGAACTCGTTTTACCGAAAAGCCTACTTAGACTTCTCCAATGAACCTGAAATTTTGTGTGTGACTTTTATATGTTATAAAAAGCTTATCTTAAATTTTCCAGAATTTTTTATGATGGTTAGCTATTTTTCACCATTTTTGGCCAAAACCGAGCATTAAATTCACCAAATATTCATCCTTTATCCAAAAATTACCAAAATTTCACAGATCTCATATTTTCATGTGTAGATCATCTCTGTGAAATTTCATGACCCAACTCTAAGTTTACCACAATCTGTCCAAATCACATAAATCATACGAAAAACCGAACTACCTTATGTTTCTAGCGTTAGATCGCAAAGATCTTGGTTTCTAGCCTTTGCTAGCCACTAGATACAACACCTACAAGCACAACAACACCACACCAAGCAAGTTATACCCACAATCAAGCCATTTCTTTCATGGTTTTGATTAAAACATCCAAACAAAGATTTTGACCGTAAAAATTCGTTTTTGACTCTTTTGACTCCTTTCTTGGACCAAGATCCTTTGTATAACTTGTATACATCACTTGATCCTCCAAGAATCGGTTTCATCTCGGGTTTTCACCCATTTTTCATTTGAAACCTCATTTTCTCAAGATCATGGAATCAAAACTATGAATCAACCATTAAAACCATGTTTTTACCTTATGATTCTTGTTAAAAATCAAGGATTTGGATGAAGGTTGAAGTGTGTTGAGAGGATTTTGGAGTTGAGAGCTTAGAAAAAAAGAAAATGTAATGTGTGTGTGTGTGTATTGGGACCGATCGGTCCAAGTTAGGGTGTGGGGTGGGACCCACATCTTCATTCTTGGCCACAAACTTGGATTGTGTAATCCGGATAATGTTGTGGATAATCTGGTTCAGTTCGTTTTTCGGTTAAACGTTTAATTCGGCTTAAAACGAGGCCAAAACGGTCGTTTTTCGGCTTAAAATTAAAATTTATATAAAACCGATTTAAAAACTTTAAAAACTTAAACCATGACATTTAATGACTTAACACATCGTATTGTCGGTAATTGTGCATCTTTTTCGGCTTGATCGATGGTCTCTTGCTTGGTTTGATGTTAAAGGTTTCGTTTATCGTACCGACGTACTAATAAATCGAAATCCTTTTTCTGTGCTATAATTCACTTATCCCGAAGCTTTAATACTTCGTAAACATCACTAAACATTACATATTTCGTCTATAATGAAATTCCCGATTCGTTCGGGTTTCAATAACCGTTCATTGATTAATCGTAATTCCGATACGACTAGTTGTACATTTGAGTATAATTCGTACTGAGAATCTTATATACTCGTATAATCACATTGTAATTCATATATTCAATATTAAATAACAAGTAAATAGTATATTCCGGCTAGGGTATACCTGAATTTGCCGGAATTGTTACATTCTCCCCCCGTTACAAAAATTTCGTCCTCGAAATTTTACGCATCAACTATTTTCTTTTGCGGAAATAGGTGGGGGTATTTCTTCCGAAATTCATCCTTTCGTTCCCATGTATATTCTGGGCCTCGTTGCGAGTTCCATCTAACTTTGACCAACGAGATCTTATTGTGTCTAAGTTGTTTGATTTTCCCGTCTACTATTTCTATGGGCTCCCCTACAATGTTGAGCTTATCATTTATTTGGACACCCTCTAAAGGTAACTCCGATGTCTCATCCGACAGACACCTTTTCAAGTTCGACACGTGAAACACGTTGTGAACTGCACTCAGTTCATCAGGCAGCTCTAATCGGTATGCTACAGGACCGATTTTTGCAATAATGTCGAACGGTCCAATGTATCTAGGGGCTAACTTCCCCGCCTTTCCAAATCTGACTACTCCTTTCCAAGGTGATACTTTCAAATATACTTTATCACCTTTCTCAAATGATAACGGTTTTCTACGGGTATCGGCATAACTCTTCTGCCGATCCCGTGCGGCCTTCAGATTGTTCTTAATTTCAAGAATTTTGCTGGTCGTTTCCTGGACCAGATCTGATCTGATAACCTGTGTGTCGCCCACCTCAGTCCAGCAGAGTGGTGATCGGCACTTCCGTCCATACAATGCTTCGTAAGGTGCTGCCTTTATACTGCTATGGTAACTATTATTATAGGAAATTTCAACGAGTGGGAGATGTTGATCCCAATTTCCCTTAAAATCAAGTACACATGCACGAAACAAATCCTCCAGTGTTTGGATGGTCCTCTCAGACTGACCGTCGGTCTGAGGGTAGTAAGCTGTGCTTAGATCAATGCGCGTTCCCAACGCTTCTTGGACAGCTTTCCAAAGGTTGGAGGTGAAATGGCTATCCCGATTAGAGATGATCGCGATGGGTAAACCATGACGAGACACAATTTCATTTATATAAATCTGCGCAAGCCTCTCAGTGTTATAATTATTTCTAATCGGAATAAAATGTGCCGATTTGGTTAATCGATCCACGACTACCCAAATTGCATCAACACGCATCCTAACCCTCTCCGGGATGCGTCACAATACACAACAAAACCATCGTCTCCGTCGGGGAGACTTAATATCGGCGCTTGGCACAATCTTTGTTTTAGCGTTTGAAACGTCGTTTCCTGCTCTTCACCCCATTCATACTTTCGACCTTTTTGGGTCAGAAAGGTTAAAGGTTGGGCAATGCTGGAAAAGTCCTCTATAATCGACGATAATATCCAGCTAAGCCTAAGAATTGGCGGATTTCCTTTGGCGATTTAGGCGCTTGCCAATTCTTAATTGCTTCAACCTTACTCGGATCAACGTGTATTCCTTGATGGTTTATAACGTGACCGAGGAATTGCACCTCTTGTAACCAGAAGTTACACTTGGAGAATTTTGCATACAACTTCTCTTGATTTAGAAGCTCTAAGATTAATCTTAAGTGTTGCTCGTGCTCTTCTTTACTCTTCGAGTATATCAAAATATCGTCAATAAACACGATGACGAATTTATCGAGGTAGGGTTTACAGACTCGATTCATGAGATCCATGAACACTGCTGGCGCATTTGTTAGCCCAAAAGGCATAACTAGGAACTCGTAATGGCCGTAGCGAGTCCGGAATGCGGTTTTTGGGATATCCTCCTCCTGAATTCTAACCTGATGGTATCCCGATCTAAGATCAATTTTTGAGAAGTAGCTCGCACCTTGCAGTTGGTCGAACAGGTCATCAATTCGGGGGAGAGGATACCTATTTTTGATTGTCAACTTGTTCAATTCCCTGTAATCAATGCACATTCTAAGGCTCCCGTCATTCTTTTTCACGAATAGTCAGGTGAACCCCACGGGGAATAACTAGGACGTATAAATCCTTTATCCAACAATTCTTGCAACTGATTGGACAATTCTTGCATCTCGGATGGTGCAAGTCGGTAGGGCGCCTTAGCAACAGGGCCAGCTTGAGGTAATAAGTCGATTATGAATTCGACCTGTCGGGTTGGCGGTAATCCAGGAAGTTCCTCTGGGAAAACTTGTGGAAATTCACGTACTACTGGGATATCGTCCACCCGTTTTTCCTCAGGGTCCGTGGCCGTCAAGCTCGCTAGATACGCCACGCATCCCTGGCGTATATATTTTAACACCTTGAGGTGGGATATAAACGGTATCATATTGCCCGACTTCTCACCCTGCACTAATACCTCTTCGTCATCCGACACCCGGATCTTGACGATTTTCTTTTCACAGTTTATTTCTACCTTGATACGTGCTAACCAATCCATTCCCACTATCACGTCAAAACTACCCAATTCTACCGGTAACAAGTCAATCAGAAAGGATTGTTCGTTCAGAATAAAAGGGTAATTCCGAACTATCTGATTAACTATCATGGTTTTACCGTTAGCGACTTCTATGGTGTAAGGTTCTATGGTTTCACCAATAGGAAGGTTTGCTATCGACAGGAATCTAACGGAGACAAAACTTCTATCGGCGCCTGTATCAATTAATACAGAAGCGTAATGATCAGAGACGAGGAATGTACCTGTCACTACGCTGGGGTCCTGGCGTGCCTCGTTCGCCCCCATCACGAATGCTCGGCCTCGCGCCGGATTGGACGACGATGCCTGACCCGAGGGTTGCCTCCCGCTTCCTCCCTGGTTCAGTTTCGGACAGTGTCTTTTTAAGTGATCCGTGCTGCCGCATTCATAGCAAGCACGGCTGGTGGTCACCATTTGGTTTTCTTGTGGGTTTCGTTGTCGGGCTGATTGGGTCCTAACTGGCTGCACACGGATAGGTTGCGGTTGTCGGTTCAGATTGTTCAAGTTTGTCTTACATCTCGGTGCGTAGTGCCCTTTCCTGCCACACCGATGGCACACTACCCCCCTGCACTCGCCACCATGCTGGTAACCGCATTTTCCACACCTAGGAAACGTCCTTGTCTGCGGTTCCTGCCTTCCGCCTGAACTAGTCATGGCGTAGTTCTGGGCAGCAGGCCGAGCACGTTTATTTTGTTGCCTCTCCTGGATCCTATTGTCATACGTGCCTCGCTTTCCCCCAGCGGACTCTCCGGCCACCTTCAGTGACCCACTCCTCACGAAATCGTAAGTGACGATACCAGCTTGCGTCACCACACCCTCAAACGTCTTGTGTCCCCCAGAGTTGACTATACTCCTTACTATTGGAGTTAGTCCCCATATATAACGCTCAATCCTCTTTGACTCTGGGGTGACCAACCATGGTACCAATCGTGACAACTCATTAAATCGGTTCGTATAACCCAAGTGGTCTGCCCCCTGCATCTCCAGGTTCCACAATTCGTTTTCTAATTTATGCAGTTCATTTTTCGGGCAGAAATGTTCCAGTACAAGGGCTTTAAGTTCTGCCCAGGTCTTGCGGTTTGTCGCTGCCTGACCGTGAGTTTGCACTATTGTGTTCCACCATGACAAGGCATGGTCCGTGAACGTGCAGGTAGCATACTTAACAATGTACTCCTCAGGGCAGTTACTGATGTTCACAACCGACTCTATTTTCCCAATCCACTTAACCAACCCATTGGGTCCCTCAGACCCGCTAAATTCTAGGGGCTTGCACAACATAGAATCTTTAATTGAACATCCCCTTGTTGCAGGAGTCGGTTCAGTGCGGTTCGTTTCTACCCTGGGTATAGGGCCAGTGCTATCTGTAACGACCACCCTAGGCGGCGTGTCATTACTAGGAATCGGGTTACCATTCGGGGGAGGATTAACATTTTGTTCCCCAACATTATTGGTGGTCGTTTGATTGCTCGCAGGGTCTGGATTGGTCGTATTGTTAATACTGGCGGCGATGCGCGATACTATATCCAGAATCGCCGCCTCTAACTGTCGAGCAATCAGACGACTCACATCCACTTCCGACAATTGGGCTGAACGTTTTGGTGCCATTCTACACAACATCCAGAAAATATATATAATTAATACAAGTTCCAATCATAAAACACAACAAACATTCCATTCATTAACAAACATTAGTACATTTTACATCCATATCAGTTCACATACGTTTCCTGGCATCATTACATAAGTTAAGTTTTTCCTACATAGGGCCTATGTCGGCATCATCTCGACATAACCCACAATGGGTCAGTGCTTGAATGATACCCAAAAGTATCTATAATGATATACCCCAAAAGAGACCCTCTAAGGCCAGTGGTTGTATTATAACTACCCAGGATTCACTCTATGTTAGCATCACCACTAACTGCTTACACAGAGTATCAAAAGCGGCCCCTGTCTACTCCCGTCCTAACACAACTAAACATGGTGGTATACCAACCATACCAACACCGCCGCCATCCCCACAATCACTGCCATTAAACCCCGGATCCGTGTTTCCATCCGGTCAATCAACCCCAGGGAGTAGGCGTCCTCTCTCCTCAGCTGCGCGATCGCATGCTGGCTGTCCAGTATGCAATCCACCAAGAGGTTCCTCCTCTGAATACCCACAGTCAAGGCGGTGGTGTGCTCATTCATCCGCTAGGTAAGCACCCGGAGCCACGCCGCCTCGGTGGAGGGACGCTCATCCCTCACTGGCCTAGGGGTACCCCACACAGGTGGCGGCACAGGCCCGGGCTGGGGGCGGGAGGACTCGCCTCTGTGGTAAGTGGATCTGGGTGGGGTAGAGGTAGGTGAAACATACGGGACACTGATCCGCGCCGTGAGGCGGGGACCGGGTCTGGGAGGGGTGAGGGTGACCTGAGGTGCGGGTGGGGTGGGAGACCTGGTAACCCTAGCAGGGGAGGACAAGCTAGCACTCCTAAGGCTAGTCTCAGAAGGCTCGGTGCTGGAAGCTAAGCGTACACTCCTAGAGTCCCCGGAACTGGCCTCCTCCGGGTCCTCCTCTACAGATAAACTTCGTGATCTTGACATGTTTACCTGTACACAAGTTAGCAAACATATAGTCCTTTTCATAATGTAAATCATAATCAATTTAATATACACTTACTTATACAACTTGACCACATAACAATATTATCACATATTTGCACGTATGTTGCCAATTTTACCTATTAAAGTCCCCCGTGACTTTCCCTGAATTCCCTCGTGCAGACAAGTCTGTTATTATGTTCCGGACCATAATAACCCACTTGTCCATCCAAGTTCATCCCGATCTCGTCACAATAAATTATTAGTTGATATTCAGATCCTATAATACTTGAGCTACTGGTTATATTTTAGGTATCTTTTAAAGACATCCTAATTCTTTATAACCAATGGCTCTGATACCAAGTTCTGTAACACCCCGTAACCGCAGCGGAAACGTAAACGGGATGCAACAGACGCATCTGATATCAACAGCATTGCTTATAAAGAAAACACCACTACATTAATATACTTCATTTTACATTGTTTCGAGTTTAGTTCCTGACTAGGCGATAACACATATGTTTTACCAACATTACATTAACATATATAATACAAAAATGAACCCTATGCTTCCACAAATAGCACGCATCATCAAACATATAGCACTTAGTCCAGTTTGGGGGTACCTAGAAAGCATGGAAAGAAAACGGGTCAACTACGAATAGTTGGTGAGTTTCACTGATTTAAATAAACATTGACAATTCATTATAATAAATCATATATTAGCGATGTAATTATGCTGAGCCCACAAGTGAAACCTCTGACTATCACACACAACCCCGTGGCATACTCCGCCCACGAACCTGCCCCAAACCGCTATGCCTAACATTACATAGCAAAATAAATATAACACCCAATATAGACATGTGCAACTGGCTGGGAAACATCAGCAAATCCATGCCGGACCAGTTGGGTTTGTCAGACCAATAGTACTATCCACACTCTACCGGCTTTCAGTTAATCACTTGTGTTGCGGGGCCTTACAATGTTAGTAACTCAGACAATTACCATCTTAGTACATTTCCGTACGATTCCCGTACAATAAAACATATATAAATGCACGCAAATCTATGCGTTCAGTATGTACTTAAACATTTTAGTAACAACATGCTTTCCGCCCCGGGAAATATTCGAAAACAATTCAGGAAAAAGGGGCTCGTGAAACTCACCTTCTTGTGAGCAAGATGTACTACGGTGCACGGCTACTGGTACAGATCTGTAATACGATCCCCCAAATCGTTACTACACAATTTCTATCAATATAACTTAAATTCGTGTTAACCGGTACGTCTGGGGACACTGCTAACCCAGTACCGTACACGATCCGGGGACAATGTTAACCCCGATACACTTCTCAGGACTTAGATTGTGATATCACTTAGAGTTCTTTAGTCAACACTATCATTAGTTTGTTTTCTCATTTTGCGTGCATAGTACGGTTATTCGTCTTTATGTTTTCAAAAAAAAATGAGTTTGGCCACATACGGCCCGAAAATAGTTGTTATAGATATTTTAATTAAAGTGGTGAAATTAGAGCTCGGTTAGACACCCCGTTTGGCCGCGGGGCCCGTTTCCGCCTTTAATACACCGGAAACGGTTAAGTCGGGTAAAATTACCCAAATCATCCGAATTATTTTCGGATGATTTATTTTTACTTGATTAACTTAGTTTCATAAAAATCATCTATTTTTAAGGTTTTCAAACACCAGTCAGCTCGCTTAGGCGAACTTCGCCGGTTTACTCGTTTTAAGCTTTAAAAGGGTGTTTTTAAGTTCCATTTAGCACAAATAAATATCCGTTTAGTCTCGGACCTTGAAATTTTGTACAAACCATATTTTGACAGTAAGGAATTTTATAAAATTTTTTTCAGAATAAATTTTCATATCTAAAATTTATTTAACCATTTTTAAACGTCATTTAAACACCAAATATGTCGAAAATACCAAACGACCTTCGAAAAATCCCAAATTTTTCTGGGATGACCCCTGTCACCCACATAGTTCCCTGTAATTTTTCCAGAACCAAAAACTCATTTTTCATGCCATTTTTACCAAAACCGAGCTAGAAATCCCTAGAACTCGTTTTACCGAAAAGCCTACTTAGACTTCTCCAATGAACCTGAAATTTTGTGTGTGACTTTTATATGTTATAAAAAGCTTATCTTAAATTTTCCAGAATTTTTTATGATGCTTAGCTATTTTTCACCATTTTTGGCCAAAACCGAGCATTAAATTCACCAAATATTCATCCTTTATCCAAAAATTACCAAAATTTCACAGATCGCATATTTTCATGTGTAGATCATCTCTGTGAAATTTCATGACCCAACTCTAAGTTTACCACAATCTGTCCAAATCACATAAATCATACGAAAAACCGAACTACCTTATGTTTCTAGCGTTAGATCGCAAAGATCTTGGTTTCTAGCCTTTGCTAGCCACTAGATACAACACCTACAAGCACAACAACACCACACCAAGCAAGTTATACCCACAATCAAGCCATTTCTTTCATGGTTTTGATTAAAACATCCAAACAAAGATTTTGACCGTAAAAATTCGTTTTTGACTCTTTTGACTCCTTTCTTGGACCAAGATCCTTTGTATAACTTGTATACATCACTTGATCCTCCAAGAATCGGTTTCATCTCGGGTTTTCACCCATTTTTCATTTGAAACCTCATTTTCTCAAGATCATGGAATCAAAACTATGAATCAACCATTAAAACCATGTTTTTACCTTATGATTCTTGTTAAAAATCAAGGATTTGGATGAAGGTAGAAGTGCGTTGAGAGGATTTTGGAGTTGAGAGCTTAGAAAAAAAGAAAATGTAATGTGTGTGTGTGTGTATTGGGACCGATCGGTCCAAGTTAGGGTGTGGGGTGGGACCCACATCTTCATTCTTGGCCACAAACTTGGATTGTGTAATCCGGATAATGTTGTGGATAATCTGGTTCAGTTCGTTTTTCGGTTAAACGTTTAATTCGGCTTAAAACGAGGCCAAAACGGTCGTTTTTCGGCTTAAAATTTAAATTTATATAAAACCGATTTAAAAACTTTAAAAACTTAAACCATGACATTTAATGACTTAACACATCGTATTGTCGGTAATTGTGCATCTTTTTCGGCTTGATCGATCGTCTCTTGCTTGGTTTGATGTTAAAGGTTTCGTTTATCGTACCGACGTACTAATAAATCGAAATCCTTTTTCTGTGCTATAATTCACTTATCCCGAAGCTTTAATACTTCGTAAACATCACTAAACATTACATATTTCGTCTATAATGAAATTCCCGATTCGTTCGGGTTTCAATAACCGTTCATTGATTAATCGTAATTCCGATACGACTAGTTGTACATTTGAGTATAATTCATACTGAGAATCTTATATACTCGTATAATCACATTGTAATTCATATATTCAATATTAAATAACACGTAAATAGTATATTCCGGCTAGGGTATACCTGAATTTGCCGGAATTGTTACACCAGGATTTGCTTCATCGTATCTTCTAAACGTCCCATTCCACCACTCGAATCCTACACGTTAATTTGAACATTAGCACCACTGTTATTATTATTAATAAAATACTGACATGGTCTTGGAAAGCATTTTGAAAACCAGGCGGTGCACCGAACGGACGCCAATTTGAGTTACTTTGATTCGGGTTCTTGTAGGTGTTCCAACTGGAATTGTTGTTACTGTTAAAAGCATTTGGAAACCTGCTTTAACCAACAATAAAATTGACCTCTTTATTAAAAAATGGGGACTCCAAAGTACCATGTCCACCCTCTTCAAAACTCACAATTGTCAACCTTGGCCTTTAGCTCCTTCACCTCTCTAGTTAAAGATTCCAAAGCAGCAGCCACACTAGTATCCAGATTTATCTGGGGCACACCTCGAGCAGATGAGGGTGTACTAGTAACAGGAGTGAAACTCCCGCGATGTTTTAGCGTATTCTGATTGAGCAAAGCTTTCAAACATCTCGTTACATTCGGTGACATTATTTTTAGCCATCAGATTTCCTCCCGCACCCGTGTCAAAACGAACTTGGGTTTCGTAGTTTAGCCCTATGTAAAATTCTCAACGAGAGCCCATAGTGTGAGACCATTATATGAACAACGAGACAGTAGATTCTGAAAGGGCTCCCAAGCATGGAAATATGGTTCATCCGACTCCATGTGAAAGGAGTGGATCTGATCACGAAGATGAGCTTCTTTAGCAGGTGGGAAGTATTTCTTGATAAATGCTGAACGCAATGCTTCCCAAGTGGTAAACATGCCAAGTGGCTGAGTATCAAGCCAAAGAGCTGCCTTTCCTGCAAGTGAAAAAGGGAAAATATGTAAGAAAATAGCATCTTTAGTATACCTTGTAAATTAAAAGTTTTAAGAACGTGGTAAAGTCGGTTAATGTGTGCTGGTGCATCCTCATCATCACGCCCATGAAATTGGTTAGTTTGAACGAGATAGTTCATCACGTATGATGGAATCTACCATGAGTTGGGATTGTTGATCTCAGGATTGATGATGTACGACTGGTTATTGGTTAAGCCAACGAAAGGTTATGCAGCAATTGTTCTATCATCGGGCATATGAACTTCTTTTTAGCTTCTCGGACTTGATGGCGGTGAACTATGTGGTGATGACTTTGGTGTAGAATCAACTTCTGATGATTGTTTATCTGCTGACGAACTAGCCTCTATCTTTAACGGAGAAAATCCAAGATTATCCAGCAGTGGTCCTGGCGAACGAAGATGTGGTATAAACCAGAAAAATGCAAAAGACCAAGTGAGTAGACCCGAATACTTAAAAATAAACAAAAATAAACTAAAACCTAAATTAGACTCCTACGTGTTGGTGCATGATGTCAGTAGTTCAGTGTCGAGTGTCTGTAATCGTGTTAGTTAGATTTGAGTTTTGTATGTAAGCGAAGTTACTAACAAGTTCGCTTATATGGGCGAACTTGTTTGACAAGCGAAGTTAGGGACAACTTCGCTTGAACATACCAGGCGAAGTTGTCGTGTCTATATAAGCTGTTTGTTACGGCTTATTCAATATGAATCAGAGTTTATTCGTGTATTCGAGTCAGAGAGTTTTGTATTCAGTGATCATAGTATCACGTGTTTACGGTTGGAATACAACGTGTGTTTGGTTATCGTATCGTGGGTTAGCTCGTATTGTTTTCTATACTTGTAACGTCTTACGTAGGGATTCCGCACCTACGTAGTACGGGATGTCTCGTGTAGATCCGGCTGGGAACCTACAATTGGTATCAGAGCTTTTGCTCGATTGTGTGGTTCGGGATTATCACACGGGTATAGAAATCGTTCTGTTCAACTATTCGCGGGACGAGTTTTCTGAGCTTTTGTGCTATACTCTCCTCCTACAATCTTAAACAACCCATAACACCTTCACAAACCTCGAAAAACCCAGAAATCTAATATGCAGAAAGTTCATGTTCATCAGGCGAAGTTGCCGTCACTGTTAGTAGGGTTTCGGCGAAGATATAAGGTTAAGCGAAGTTATCCACAACTTCGCCTACCTCTTCAAGTTCGCTTACCTCAAGCGAAGTTACCCACAACTTCGCCTACCTCCGAAGTTCGCTCAACTTAAGCGAAGTTATTCTCAAGTTCGGCAATCCGGCGAATTTAAGAAAGTGAGCGAAGATACAAATTCACGCGAAGTTAAGTCTTAAGCGAAGTTATTCACAACTTCGCCTACAGAGCTGTTTGAAAATAAAATTTTTTTATTTTCGGATTTCTTTGAGTTTAGAAAAAGATGTCTTCGATAAACATTACCGAACTAGTAAAGATGGAAGTAGAAGCAGGTTCGGCTACAAAGGCACCTAAGATGCTTAAGAAAACTGATTATGTAGCGTGGAAAGATCGTTTTGAACAATATGTCAAGTATCAAGATGCCAAGATGTGGGTGTGCATACAAGATGGTTACATTCCACCTACTGCTGAGTATGAGGGTCGTGATCAGATCAAGGAATACAAAGAGATGGAAGAAGAGGAGAAGAAAATGTATGAGGCCGGAAGCAAAGCTCATGCAGCAATTACAATGGCTCTTCCACAAGAGATACTTCACACCTTCCGAAAGTATAAAACTGCTAGAGAGCTTTGGGAAGCACTTGAGAACCGGTTTGAGGGCAATGTGGGAATTCGTGCCTCGAAAATTAAACTTCTAAAAACCCAATTCTCGGTCTTCAAGTATCTGAAGAATGAATCACTTGATGATATCATCACTAGATATTTATCATCTGATGACTGAACTCAACAACTATTCAATTGTTTACAAAGAAGATGAGATTGTTGAAAAGCTTCTTGATGCTCTCCCACCGAAATGGGAGATGTATACTGTGTTGATGAGAGAAGACAAAGACTTTGCTGACTATGACCTGGAGACAGCAGTTAACAAGCTAAGAACGTTTGAACTGAACATGGTAAGAAAGGAGACACCTACCGATCAGGTTCAAGATCCGGGTATGTATGGTGCAAAGGTTAACTCTGGATCAAGTTCAAAAACTGAATCATCTGCTTATTACTCTAAGGGAGAGTCAGGCGCGAGCTCAACACATGAAGGACATATATCTCAAAACATGAACGGTGATGTGTGCTATGTAGCTGGAGGATCAAATGCTTCTCAACCTCAAGCGACCAAGAGTAGTTTTACCCCAAGTGTTTCAAACAACAACTACTCGAAGATGTCCATGAGTGTTAAATCTGCTGAACAGCAGTTTGCTCTCTATGCATCTTTTATTGCTTCGTATGAGAACTACATTCAAGGTAATATTGTTGATCCTGCAATTTTGGATGAAGACTATGATCAGATCGATGCTGATGATCTGGAGGAGATGGATCTGCAATGGCAGATGGCTATGATTGTCAGAAGGGTGAAGAGGTTCATGAAGAAGACTGGAAGGAAGTTTGTCGGAGAGAGGCCAGGGTTTGATAAGTCGAAGGTACGCTGTTACAACTGTCAGCAGAATGGCCACTTTGCAAAAGAGTGCAAAAATGAACGTGTAGAACGCAGTCAAAACAGATCTACACAGCAAAGTGGTAGTGGTAATGACAATAGAGCCATGATTTCCAGACAGAATGAGGAGTACAACTGGAATCTGCATGTTGAAGAAGTATTTGAACAGGCCAATTTGGCAAACATCGAAACTGCAGATAGTGAGAAGAAGGGAACTGGTGAAAATGAAGCTTACATGGCAGACGTAGCAGACCAGCTCTCCGAGGTAAGTACCGAACTCTCTTGTACGAAGTGTGAACATCTGTCCGAACAACTGACAACTATAACTGATCAGTTTGTTAGTTTGGATGCGCAATTTAAAACTTTAAAAGAAGATCATCATTTCACTAAAGCTAGAGAAAATAGTTACAAAGTATAAATTAAAGCTAGTGAGAAGGATATTAAAAGTCTTAAAGCAAAGCTTGCTGAAAAAATTCAAGTGATTGATCTTAGCTATGAGGTTCTAGAAGAGAAAACCAAACTAATAGCTGAAAGGGAAAACAGATAGCTGATCACCAGGTAAAAGTGGTGGAACTTAACAGGAAACTGGAGCAATTCAGAAATTCCTCCGCTATACTTGATCACCTCGTTAGTGATCAAGGTTCCCCAAAAAGGGGAGGAATTGGTTATCATGAAGTTCCACCACCTTTCAATCATAATTACACTTATGACCCTAGTAATCAGAAATCTGTCGATGTTGACTATGGTCAGACAGGTCCAGTTCAAGTTACTACTAAAGAACCAGAAGTTAGTAAGCCTGTTGCAAGTGTTAAGATTTCTGCTCCGAGTCCTGTCTCATCTAACTCAGACAAGTCTTCTGAGTCGAGTGAGACAAAACAAGAGGAAGTGTTACCAAAAGGTGGAGAGAAAAAGAAAACACCTGAAAAGAAGTCTCCACTAAACCCGTATGTCCCGCCATATGTGAGACAAACGGGCAGTAATATAGCCTCAACATCTAAGACAACTATTGATAAGAAAGTTGAACACAGGAGTTGTTTTAGATGTAATCAAATAGGACACCTTGTTGCTGATTGCCCTCTGAAGCAGAAATTCAGAGGTGTGAGGACTTCAAAATCTGAGAAAAGAACTAACGGTAATCAATATAATGGTAAAAATGAAAACCTATCAAATTTCAGAAAATGGACTAATCCAGGTTTTCAAAGAAATAGATCTCAGTTTTTCACTGCTAACAACCAAACCTTAAGTAATAATTATTTTAATTCACGAAGGTTTGGATGGCCTCATAGTCAATCCACAAGAAGGTATCCTGTTAGGACTCACAGAAATCATTATGATACTAACTTTGGACAGCCAAGGTACGGAAAGTATCGACCCAAGACCAATCGGTCTTGGGTCCCCAGATTTTATTCATCTGCTTTAATCGTGCAGGAACAGTTGAACAGGGCTGCCAACAATCAATGGGTTGTGGATAGCGGCTGTTCCCGGCACATGACTGGTAACAAGAAATTGTTACACGACTTGAAACCTGTTCAAGGAGGAAGGGTGAGTTTCGCAGGAGAGAGCGGTGGAAGGATTACAGGAATAGGGACGGTGTCGAATGTAAAGATGACTTTGGAGAAAGTAAACTTTGTTGAAGAACTGAAGCACAATCTGCTGAGTGTTTCGCAGATTTGTGACAAAGACTACACCGTACATTTTACAAAGAATGAAGCGATTGTGTTGTATCCTGGTTTTAAGATACCAGAAGATTGGATTGTTATGAAGGCTCCAAGAGTGAAGAATACGTATATCATGGATATGAGATCGACTGAGATGGCCACAGAAGAATCGTGTCTTCTGTCAAAAGCGACTGAATCGAAGTAAGGTTAAACACAGAAGATCGAGAATAACTGATCGATAAGTTCGCTTAGGTTGACAGAGAGTAAGTTCGCTGGTTTTTTGAAAAAGCGACTGAATCGGAGTCCGAGTTGTGGCATAGGAGAATGGGGCACATTCATCTTCGGAAAATGAACTACCTTGTCAAAAATGGGCTTGTGCTGGGTGTTCCCTTGAAGAATTTCAACTTTGAAGACAAATGTTTATCATGCAAAAAGGGAAAGCAACACAAGAAATCCCATCACACCAAGAAGGTCAATTCAATTGTCAGTACCCTAGAATTACTTCACATGGATCTCTTCGGTCCCGTGAATGTAAGAAGTCTAGGAGGAACATCGTATTGCATGGTGATCACTGATGATTTCTCTCGATATTCCTGGGTATATTTCCTGAAGTCAAAGGATGAAACAGTGCAGATGGTAAAGAATTTGATTACCAAGGTTGAGAATATCATGGGGAAACGGGTTAAATTCATCAGGAGTGACAATGGAACTGAGTTCAACAACTATGAGATGGAGATCTTCTGCTTACAGAAGGGGATAGAACACCAATACAGCGCACCGTATACACCGCAACAAAATGGAGTGGCTGAGAGGAAGAACAGAACCTTAATTGAAGGAGCCAGAACCATGCTGGCTGATTCGAAACTTCCCGTGGTGTTCTGGGCTGAAGCTGTTGCAACAGCCTGTTATATCCTTAATAGAGTGTTAACTGTTAAAAGATTAAACAAAACCTGTTATGAACTTATGCATGGGAGAAAACCCAACTTGAGTGGTCTTGAACCATTCGGGTCCCCATGTTCTATATTAAAGACCAATTCTAAATTTGGTGAAGTAGCCGACGAAGGAATCTTAGTCGGATACGTTGTTGGGACTCCCAACAGACGGGTCTTTAATACATCGAACAACAAGGTTGAGGTGGTGTGTAACACTGATATCACAAGTTACAAATCACCAAAACCAAGCACGGGACCCGCTGGGGTTTTCGACTATGATAGACTCTTTAAATCTTTTAACATACCTTATTTGGATTTTGCAGAAGTTGAGGAAAGAATTGCTACGAAGATGATATGCGATGAGGAAGACACTTTGGTGCAACGACCACAGTATGATGAATGTCAGCCTTCCTCGTCAAATTCTATCAATACCCCTGCTGCCTCTACTGAAGAGGAATTCATCAATCCGTTTCACTCTCAACATCATTCACCCATTGATGACCAATCTTCGAACTTGGAAGATAATCTGAATGTCAGTTCGGTTCCGACTACGAGAATTCACAAAGATCATCCTTTGGGGAATTTGATAGGTGATCTGTCCGCCGGTGTACAAACAAGAAAAAGCTTGAATGAGCACACCTGTGTTTACACAAGCATTAAAGAATCAGGCATAATCAACGAGTGCTTGTACACCTGCTTTATCAGCCAGATTGAACCAAAGAACTATCAAATGGCTCTTAAGGACAGCTCGTGGGTCGAAGCCATGCAAGAAGAGTTAGCTCAGTTTAAGAAAATGGAAGTATGGAACTTGGTCGCAAAACCAAGAAATGTGCATGCGATTGGCACGAAATGGGTCTTCAAATGTAAGAGAGATGAGAAAGGGATTGTTATCAGGAACAAGGCGAGGCTGGTTGTTAAAGGCTTTAATCAACAAGAGGGGATTGATTACAATGAGGTGTTTGCTCCTGTGGCAAGATTGGAAGCCATTCGGCTGTTTTTGGCATTTGCTGCTCATAAGAAGATGAAGGTTTTTCAGTTGGATGTGAAGAGTGCGTTCCTAAACGGTAAAGTCGACGAGGTTGTGTATGTTGAGCAACCTCCGGGTTTTCCTGACCCTGACTTTCCCGATCACGTGTACAAGCTAAGTAAAGCGCTGTATGGACTACATCAGGCACCTCGTGCCTGGTAATCAACCTTATCAGATTACTTGCTTGAGAATGAGTTTGAAAGAGGTAAAATTGATAGCACATTGTTCTTCAAGAGAAAGGGTAGCGACTTTCTGCTGGTGCAAGTCTACGTGGATGACATTATCTTTGCTGCATCAAAGGTCGCCATGTGTCAGGATTTTGAGGCCGTCATGAAGAAGAGATTTGAAATGAGTGCTATGGGTGAACTAACTTTCTTTTTAGGATTGCAGGTTGATCAGAAGAAAGACGGGATGTTCATTCATCAGACGAAGTATGTCCAAGATGTTCTCAAACGCTTCAAGATGGAGGACAGCACTCCATATGATACTCCAGTCTGCGTCAATCACAAATTGGGTGCTGATTCAGACAACGATGCAGACGTGGACCCAACCCAATATCGGGCTATTATAGGTTCTTTAATGTACTTAACTGCTTCTAGGCCTGATATAATGTTTGATGTTTGTCTTTGTGCACGCTTTCAGGCAAACCCAAAAGAATCTCATTTGAAGGGTGCGAAGAGGATACTGCGGTATCTTAAAGGGAAGCCTAAGCTGGGGTTGTGGTACTCGAGAGGAGGAGACTTGGAGCTAGTCGCTTACACAGATTCTGATTATGGAGGGTGCAATCAGAGTCGGAAGTCTACAACTGGTGGATGTCAGTTTCTTGGTGGCAGACTAGTGTCGTGGCAATGCAAGAAGCAGACCTCAGTCGCAATTTCAACCTGTGAAGCAGAATACATGGCAGCATCCAACTGCTGCTCCCAGGTTCTTGGGATTCAACAACAGTTGCGCGATTATGGTCTGAATTTCTCACTTACTCCTATTTGCATTGATAACACTGCTGCTATCTCAGTAACTAACAATCCCGTGAAGCACAGTAAAACTAAACCATATTGACATACGTCATCATTTTATACGGGATTGTGCTGAGAAGAAGCTGATTGAGCTCGAAAAGGTTGACACGTTAGATAATTTCGCTGACTTGTTCACGAAAGCGTTTGACAAAACTAGATTTCAAAACCTTGTTGAGCTGAATGGGATGATCAATCCCGAGTAACCATGTCATATGTTTGTGTTTAAAAAAAAAAAAAAAAAAAAAAAAAACGTCACTATTGCTTAGAATTATGTCGGTTACCTCAGTTTGAAGGACATGTCTTCGGATATGTTTGGTCCTCATTTCTACTTGTAGAATATGAGGATAGCCATTAACAAGATGACTGAAAGTGACCGGGGCGGTTTATGATGAGTTTTCATTCTTTCGTTGAAAATTAGTCGATCATACTTAGTTAGAAGGACACATACTAGTATGTGGTCGGTCCAGCTGATCCATTGGATCTTCGGGATAGCCGTTTACCTGAAGACTTTGATTTGGTCGGGGCGATAGAAGTTAAATTTTTTCTTTTCGGGAGATGTAATTATTTTTCAAGTCTACTACTTCGTAAGAAGTACCTTTACTATGTTTAACAGAAAATTGATCTAACCTTGGAAAGTGATAGATATACTGATTCTGTGTGCTTAACTAGTGAAGTTATTAGGCTTAAAAGACTTTAGAACAGTCATTGTATGTCATGGTAGCTTTTTATGGTGCGTAAAAGTAGAAGTGATACTAACTAAATCTACTCGATTTTATGTGGAAACTCCTTAAGAGTTGTGCATGTCTTCATACATATCTTTCCGAATGATAGGCAGAAAAGCGATTACCCAGTCATACACGAGCCCGTGAGTGTTCTGATTCCCGTGAAGATAGAGTGTCAAGACGCTGCAGTGATCCAGATTCGGGACTTGCAGTTATTTTCTACTTGAAGTTGTGTATATACATGATAAAAAAAAAAAAAAAAAAAACACTTCTAGAGTTCATAATGTTAATGATTGTCAATCAAGACGCAAGAAGATGAACAGGAAGCAGAGTCTAAGATCGAAGAGTAATTACTACTAAATCAGACACTACGGGTCGAGGTCAATTCGGGGTGACTTGGGGAAAGCCAAATACGCCTTGAGAATAGATAGGAGGCATCATAATCTCTGAGTTGCTGCCCACTTAAGTTTTGAGCTTAATTGAACCTAACTCGTATCACAGAAACGATGAAAACCATTTTAAGTAGATTACCTGCTTACAACCTGTTTCTTTATGTCATAATACAGCTGAACACGGATCTGTGTGACAGTCACGAAATTAGTATGATTCCTGTTCGGATCTTTTCTAAAACATGGTAGTCCCTGTCGAGACTGAAATTTGATCCCGTGTACTTTAATTTTTCAAATTTTTGTTACTTTTGTAATTGTTTGATTTTATACCTGGTTACTTGGTCTTGATCGTATCATTTAACGCTTTAAAGGATGTTTTTAAAACTTTATTGAAAATTGTTAAAAGTATAGGGATTTGTTTTGTAAATACAGGCGAACTTGTTTATAACTTCGCCTGGAATAGGCGAAGTTATCGATAACTTCGCCTGTACTAACTTTGACCCTATATAAAGAAGTTTATAGGTCAAACAGTTCCATTATTTCAAACTTCAGCGAACTTATACTCCGAAACTTTAGCGAAGTTATCGATCTCAATTATCTGTTTTTTCTTACCTCGATTCAAATCAGATTAAAGGTGTGTAGGGTTCGATTATCATATTATCATTGTCTATTGAGGTTAATCATCGGTATTTTCGACTCGATTCTCGACCTCGTCTTTCGAAACCTTAAACACCCGATTTCAAACTTGTTTTTACGTGATAGTAAACTACTTGAACGTCTAAAACTTCATAAATTCATGTATTTCGGAGTCCTCGATCTCCGAAATCATCCTCTACACGTCGTTCGTAAATCCTAACTGTTGCCGATTCGAATTCGGCGAAGTTACAGTTTAGGCGAAGTTATCCGTAACTTCGCCTGAGGTTTAACTTCGCCTGATTATTGATTTTGAAACAGTTTATGAGGCGATGTTGTGATTAGGCGAAGTTATCAGTAACTTCGCCTGGACCATTTTCCTTAACTATTATCAGACGAAGTTCAAGTTGAAGCGAAGTTGTATCCCAACTTCGCCTCACCATTAACTTCGCCTATACAGAATTGATCACAACTTCGCTCATGGTATAAGGCGAACTTGTGATTCGCTTTGACGTTTATCTAACTTAACCTGTTTGTTGCATATATGGCTGCTGTTGCTGGAGCAGGTGGTGCAGGCGGTGATGACGGAGGTGATCACCAGAGACAGTTCTTCCCGGGTCACAACATATACATAACATTAGACCCGGAAGCGAGCGGAGTTGATGATTTCCGCGAAATCATCACATTTCTTTTACGCTCGAGGATATTCCATGCGATTACAACAACTTTGCCAATATCCTTGCCCAATATTGAGGATTTCTGGCAGACAGTGGAATACGACTGTAGAGTCGAGCCCCCAGTGATGCGCGCAACAGTCAACAATCAGATTGTTCAGTTCTCTTCTGAACAAATCCGGGCGGCTTTACGATTTGGGAATGAGACAAGGGATGACCCAACAGAGTTTGTAGCTCCTTTCCGTGATGGAGCGTTTTTGAGAATGGGATACTCTGGTCCCTTGGGGGATACACAGAGGAGGAAAGGCTTTTTACTTGACCAGTGGCGCTTTCTCATGCATGTTATAATCGTTTGCATGTCAGGGAGAAAGGCGGGCACTGATGGCATGGGCGCGACCATGCAGTCAGCGATGACTGCTCTGACATACAACAAGCGATTCAGCTTTAGTCAGATGGTCTTCTATGAGATTGATCGTCAAAGAAGAGCGATGGCGCGTGAGCGATTCATCATGTATCCAAGATTCCTACAAATGATCTTGAATCATGTTGCTCCAACGCTTCCTCAGCGCCGTCCGATCCGATACGTTGAGAGTGTGAACAAAGGAATCTTCGCCCAATGTAGATCCTCCAGTGCGAGGAGCAAACCTGAGCTCCGTCCTCGACATACTCCACTCTTTGGGTACTTGATCAACCCGGGGTATGCGCCTGCTCGAGGGGACGAGTTTAGGGACCCGGCACCACAATAGGCAGGAGCACCTCAAGTTATACCTGCTGCACCTGTTGTGTCACCGGAGGAGAACGTGGACCTTGATGCAGAATTTGGTGGTCAAGGCTTCTTTGATATGGATCGGGTGGATCCAGAGGAGGACGTACAGGTCCCGGTTGAACGTGCTTCGACTGTGAATGTTACTAGGGCAGCTACAACGGTAGCTGGCTCAGATTCTGATGATGAAGTGGCAGAGGCAAGAAGAATTATGGTAACTCGAGAAAGACTACATGGGAAGAGAAAGAGAACTGTTGATGACAGCGAGTCTGATTATGAGGAAGAGGTACAACAGTTGATCCGGAGGTCAAGAAGGGAACGGATAGGTGCAGGATCAGGAGCCGGTGAAAGCTCTAAGGTGGTACGTTTCACTCCACCAGCACTATCCGGTATGACAATGGTTCCCTCATCACTACAGGTTACAAGGCCAAGCGCTACGGGTGTTCCCGTGGTGGCTACCTCGTCTACTTTTGGCCTCCCACCCACTACCTTCCAACTTTCGACTCCTGAGATCGTTTCATTGCCGCCTCCGACCGTTACTCCATCGGAGGTCGTGGCACAATTTATAGAGTCGACTGTTGTGGCCACTGCAGGGCTATCGGTGACGATACCACCTGCGGTTACGTCTATTTCTACTTCTGAGGTCCCGGTGACATCGGAAATCCCTCCTCAGTACACTCAAGATATATCACATATGAGGTTCGATTTCGATGCAACCCTATCAGACTCAGAACGACAGAGCAGTCAAGGATTAATCTTATCTAGACCCAGGCTATTCAGCGCCTAGTTACAGAGAATCAGATGCAGTCATCCCTACTGGTACAACATGGTAAAATCATAGATGCTTTCAAGGAGTTCTTGGCATCTCAGGGGGAGACGAGCTGTAAAGGCGACGAGTTGAGGACCAAGAGACGATGATCCCAATGCATCGAAAGATGCAGGTGGTGAGTTGCCAAGAACTGATCAAGCTCTTGGAACTTCCACAACTCAGGGGGAGTCGACAACTGCAGCTGGTGGTGATGATGTGGTGGTGGTGGATGTAGAGGAGATGGATGATGTTTTGGTTGGTGATGATGATGTACTACCGAGTGATGTGATAAAGAAGATTGGTGAAGAGATTGTGATGGATACAGAGATAGAAGAGGGAGAGATAGTAGAGGAGAATGTGGAGCATGAGATACCGCTAGTCGAGAACGTAGATATGAGTCAACAGATTGGGAATGATGAGTCTGAATGGGAAGAGCAGCCTAGGTGGAAGGAAGGCTATGCTCAGTGGTTCGTCAAAACGAAGAAACCGGCGGTCCCTACAATGTTTAAGAAGAGTTACAACATTAAAGGTTATGCTGAAGCGAAGAAAGGGATTATATGCTGGATATATGATGAGCAGTTGAGGCTCTTCGTGATTAAAAGGTATGACGGTGTTCAGTACTTTAGAAGGATGTTAAGATCGTTGAATACACTGCCAGAATGTGAAGTGAAAGACTTAGCCAGATTGGGATTGATAAACAGAAGTGACGATAATATGGCTAGAGTCATTGGGAAAATTGTGTGGAAAGAGAGTATAAAAGAGAAGAAATTTGAGCTGTTGAAGCCACAAAAGGGAAAACTTGTTGAAGACAAGGATAGAGGTTTGAGAGCTGATGGAAAGCCTTGGATGATTATGAAGTATAAACCGATCCGGTTTTTGAAAGAAGTACCGATGAAGCTAATGCCCAATGATGTGCTTAAAGACCTGAAGTGGTGGTTTGTAGATTGTGAGACAGCTGAGGCAGTGATGGAAGACGAAGATTAACAAGAGCTGCTTAGAGTGTATGATCCGATGCACTTGGTAAACTTATCGCAAGCTGATTTGCAGGTGTTGAATGACAAGAAGATATTTTATATTCCTGCTTGGAAAGAAGAAGCGAGGAAATATCAAAGAGTTGTCTCGGTTTGTGTTCGAGAAGGAGTGCATGCTTGAAGATAGAAGATTGAAGATTACAAGACACGTGTTTGAAGCTAAAGAGATGAAGCTACTGCCAAGGGGGAGTCTGTTGGTGCATGATGTCAGTAGTTCAGTGTCGAGTGTCTGTAATCGTGTTAGTTAGATTTGAGTTTTGTATGTAAGCGAAGTTACAAACAAGTTCGCTTATATGGGCGAACTTGTTAGACAAGCGAAGTTAGGGACAACTTCGCTTGAACATACCAGGCGAAGTTGTCGTGTCTATATAAGCTGTTTGTTACGGCTTATTCAATATGAATCAGAGTTTATTCGTGTATTCGAGTCAGAGAGTTTTGTATTCAGTGATCATAGTATCACGTGTTTACGGTTGGAATACAACGTGTGTTTGGTTATCGTATCGTGGGTTAGCTCGTATTGTTTTCTATACTCGTAACGTCTTACGTAGGGATTCCGCACCTACGTAGTACGCGATATCTCGTGTAGATCCGGCTGGGAACCTACACTACGACTCAAATAAAATAAATAAAGAAAGTCGCATGTATGTAACAAGTAAGTCTAATCAAAGCAAATAACGCAATCGCCAAGAGTCCCCAGCAACGGCGCCAAAAACTTGATGTGCTAAAAGTAGTTATATAAAAACACGCTAACTAGACACTAAGTAATAAATTCTAGAGTCTTAAACTTAACTAAAATTACTAACCGGCAAGTGTATTAGTCGACTCTTCTACAGCTAAGTAAGTCTGGATATCGAACCCACGAGACTCTTTAAATTACGTAACTAGCAATTAGACTCAACTAAAATTACATGACTATTTAAATATTGTTATTAAATGGGGGGGGGGGTTAAACTAAATAATATTAAACTAAACTAAACCCAAATTAATTAAATAATAATAAACTAAAATGATTACCTTAACCCTAATTAATTAAAATATTAATAAACTAATAAAAACCTAATTAATTAAAATATGAATAAACTAATAAATTACTTAAATTAATTCAGATGATGAAAGTAACTACCCAGGATAGAATCCCCTAAGTTATGGCTATCAAATTAACTGGGAAAATTAAGTTATGGAACTGGGATCGTAAGATAAACCCTTGATAGAAAACCCGAAAATGATCATTGACCCTTCAAGAAGACACCTATGATTTTCTAACAAGTTTTAAGACACACCAGTTTTATATATTAAACTTCCTTATAGTTATTTAATTGCTTATGTTTAAGTATCTTTATGGTGAAATCCTACTTTATTACGCGAAAATGAAAGATAGCTAAGCAGACATAATTGGCTTAATAGACTAAGCTGACAATCAAACCTAGACGGACTCCTAACGAATAACTAAATCTAGCAATTATGATCAACAAAGATCTACCAATAACCTATCACCTTACAGTTTTCTAGGCTAGCAGCTCACTTTTATTTATTTGATTAGTTTTATTGTTTCTATGGTTTTAATGCATATCAATCACAAACTAGTCAAGAACACACCGTAACTGACCTAACAAACCCTATCCTGTGAAAAAACCAACAAGGGTAGTGTGAAACAATAAACCTAAGAAAATAAAACAAAGTAGTCATACGCATCATTAAATCAAACTCAACAATTTACTTAAAAACATAAAATCCATAACAAACATAATCCCAATCAAAATCAAAATCAAACCAAACAAAGGTTCATCATAACCTAGGTAGTTTATAAAGTTTAGCCTAGCATCATGTAATCAAAATCAAACAAAGTAATAAAATAAGAAAACATGGTGAAATAATAAAGAACGGAAAATCAAAGGAGATAAAAGCCGTAATCTTCACTCTTGAATGTATAACTCTTCACCGGATTCTCTCTTGCCTTCAAAACCACCAAGAATCTCTAATAATAGCTCAAGTAAACTCCAAATTCGTCTGATGGCAGTAGGGTATTGTTTATGTTAAGGTTAAGGGTGTATTTACAATGAACTGGGCCTTAAACTGACAAAAATCGGAAACTTTCTGGAATAATTGGGTTTCCACACCCCGCGACCATGTATGCCCCCTGGTCACGTGGCGTGGCGTGCAATATTATGGGGGTGGTCTGACCATCTGGTCCGACTGGTTCTCCTTCCGGTTCATTTCCTGATGCGTTTTGGCTTCTCATTTTGGCTATTTTGACTCGTTTTCGCCCTTTTCGGCCAGGATCAACCTCCGGAACCTACAAAACACAATAATGTTATTAGTATACAAATCTTAACTATAGACGAACAAAAACTAATTAAGTATTAAATAAAACATACAAGGGAAACATATATATTTAGCAGTATATCGATTAGGTTTAGTTTATGCATGGCGAAAGGGAGCATTGGAATGGTCTTAGCTCAAGAATATTTGGACAATAAAAAGGAAAACATGGTGATACACGTTTATGTGTCTCAATCTTTTCTTAAATTATTTTGGTCTTTTACGTAAAGTATAGGGGTATTTTGGCAAATGTAATGCACATTCATCATAATGTAAGGCTCATTCGTTAGTGTAGCTGATAAAGAATGAGTCCTCGTGTTTATTCGTGTACATTTTTTAGTTATGTTAACGAATATGAAAACGAATTTGCTGATTCGTTATAGTAATGTATAGGAGTTTAACGTATGAAAGCAAATGACACTCATTCCTTATGGCCTGTATAACGAATGAGGTCATCTACTATATATACCCATGTAATGTATTCAAGTTGATTAATAGTTCTTATTATTACACTCAAGTGTCGTTACTCGGCCAAAATATCCACTCAGCAAACAGTGCACACAGTTAACGTAATTCTAATTGTAATTCATATCGAAGACTAGATCCATAACGTAAAGATTGGTATCGACCGGCACACGGTTTCTCAAAATAGAAAAAAAAAATTAGATAGTTACGAATTCCATTGAGTTTCCCTTAGTTCATCAAACAACCCAAAATTCAGTTATATCAACTACATTAAATGATTTTTTAAGTTGGTCAAGACTCTTTAGATGGCCGCTTCTCTATGGAACCAGTTGTTGCTTCATTGCATTTGCTTCACTAATAGGCTCACGATTCAAATTTGTTCGTTATGGACTAGTACCAAGATCAAGCCCTAGACAAGCGGACCTTATTTTAACAGCAAAATAGTAACAATGAAAATGGCCCCTTCCGTAGTGAGATTATACGAGCAAATGCCTGAACCAAAATCTGTTATTGCTATGGGAGCATGTAGAATTACAAGGGGATGTTCATTACTAATTCTTATAGTACTGTTCGTGAAGTCGATAAGCTAATTCCTGTAGATGTTTAGTTGCCGGGCTATCAACCTAAACCAAAAACAATTATAGATGATATAACAAAACTTCGTAAGAAAATATCTCGAGAAATCTAACAAGATAGAATTATGCCTCAACGAAAGAATCGGCATTAACAGATTGGGCATAGTACTTAAACTAGAACTAATGATAAATGATTCTGTTATCAACCGTCATCTACCTCAGAGATTCCTTCTGAACATTTTTTAATTACAAAAGCTCAGTATCTTACCACGTATTAGTAAATTAGACAGGATTCCTTTACAAAGAATAAAAAGTTTTGGCTCAATCTTCAGAAATTTTATTAGAAATCTAAAATACTTATACATACATAAAAATGATGCAATGTAATTTGTTTGCCTGGTTAGTTAAGCATGAGCTAACTCAAAGGTCTTTGGTCTTTGATTACCAAGGAATATAGAGTTTATAAATAAAACATGGGGACTGGCATTCCGTTGTATATGGTTACAATTATCTTTGTTCCCAATGCACCTGTGATGTAGCATCAGGCGGACTATTAGCTAGTGTGTATCATTTTACTATAATAGAGTATGGCATGGATCAACCAAAAGTGGTATGCATAAAAGTAGTTTCCCCTAGGAGGGATCCTAGAATTTTGTGTCTTTTTTGGTTTTGGAAAAGCGTGGATTCTCAAGAATAGGAATCTTATGATATGTTGGGAGTCTCTTATGATAATCATCCACGCTTGAAACGTATCTTAAGGCCTGGAAGTTGGATAGGATGGCCTTTACGTGGGGATTATATTGCTCCCAATGTTTATGAAATACAAGATGCTCATTGAATGATAAAAAAACAAATCTTCACTTCTACAATTCTATAGATTCAAGGTTATGTTCTAGATTAAACAGAGTAATTGAAGTCATGTTTGTTTTATGATTTGTATTTTTATTATGTATAGAATAAAAACAAATACAATAAAATTAGAGATTCATTGGGATTTTCAAATTTGGAAAATACTTAATGAATAGATATTCATACCAATGAAAGGGTAGAGTAGAGACTCATACAAATTAATTATGTGTCAGGAACCCGATTTGAACTGGTGACACACGGATTTTCACTGCTATACCAACTTAGCTATCCCAACTATACCTAATGTCTCATCCTCATTTTCATTTTACTAGAGAATGTGGGTCTATGTCAATTAAACGGCTATTACAAAGCCTCATTCAGGTCCTATAATTTGTTAAAAGAACAACTTCGTAGGTTTCATATATGCCACATGTGACATGTGACACATTTCCGGTTGAGTCCATTTGTATAAAGAGTCGTGAATGAGAAAGATAAGTACTTTTGAATCGTTAACGCAAAGAGTAGACAAAAGATCCAATAAAGAATCAGGAAGTTAAATTGGGGATAGAGGGACTTGAACCCTAATGATTTTTTAAATCGACGGATTTTCCTCTTACTATAAATTTCATTGTTGACGGTATTAACAAGTAGAATGGGACTCTATCTTTATTCTCGTCTGATTAATCAGTTCTTCAAAATATCCATCAAATTATGCGTGACGTTTTGATCAATGAATATTTGATTCTTTCTTCAATATGGAATCGGTTTACATCAATTATGTTATGTATACAGGTTTATCCTTCATCTTTTCTGAAGTTTTGATAGAAGGATTCCTCTGTCAATGTAAGATAATCATCTCCATACTTTTGAACAGCTTCCATCGAGTGTCTATACCTATCCTTTTATTTTTACACATTCTGAACCTTTGTTTGTTTTCGGAAAACGTGATTTGACTCAGGATTGTCCATTTTTTTGATTCCAAGGTTTCTCTGAATTTGAATGTTATCACTTAGTAAGTTTCCATGCCAAGGCTCAATCCAATTAAGTCTGTAGCTTCTACCAATTTCACCATATCCCCCTTTTTGAGATGAAAATCTCATTGCGATCTTGTTTCTTTTTTTCTTTCTCGGAACCATTGAATTCATTAGATAGATGTCGATTCCTGTGTCGAAAAAGCTTTGTCTTTGATTTCTTGTATATATTCTTTCATCTTCTATATGAGACTCATATTCGATCCAATCGAAAACGATTTTATAATTTTTGTATCCGCACTTTAGCATAGGACCCTACAAATCTGTCTCTTTTCCATTGATTTTACCCTGAAATCTCGAATACTTGAACAATATATTATTTTTTTTAGAATCTTTAATCTTGATAAAAAAAATTCTATATCACTAAATTAATCGTTATTTTCTATAATATTACCTATGATACAATATTTAACAGTTATTTTTTATCCGGTGTTATATTCTTTAATATATTCTAATTATTTGGATGGAAGAGCCAATCACGTTTCGGGAAAATCTCAATTTCGTATTCCCTAGAAGAGAAACAAAAATTGCATGTTGAATGATCTTGCAAAATGACAATTACTTAAATACGTTCGTATTGTTGAAAATGAAATGGGATCAACAAGTCAGGTTTTATTACAATTACTTGAAATGCGTCTGGATAACATCCTTTTTCAGTTGGGTAGGCTCTAACTATTCCGGGAGCTCGCCAATAATAAACCATAGACATATTTTAGAGCCCTAATTCAAAATTTATCGCTACAAATCCCGTGATACTATTGCGGCAAGGGATGAACAAAAATCTAGAGCTCTAATTCAAAATTCTCTCGACTCATTCCCTCCTCAGGAATTGCCAAACCATTTGACTCTTCAACCATTCCAATATAAAGGATTAGTCAATAAAATAATAGATAATAAATGGGTCGGCTAGAAAATAAATAAATTGCTAGTTGTAGATTATTATTCTCGTCAGTCTTAAACCTACAAAAAAATAAAATAAAACAGATAAGAATAAGGGTTCGACCCATTTTGCTCCCATTCAACGAAGTAAATTAACCTAAGGTTAAGATAAATAAGGGTTTGATCCGGCTTTTTCTTCCATCTAGGTTTTTCATCGACCGAGATGGATATTTTCATTCCTTGTCTACTCTTTTCTTTAACAGTATTTTTCATACCACAGCCGTTAGGAATAGAGATTCTATTAGATTATCCATATCAAAGGAAGGTCTAACTGTTGGAATAGTTGTATTCATTGATATTTCATCTATTGTGGTTAGTAATATTGGTGAAGATAAGGAAATAGATGGATTCGATTCCACAGTTAGCGGAAACCTACATAGAAGTTCTAGTGCTACGCTTTCAACCACTCAGCCATCTCTCATACATAATGATTATGACCCCAAAACAAAAATAGAGTGGATAATAAATCATTCATAGTAGAATATTGGGTAGGTACAACCAATAAATTCTAACTAGAATCTAAATTGAAGAGATAAAAATAGATAATTTTTCATCATAATAAAAGTAGGATCTTTCCTTCTAGGCAGGGAGGATAAAGATAAAATTGTTTTCTTTCAAAAACTAAACTTCTATTTTTATTCATGTTTGCAAAAACAATGTTTTTTTTTTCTTTTTCTTATTATGTATTTATACCATTGGATCGGATTAAATCAATAAATTAGAAAATATAATTAATTGATTGAGCGATATGTTTTATCGTTAATGGATATCTTTAGATCATGATTCTAACTATTGGGACTATGATTATGTTAGAGCATAATGTCTAGTGCTAGGGTCTTGTATTTTGTATATAAAACAAATTAGGAAATTTGTAAAACATGTAAGGGCGCATATGTACATGTACGGACGGATAAGTACATATACGACGTATATGTTATACGCCGTATATCATACTTATACGGGCGTATATGTATCCACTATATAAGTGGCAAATCCGTTCGTTTAGAACTAGAATTCCTTTGTACTCAAGCTGTAATATGTCATACCCTTTGTACTTGCAATCTGTTTGATGATATATAAAGCCTAAATGTTAAAGTAATCTTGTGATGTCTCATCTAATGATGATTTCCGCTCATAGTGTTATAGAGTAGATAGAATTTCAAGTCGTAGTGATCCTAGTACGTCTACGTTTTTTCAGATTCCAAATAAGAAAAATTCTCAAAATGCTTTATTGGCCGGTTTTAGAGTTATAACAAAAACCCTTATCCTATCTATCTATTCTATTATAAATACAAATAGATAAATAATTTTCTTATAGTTGATTGTATAGTGCATACACGTAAGTATACAACACAAAAAATGGGCGATTATTCTATTTTCATCATACAATGATTTTCTTTCTTCTTTGTATCATATTTCAATCAACTGAGGCTATTCTAAGTTGTAACTTCAATCAAATAAGAATAGTTTCTTTCACTAGTAGACTATTCCTATAAAGTAAGATGGAATCGAATCCGCCACATTGGTTTCTTAGTTCTTATCAATTCTTATTTTGAATATTGAATTTTTTAAGATCGAATAGACGGATAATTTTTTCTCTTTTTTTCATGAGAATGAATTTCGTACTATAGAATTCTTTTGCTTGAGGTATCTTTTTCCCGCTTGAACTAATAAGAACAAAGATAGAAAGGATTACTACCTATGTCTAGATCGCGGATAAATAGATAATTTATTAATAAAACCTTTTCAATTGTAGCCAATATCTTATAACAAATAATTCTGACAACTTCAAGAAAAAAAAAGGCATTTACCAATCACATATATGGTGCGATTTGATTTTTTTATTACTCTCAGTCTTACGAGAAATACACATGATTCGTGATCGGTAAAAAAATCTACGCTTATTGAAGGTAAAGTTTGGAAATTGAACAATTCCTTCTGTCGTGATCGATTCTAGTATTGAGTGAAAGGTTATACCTATGGTTTGGTATTATAGGACAATCCTAGTCCGCCAATACCAATAGGCAGCAAAGGGGAGGAGGACTACACATAGGAATCAACAACACTAAAACTGTATTATAAATTATCCCTTTCTTTAGCAGACTTGGGACTAAAAGAATGGTTGGGACAACAAACATCCATCTCGTTTGTATGTTGGATACCCGTATAACCATCTACGTTTGTTGAAGTGACTTATTTCTAGAGCTAGGAAGTGTTGAGAAAAAACAATTTGTTGGAGTTATCATTTCTATATTGTGCCAATAAGTTTGATGTTAAGAAAAGAACTCTTGTACAAAGGTTGGTGATGCGATGTGGATGTAGTATGAAAAGTTTATTAAGTTTTTCAAAAGATTTAGTTCACACAATGTCTAGTTTAAATTTTAAAAAAATGATTGTTATCTTAACTAAACCACACACAAATAGGCAAGTGTACCTATCGTATTTGTACTAAAGTATATGTAGGAACCCAATATCAATACACGGACATACTTGCTCGATTTTTACAACTAAACCATTGTATTTATTTTAACTAGAAGTAAGTATCATTGTGGTTTTGGTTTGATAAGTACGTTATAAAGTGATATTTAAAGTCTTAAATAAAAGACAATGTAAGTCCCAAATCAGGATCATTCAATGTGATATCAACAAACCCGTTGTTAGGCGAAAACTAACAATAATGTGATTCAAGACAAACAAAGAAAAAACACAAATCAACACACGATGGACTTCAAAACACATGTTATATTAACATCTGGTGCTTAAGCCCTTAATGAACGATTACAAGATGATTAGAATGTAAACCATGTAACCTACTATCACACAACCAACTCTGTTAATCATCAACCCCCCCCCCCTAATGACCTAATACAATATGTATATATAACCTATCATAATACGGCCCAAGCCCAATACAAAAGCCCACCGAAAACACATTATTTTTGGTGGTACATGCTAACCAAACCCAAACCCATATGATCAAGTATAAACCATTAAGCCTAGCCCAACAATCTCCCCCTTGGTTTATAGATTTATCTTCATTCATGCTTCATAACTTCAGCACCAGCCTCACGGTAAGCACCTGCCTATTAACCAGTATAGATTATGGATCCCACCATACTTGTATACTCTTTAGCAGCTGGTTCATAAAGTGGTTCAGATTCAATTTGAAAGCCGCTCAAAGTCTTGATATCTTTCTCTCCAAACTTCAAATGATCTCGTGGATCAACAATACTAACCCTTCTTAAGCCTTATAATCACGGTAGCACTCTCACCATCATAAGCCCAAAACTTCATTTCATCAAGAGCACCATCAGTAAATCTCATGGTGATCGGAATTGACTTTACTTTGGCAGTTGGAGGCCTCAAAATGTTCAGCATCGACTTGTTTGTGTAGGGATCATGAACTCCCTTTGCTTTAATTTAAAATGAATCATTAGTGGGCATGTCAGGAAATCCGTTCTCCATCTGTTTGCTCAAAATGTTCAAGAATTTGGTAGCCTTTGGGTCATGATTAGGATTGTGGAAAGGAGCTTGTATCAAATCACTTAGATCAAATTTCGTCCACGAACCGAAAACTTTCATCTTCTTATAATATTCCATACACTACATGAAAAATGACCTTTGGTCACACAAAGAAAGTGTGGTCGTAGGACTTTAGCCACACACGTCCGGTTCAGGTCATGTGTGATCAAAGGTCGCGCCATCATAGGTATCATATGGCCACACACAGTTTTTAGTGGCCTTATGTGGTTATAAGTGTGGCTAAAGGGTACCAGCATTAGTTGTTGGTCATCAAGAAGCCTCTCCAATAAGTATGGCTAAACGGTAGAAAATGGCCACATGACTATTTACTAAGTGTGACCAGTGCACGTATAGAGCCACATGAAGTCATGTTTCAGAAACATGAATTTTATAATAATGTGGCCTATAGGGTTGTGGTAAGCGAGCATTGTGACCTACACTGTGTGACTATAGAAAAGAAATGGTAACTTGAATTTAATAATAGCGTGGATAATTAATTATATCATATAGACACTGGATGTTACATTAAATGTGGCTAAAAATGTTTACTTGCCACTCAAACACTCCTTTGTAGATTATAGTGTGGCTATTGTCTTACCGTTTGTCACACATAATGTTTTTCGTAATTTAAAGTGTGGCTATTGTCAAACTTTTTGTCACACATAGTGATGTATTGTGTGGCTAATCATATCATATAGACACTGGAGGTTTGTTGGTGCATAATGCCAGTAGTTCAGTATCTAGTGTTTTGTATGTGTCTGTAATCGTGTTAGATTGTTTGTTTTGGTTTTAGATATTGTGTCACACAAGTTCGCCTGGGATGTAGGCGAACTTGTAGACAAGCGAAGTTGTGACAACTTCGCCTAGTGTGTTAGGCGAAGTTGTCGAGGATTATATAACCTCAACTTAGGCTTTGTTTGTTTAAGTTTTTGGCAGAACGTGTAAGTGATATTTGAGATCACGTGTTGAAGAGTTGCAATACAACGTGTTTATTAGTATTGTAACGTGTGTTTGTGTATCGTCTCAACGTATTATATATCTTACGCTCGTATCGTATTACGTGGGGATTCCGCACCCTCGTGTTACGAGATACTCCTGTGTAGATCCGGCTGGGAACCTACAATTGGTATCAGAGCTTTTGCTCGTGATTGTGTGGTTCGGGATTATCACACGGGTGTTAAGATCGTTCTGTTTGACTATTCGCGGAACGAGTTTACGTTGAAATACCTAGTTTTTGTGTCTTACCCATCTTCCACCATCAAATATAACCCATTACACCCTCGCATACCTCGCAATACGTCCAATTAAAACCTACAAAAACCTTGTGTTCATCAGGCGAAGTTGCCGTCACTGTTAGTAGGGTTTAAGCGAACTTATAAGGTTAAAGCGAAGTTATAGAGAAGGCAAAGTTAAGAGCAGGAGAAGTTGTCAGCAGCGAAGTTAGGAATTTAAGCGAAGTTATGTATAAGCGAAGTTGAGTACAAGCGTAGTTAGGATCAGGCGAAGTTATCATCACAGCGAAGTTAACAAGCGAAGTTGTCATAACTTCGCTGTCTGGTCACTGTTTAAATATTAAATACTTTCTTGTTATTTCGAGTCGTGTTTCTTTCAACAATAACTTCAGTAAACATTACAGAACTGGTAAAAATGGAGGTTGAAGCAGGTTCAGCAACTAAGGCTCCAAAAATGCTTAAGGGTACCGATTTCGTTGCATGGAAAGATCGGTTTGAACAGTATGTGAAGTATCAAGACGCTAAGATGAGGGTTTGCATTCCAGATGGATACATTCCACCAACATCCTTGTTTGAAGGTCGTGAACAAATTAACAATAACAATAAGATGAAAGAGATGGAAAAGAAAATGTATGAGGCAGAAAGTAAAGCTCATGCAACAATAACAATGGCTCTTCCACAAGAGATTCTTCATACCTTCAAGAAGTATAAAACTGCTAGAGAGCTATGGGAAGCACTAGAAAATCGATATGAAGGTACTGTGGGGATACGTGCTTCCAAGACAAAGCTACTAAAAACCCAATTCTCTGTATTCAAGTATTTGAAAAATGAATCACTTGACGATATCATCACAAGATATTATCACCTGATGACCGAACTTAGCAATTACTCCATTGACTACAAAGAAGAAGAGATAGTAGAGAAACTTCTTGATGCTCTTCCACCGAAATGGGAAAATGTACACGGTTTTGATGAGAGAAGATAAAGATTTTGCCAATATTTATTTGGAAACTGCAGTCAATAAGTTACGAAATTTTGAACTTAACATGGTTCGGAAAGAGACACCAACTGATCAGGTTCAGGATCCGGGAATGTATGGTGCGAAAGTCACTCCAAGTTCAAGTTCAAGATTAGAATCCAATGCCTACTACTCAAAGGGAGAATCAAACTCAACTCGTGGTGGTCATGTGACTCTCAATATGGATGGCGACGTATGTTTTGTAGCTGGAGGTAATAATCCTTCAAAACCTCAAGCCACAACTGGTAATTCCTCGTCAAATGTTCCGAGCTACAACTACTCACAGATGCCCGTGAGTGTTAAATCAGCTGAACAACAGTTTGCTCTCTATGCATCCTTCATTGCATATTATGAGAACTACATCAAAGGTAAAATAGTCGACCCTACAACATTAGATGAAGACTATGATCAGATCGATGCTGATGATTTGGAAGAGATGGACCTTCAGTGGCAGATGGCTATGATAGTAAGAAGGGTAAAAAGATTCATGAAGAAAACGGGTAGAAAATTCGTTGGGAAAGACCAGGGTTTGATAAATCAAAGGTTCGATGATACAACTGCCAACAAAATGGTCATTTTGCTAAGGAATGTACTAATGAGAGATTCGAACGAAGTCAGAACAGGCCTGCACAACAGAATGGGGTTGGTAGTGAGAATAGGGCTATGGTATCTAGACAGAATGGTGGATACAACAAGAATATAGAAGTTGAGGAAGTGTTCGAACAGGCAAATTTGGTAAACATCGAGACTGGAGGAAGTAAGAGGGAGACGGGAGAAAATCAAGCATATATGGCAGAAGTGACCGATCAGCTCTCAGAGGTAAGTTCTGAACTTCATTGTATACAATGTGAAAATCTGTCTAAACAATTGAAAACAATATCTAATCAGTTTGTTAGTTTGGACGCACAATTTCAAACGTTAAAAGAAGATCATCACTACACTAAAACTAGAGAAAACAGTTACTCGGTAAAAATAAAAGCTAGTGAAAAGGATATCAGAAGTCTTAAAGCCAGTCTAGCTGAAAAAATACAAGTAATTGATCTTAGTTATGAAGTGTTAGAAGAAAAAACCAAACTAGTTGCTGAAAGAGATAAACAGATAGCTGATTAGCAGGTAAAAGTGGTGGAACTAAACAGAAAAATTGAACAATTTAGAAATTCTTCAGCAATGCTAGATCACATAATAAGTGTTCAACGTTCCCCAGTTAAAAAAGGGGGAATTGGATTTTCTAAAGTTCCACCACCGTATAACCATAACTATACCTATAATCCTAGTAATCAGAAATCTGCTGATGTTGAGATTAGTCAGACAGTTCCAGTCAAAATTTCGACTAAAGAACCTGAAGTTAGTATGAGCGAAACGAGTAAGCCAATTTCTAATGTTGAGATTCTTGTTCCTAGCTCTGTCTCATTAAATTCGGACAAGTCATCCGAATCGGGTGAGATAAAAGAATAGGTAGTATTACTAAAACGTGGGGAGGAATATAAGCCCAATGAAAAGAATTCTTCCCTAAACTCGTTCGTCCCACCATATTTTAGACGAACGGGTAGTAATGCAACCTCGACATCTGCAACAACTGTTGAAACAAAAGTTGAAAACAGAAGTTGTTTCAGATTCAATCAAGTAGGACACCTTATCGCTGATTGTTCTCTAAACCAGAGAAAATTTAGAGGTGTGAGGCCTCCGAAAACTGAGAATAAAAGGAATCTTAATTATGATGCTGGTAAGAATGCTAACTCACCAAATTTCAGACATTGGACTAATCCAAGATTTCAAAGAAATCGGTCTCATTTTTCCCCAGTTAACTACCAAACCAATAATTATAATTCAGTTAATTCACTAAGGTTTAGATGGCCTCATAATCAATCCTCGAGAAGGTTTCCTTTCAGAACTTACAGAAACCATCCTAAAACTGACTTTGGGAAACCAAACTACTGGATGCCGGTCAACAGATTTAACCGACCCAAGACCAGTAGGTCTTGGGTCCCCAGATTTTAATCTTTTTCGTTAATTGTGCAGGAACAGTCGAACAGAGCTGTAAACAATCTGTGGGTAGTTGACAGTGGCTGTTCCCGGCACATGACTGGTAACAAGAATTTGTTACGTGACTGGAAATGTGTTCAACGAGGAATGGTTAGTTTCGCTTGAGAGAGTGGAGGTAGAATCACTGGTATTGGAACTGTGACAAATGGAAGAATGAAGTTAGAGAAAGTGAATTTTGTGGAAGAATTGAAGCATAACTTGTTGAGTGTATCTCAGATTTGTGACAAAGAATACACGGTGCATTTTACTAAAAACGAGGCAATCGTCCTTTATCCTGGTTTTAAGATACCAGAGGCATGGGTGGTGATGAAAGCTCCAAGAGAAAAGTACACGTATGTAATGGATATGAGGTCAACTGAAATGACAACATAAGAGTCATGTCTTCTGTCAAAGGCAACTGAGTCTGAGTCCGAGTTATGGCATCGAAGAATGGGACATATACATCTTCGCAAAATGAATTACATTGTCAAGAATGGGCTGGTGCTTGGTGTTCCCTTGAAGAATTTTAACTTTGAAGATCAATGCTTGTCGTGCAAGAAGGGAAAGCAACAAAAAAAACCTCATCACTCCAAGAAGGTTAACTCAATTGTCAGTACCCTAGGCCTACTTCACATGGTTATCTTTGGTCCCGTGAATGTAAAGAGTCTAGGTGGAACGTCATACTGCTTGGTAGTAACCGATGATTACCCTCGATACTCTTGGGTATACTTTCTGAAAGCAAAAGATGAGACAGTTCAGTTGGTAATTAACTTGATTACCAAGGTTGAAAATATTGTTAGGAGAAAGGTTAAGTACATCAGGAGTGATAATGGTACAGAGTTCAAGAACTACTAGATGGAGATGTTCTGCTTACAGAAAAAGATAGACCATCAGTACAGTGCCCCGTATACTCCGCAACAAAATGGGGTGGCTGAGAGGAAGAATAGAACGCTAATTGAAGGAGCCAGAACCATGCTGGCTGATGCTAAACTTCCCGTGGTGTTTTGGGCTGAAGCTGTTGCCACAGCCTGTTATATCCTTAATCGTGTTTTAACTGTTGAAAGATTAAATAAAACTTGTTATGAACTCATGCATGGTAGAAAGCCAAACTTGAATGTTCTCGAACCTTTCGGGTCCCCATGTACGATATTAAAGACAAACTCAAAATTTGGTGAGAAAGCCGACGAAGGTATTTATTCGGATATGTTGTTGGGACACCCAACAGAAGAGTCTTTAATTTATCGAACAGCAAGGTTGAGGTGGTATGAAACACAGACATTACGAGTTACAAATCACCAAAGCCTAGCATAGGACCTGCTAAAGCTTTCGACTATAATAACTGTTCAAATATTTTGATATGCCTTGGATTGTGCAGAAGTTGATGAGAAAATTGCTTCACAGATTCTGTATGACGAAGAGGAAAATTTTGTGCAACGTCTGCGATACGATGAAAGTCAACCTTCCTCGTCAAGTGCCGTTGATACTCCTGCTGCCTCTACTGAAGAAGAATTCTACAACCCATTTCACTCTCAACATCAATCACCCACTGATAAACTCTCTTCGAATTTAGAAAACAATCTGGATGTCGGTCCGGTTCAGACTACTGCAATTCACAAAAATCACCCTTTGGAAAACGTGATAGGTAATCTGTCTGACGGTGTTCAAACAAGAAGAAGTTTGGATGAACACACATGTGTTTACGCAAGCATTAAAGACACGGGTATCATAAATGAATGCTTGTACACCTGCTTCATCAGCCAGATTGAACCGAAGAATTATCAAATGGCTCTAATGGATAGTTCGTGGGTCGAAGCCATGCAAGATGAGTTAGCACAGTTCGAGAAGATGGAAGTATGGAAATTAGTTGAAAAACCAAAGAATGTAAATGCTATTGGTACAAAGTGGGTTTTTAAATGTAAGAGAGATGAGAAAGGGATAATCATACGGGACAAGGCAAGGCTGGTAGTAAAAGGGTTTAATCAGCAAGAAGGAATCGACTACAACGAAGTGTTTACACCAGTGGCAAGATTGGAGGCAATTCGACTATTCTTGGCATATGCTTCACACAAAGAGATGAAGGTGTTCCAGTTAGATGTGAAAAGTGCCTTTCTTAATGGTAAAGTCAATGAGGTGGTGTACGTTGAACAGCCTCCGGGTTTCCCTAACCCAGATTTTCGTGATCATGTGTACAAACTGAGTAAAGCTCTATATGGGCTACATCAGGCTCCTCGTGCCTGGTACGCAACTCTGTCCGATTACTTGCTTGAGAATGGGTTCGAAAGAGGAAAGATCGATAGCACGCTATTTGTCAAGAGAAAAGGGGGAGAACTTCTACTCGTACAAGTCTATGTCGACGATATCATTTTTGCTGCATCAAAAGTCGCCATGTGTCAGGAATTTGAAGCAGTCATGAAAAAGAGGTTTGAAATGAGCGTCATGGGCGAATTAACTTTTTTTTTAGGATTGCAGGTTGATCAGAAGAAAGATGGGATGTTTATTCATCAAACAAAATATGTCCATGATGTGCTCAAACGCTTCAAGATGGAAAATAGCACCCCATTTGATACTCCAGTGTGCGTCAACCACAAACTGGGTGCAGATTCTGACAGTGATGAAGATGTGGATCCCACCCAATATCGAGCAATCATAGGTTCTTTAATGTATTTAACTGCATCTAGACCTGATATTATGTTTGAAGTTTGTCTTTGTGCTCGTTTTCAGGCAAGCCCGAAGGAATCTCACATGAAGGGAGTGAAGCGAATATTGCGGTATCTCAATGGCAAGCCTAAGTTGGGATTGTGGTACACGAAAGGGGGAGAACAGGATTTGGTAGCTTACACAGATTCAGACTATGGATGTTGCAATCAGAACAGGAAGTCAACAACCGGTGGATGTCAGTTTCTGGGAGGAAGATTGGTGTCGTGGCAGTGCAAAAAAGCAGACCTCAGTAGCCATTTCCACATGCGAAGCAAACTACATGGCAGCATCGAACTGCTGCTCCCAGGTTCTTTGGATACAACAGCAATTGCGCGATTACGGTCTGAATTTCACTCAAACTCCTATTTGCATTGATAACACTGCTGCAATCTCAGTAACTAACAATCCCGTCAAACATAGCAAAACTAAACATATTGACATTCGTCATCATTTTATACGGGATTGTGCTGAGAAGAAATTAATTGTGCTTGAAAAGGTTGATTCGTTGGATAATTTCGCCGATCTTTTTACTAAAGCGTTTGACCGATCCCGTTTTCAAAATCTTGTTGAACTTAATGGGATGATCAATCCCGAGTAACCTTGTTTTTTGTTTTTTTTATTTTATTTATTAAAAAAAACATCACTATCGCTTAGAATTATGTCGGTTGCTTCAGTTTAAAGGACATATCTTCATATATGTTTGGTCCTTACTTCTACTAGTAGATTATGAGGATAGCCATTAACCAGATGACTGAAAGTGACCGGGGCGGTTTATAATGGGTTTTTATTCTTTCGCTGAAAAATAGTCGTTCATACTTAGTTAGAAGGACACATGCTCGTATGTGGTCGGCCCAGCTGATCCATTGGATCTTCAGGATAGCCGTTTACCTGAAGACTTTGACTTGATCGGGGTGATAGAATTTAAAATCTTTTTTTATAGGGAGATGATATAATTTTTCAAGTCTATAACTTCATAAGAAGTTTCAATACAATGTTTAAAAGAAAATTGATCCAACCTTGGAAAGTGATAGAAAAACTAATTCTGTGTGCTTAACTAGTGAAGTTATTAGGCCTAAAAGACTCTAGAACAGCCATTGTATGTTATAGTAGCTTTTTATGGTGCGTAAAAGTAGAAGTGATACAAACTAAATCTCCTCGATTTAATGTGGAGAATCATTCAGAGTTGTGCATGTCTCCATATACATCTTTCCGAATGATAGGCAGAAAAGTGATTACCAGTCATACAGGAGCCCTTGAGTGTTCTGATTCCCGAGAAGATGGTGTGTCAAGTACCTGCAGTGATCCAGATTCGGGACTTGCAGGCGTCTATTATTTGAAGCTGTATTAATATCTTTAAAAAAAAAAAAAATTGAAGCATATGTTGTTACATATATCAATCAAGAGGCAAGAAAGAGAACGGGAAGAAGACTCTAAAGATCAATGTGCGCTTACTGTTTAATCAGACACTACGGGTCGAAGTCAACTCAGGGTGACTTGGGGAAAACCAAATACGCTTTGAGAATAGATAGGAGGCATCACAATCTCTCATGTGATGTCCATCTAAATTTTGAGCTTAATTGAACCTAATCCGTATCACAGAAGCGATGAAAACCATACTAAGTTTTATACCTGCTTACAACCTGTTTCTTTATGTCATAATAACGCTGAACATGGATCTATGTGACAGCCACTTAATTAGTATGATTCCTGTTCGGATCTTTTCTAAAACATGTTGGTCCCTGTTGGTGCATGTTTTGTGGCCGTCGCTTGGCGAATAGTTTAGAATGTTTATGTTGTATGCTGTACACCTAGGTAGTGGTTCACGCTGAAAGTGATCCATTTGAAAGAGCATTTTCAAATGGATACTCATTCGATCGAATGAGTTTCTGATTCGATCGAATGAGTCTGCCATTCGATCGATTAGGACTCATTCGATCGAATGGGTCCTGACCGAATGGCAGCGGGTATAAATACCAGCTTTCAGGCGTGAACAGGCAAGTGTTTAAGGTTTTTGCGTGCCCGGAGCCCAGGTGCTGTCCGGATGAGGGGGGAGGCCATGCTCGACCTCCCCCTGCCATAGATCGTGATTTCAGTGTTTAAACAAGCATGTAATCTTTCGTTTTTATCAATGAAATTGTTTGTTTCGTGTTTGTTTCTATCCGTATTTGGTTATCAAACCTTCCGTCTCGAACGCGCTCGGATCGTCTCGGTCCCGGCTGAGCCAACAATTGGTATCAGAGCCACGGTTACCGCTAGAAAGGTCTAACAACCGTTCTAGCAAGCCGAGCTCTTGATTTCATGCGTTCTGGACGTTAAAATGTTGGTGTGTTCTTCGTGTTCTTCGCGTTTTCTGGGCTGGCGTTGAAGGAGTCGAATCAGTCCATTCGATCGAACGAGTTCCCCATTCGATCGAATAGGCCTATTCGATTGACTGATTCGATCGAATCAGTCTTCCCGCTCAAAAGTGTCAAATTCAAACGCCAGTTTTCCCGCCCATTCGATTGACTTCATTCGATCGAATCAGATTGTATTCGATCGAACTGGTTTTCCCGCTCAAAGTGTCAAATTCAAATAGCTGATCGAACCAGTTCTTCATCCGATCGAATCTGTGCTTCATTCGACCGAACCAGTTCTCATTCGATCGAACGTGTTCCAGACCAAAAAAAAAAAAAAAAAAAAAAAAAAAATCTGGAACGCCCGCTTACACGAAAATTTGCCCAAGCCATTTTTATCAGTCGGGAAGTCTTCTGAAAAAGTTTGGCAAAAATAAAATTTTTTCGACAAAATTTCCGGGAAATTTTCGGTTAATTTTCGGGTCAGTGATGAAGATTTTTCTGGACATCCTTTACAAGTTGATTACATTCCAGAAAAAGTTTGGTGACAGTGAAATTTTCACTGATATTTGCCGGCAAAGTCAGAGCGTTTAAATGTTTAATGGTTAAAGCGGCAAATTGGGGCAATGAACAAAGCACAATCACCTGAAGGAATTATCGTTTACAAGTTTAATGGATAACCCCTTGTTCATTGAGCTTCTACAGTGGTGATTGTTATAAGAACACAGAAGAACAGAGAAAAGTGTTTACTGATGAGTTATTGTGGGGTAGTCAGGAGCATCTGACTATTTATGGGCCAATCAGCGTCAAATATTTATTTTCCGCATGTGAGAATTCCGCTTTGTGGAGGGAATTCTGTTGAAGAATGGTGATTCGCAATCACGAAGTTAATGATGTGTCTTTGTCTCCGATGATGAATCTGCATACAAACTAATCTGTTTAGGGGGAGTAGCTGTGGATCGGAAGCCTCATCAAAGATTGCCCAATACATTATTAAGTCAGCGGAAGACGATATGAGCTTACACGTCTATATATTGGGATACACGCCAACGTCTGAGGGGGAATTTCTATAGTTGGTTGTTTTTAAACAGATTGTTTTGTCTGAAGATGTCAGCAATGGAGAACACTTTGCATCATTAACCGAGAGTTCAGTCTAAGGGGGAATCTTGCTGCAATGATGGTATTCTTCAACGTGATTATCAAGATATAGCAGAAGATTTGACTGAAGATTGCAAGAGGTGTCTACAGCAATTCGCAAGCAACGTCCAAGGGGGAATATGTTGGTGCATGTTTTGTGGCCGTCGCTTGGCGAATAGTTTAGAATGTTTATGTTGTATGCTGTACACCTAGGTAGTGGTTCACGCTGAAAGTGATCCATTTGAAAGAGCATTTTCAAATGGATACTCATTCGATCGAATGAGTTTCTGATTCGATCGAATGAGTCTGCCATTCGATCGAATAGGACTCATTCGATCGAATGGGTCCTGACCGAATGGCAGCGGGTATAAATACCAGCTTTCAGGCGTGAACAGGCAAGTGTTTAAGGTTTTTGCGTGCCCGGAGCCCAGGTGCTGTCCGGATGAGGGGGGAGGCCATGCTCGACCTCCCCCTGCCATAGATCGTGATTTCAGTGTTTAAACAAGCATGTAATCTTTCGTTTTTATCAATGAAATCGTTTGTTTCGTGTTTGTTTCTATCCGTATTTGGTTATCAAACCTTCCGTCTCGAACGCGCTCGGATCGTCTCGGTCCCGGCTGAGCCAACAGTCCCCGTCTAGACTGAAATTTGATCCCGTTTATTTTATTACTAAAATTCTCTCTGCATATTCTGTTTTATGGTTTAAAACTTGGTTACTTGGTTTTTTGATCGTAAAGTTTAAATCTTTAACGGGAAATTTTAAAAGACTGTTGCATTTTGATCAAATTATATGGTCCTGTTTTGTAAATTAAGTTAGACGAACTTACTGGTAAAGTTAACAAGCGAAGTTGTTCAGGGGCGAAGTTAAGGGTAAGCGAAGTTAACCTAACTTCGCCTGAGTATCCTTAATCCTGTATAAGGTGTCTTTTTGGTCAAACACTTTACAACTTTTCAAACACTCCGGCGAACTTATAATCTTCTAACCCTCGACGAACTTAAATCTCGAATCGAACCTTGTTATTATCTGTTTCCAATCCGTGTTAAAGGTGTGTAGGCTTGGTATAACATGTAATTCTTACTAATGGTGATAATCAAGGGCTGTGGTGATTCGATGTGTGACATTGTTTATGCTAACTTTTAAACAGTTGATAAACCAATCTGTTTCTAATGTGTTCGTAACTCAGTTGATTCACCAAACAAACAGTTGATCTCCATAGTAACATCTTTTATTGTTTTCAATCACAAATTCACCAAACAAACCAGGATCGAACCTCTGTATTCGCCGTTTCAGGTTCAGGCGAAGTTAGGTTTAAGCGAAGTTGTTCTCAACTTCGCCTTATGCATAACTTCGCCTGCTCATGTTTAATTAATTAATTAGTCTGGTTGTTCTCAGGCGAAGTTAGGGTTGGGCGAAGTTATACTCAACTTCGCCTTATGCATAACTTCGCCTGCTGCTTATCTTATTTAATTTAAAAGTTCTAATTTGTTATCAGGCGAAGTTAGGTTTATGGCGAAGTTGTACTCAACTTCGCCATATGGTTAACTTCGCCTGCACATAACTTGCTCATGGTAACAGGCGAAGTTATGATCTGCTTTGTCGATGTTCTAACTTAGACCGTTTGTTGTGCAGATATGGCTGCTGTGGCAGGAGCTGGTGGTGCTGGTGGTGACGAAGGTGGTGACAACAACCGACAGTTATTTCCGGCATCGACGATTTTCGCGAGATCATCTCCTTCCTAGTTCGCTCACGTATTTTTCACGCTATTACTATAACTCTCCCCATTTCTCTACCGAATATTGAAGATTTCTGGCGAACGGTAGAATATGACTGTAAAGTTGAGCCTCCGGTTATGCGCGCCACAGTGAACAATCAGGTGGTGCAGTTCTCAGCAGATCAGATCAGAGTCGCCTTGCAGTTCGGGGCTGAAACTACAGATGATCCTACAGATTTTCCAGCTCCATTCAGAGATGGTGCATTTTTACGTATGGGCTATTCGGGTCCTTTGGGTGACACTCAAAGGTGAAAGGGATTCTTACTGGATCAGTGGCGTTTTCTGATGCACGTGATGATTGTGTGCATGTCGGGTCGTAAAGCTGGTACTGACGGAATGGGGGCAACGATGCAATCTGCTATGACAGCCCTGACTTACAACAAGCCCTACAGCTTCAGTCAGATGGTGTTTTATGAAATCGATCGTCAGAGACGCACGGTCGCTCGTGAAAGATTTTTAATGTACCCAAGATTTTTACAGATGATTTTGAATCATGTAGCCCCTACGCTACCTCAATGACGTCCCATCCGTTATGTTGAGAGTGTAAGCAAGAGGATCTTTACACAATGTAGGTCGTCAAGCGCTCGTAGCAAACCAGAGCTTCGTCCGCGGCACACTCCATTGTTTGGTTATTTGGTGAACCCTGCTTATATTGCTCCTCTTAGAGATGAATTTCGGGACCCTGCAACGCAACAGGCTGATGTTCCTCAACCACCACCTGTGGTACAACAAGCATTGCCTGCTGATCCTGTTGCAGCTCCAGATGAACAGGTAGATCTTGAAGCTGCTTTTGGTGGCCAAGGGTTCTTTGATATGGAGCAAATTGATCCAGCTGATGAGGTTCAAGCCCTAGTAGCTGTGGCTTCTGGTGTAAATGTTTTGATGGTAGCTACGTCTGTAGCTGATTCTGAGAGAACCGACTCTGACTCCTCCGCTGACGATATCGCTGAAGCACGACAGATTCTGGTCACACAAGAAAGAATACATGGTAAGAGAAAGAACGACTCGGATGATAGTGAATCTGACTTCGAGGAGGAGGTAGACCAGTTGATACGACGATCGAAGAGGGTCAGAACTGGTGAGGGTTCCGGAGCTGGTGAAAGCTCAAGGGTGGTTCGTTTCACTCCACCCGCGTTATCTGGTATGACTATGGTTCCTGCTTCGATGACTGTGACAGGACCGATCACCTCAAGTGTTCCCGTGGTAACTACATCATCATCATTTGGCATTCCACCAACCACGTTTCAGTTTTCGGCTCCAGAGATAGTTTCCTTGCCACTTTCTACTATTACTCCATCGGAGGTTGTGCAAGATTTGTTGAGTCTACGTTGGTTGCTACTGCGGGGTTATCGGTCACAATACCACCCGCGGTTACTATTCAGTCTGCTTCTGATACTCCAGCCAATTTGGGAATACCTCCGCCTTATGCTCAAGACGTTTCTCACATGCGTTTTGATTTTGATGCTACCTTGTCTGATTCTGAAAGGATAGCGGCTCTTGAAAGGGTGGTTGCAAAACAATCAAAAATCAATCTAATCCAGACTCAAGCTATCCAGCGCCTTGTAGCAGAAAATCAGATCCAATCGTCCCTCCTGGTTGAGCACGGTAAACTATTTGATGCTTTAAAACAATTCTTAGCATCTCAGGGGGAGACGAGTTGCAAAGGCAACGAGTTGAGAACAAAGAAGAGTCATGATAGTGACGATGATCCCAATGCATCGAAAGGTGCAGGTGGTGAGTAGCCAAGAACTAAACAAACTCTTGGGATTTCCACATCTCAGGGGGAGTCAGCTGGTACAGCAGGTGGATCAGGTGGTGAAGATGTTGTGGTTGTGGATGATGTGGAAATATTGGATGATGATGTTGTGGGTGATGATGATGTGTTACCTGTTGAGGAGATAGAAAAGATAGGAGAACAGATTGTGGTTGATAGTGAGATAGAAGAAGGTGAGATTGTGGATGACAGTGTAGAACATGATATTCCAGACGTTGATAAGGTAAATGTGAGTCAAGATATGGATGAGTTAGATGAGTCTGAGTGGGAAGAGCAGCCGAGATGGAAAGAAGGCTACGCTCAGTGGTTTGTAAAGACAAAGAAGCCAGCAGTTCCAACCATGTTCAAAAAGAGTTACAATATCAAAGGGTATGTTGAGTCGAAGAACGGTATTATTAGCTGGCTGTATGATGAGCAGTTGAGGTTATTTGTGATTAAACGCTTTGATGGGATTCAGTATTTTAAGAGGATGTTGAGATCTCTCAATACCTTGCCTGAGTGTGAGGTGAAGGATTTGGCAAAATTGGGGTTGATTAAGTAATGATAATATGGCCAGAATAATTGGGAGATTGTGTGGAAAGAAAGTGTGAAAGAAAAGAAGTTTGAATTGTTAAAGCCGCAGAAAGGGAAGCTAGTTGAAGATAAGGAAAGAGGAATGCGAGCTGATGGAAAACCTTGGATGGTGATGAAATATAAGCCGATTAGGTGTTTAAAAGAAGTGCCGATGAAGATAATGCCCAAGGATGTCTTAAAGAATCTAAAGTGGTGGTAGTTTGATAGCAAAACAGCTGAAGCGGTTATGGAAGATGAAGATGAACAAGAAGTTCTGAGAGTGTATGATTCCATGCACTTGGTAAATTTGTCTCAAGCTGACTTGCAAGTGCTCAACGATAAGAAGATATTCTATATTCCTGCATGGAAAGATGAAGCCAAGAAGTACCAGAGGGTGGTCTCTATTTGTGTCAGACAGGGCGTTCATGCTTGAAGACGAGTGACACGAGATTTTTGAGATTACGACACGAGAATGAAGATAGAGATATGAAGCTACTGCCAAGGGGGAGTCTGTTGGTGCATAATGCCAGTAGTTCAGTATCTAGTGTTTTGTATGTGTCTGTAATCGTGTTAGATTGTTTGTTTTGGTTTTAGATATTGTGTCACACAAGTTCGCCTGGGATGTAGGCGAACTTGTAGACAAGCGAAGTTGTGACAACTTCGCCTAGTGTGTTAGGCGAAGTTGTCGAGGATTATGTAACCTCAACTTTGGCTTTGTTTGTTTAAGTTTTTGGCAGAACGTGTAAGTGATATTTGAGATCACATGTTGAAGAGTTCCAATACAACGTGTTTATTAGTATTGTAACGTGTGTTTGTGTATCGTCTCAACGTATTATATATCTTACGCTCGTATCGTATTACATGGGGATTCCGCACCCTCGTGTTACGAGATACTCCTATGTAGATCCAGCTGGGAACCTACAAGGTTATTGTCAACGTGGCTAAAAATGTGAACTTGCAACTCGAGGGCACTCTTTTGTAGTTTGTGGTGTGGCCATTGTCTTACCATTTGTCACACATAATGCTTTTGTAATATAAAGTGTAGCTATCATCATACTTTTGGTCACACATAGTGATTTTTCCAATGACGTTTGATCTCATTCCGCCACACAAACAAAAACCAAGTGATGAAAGTGTGGCCAATGGCTAGTGATGGACACACGAAAATACATAGAGTGTGGTTATTTTATGCCATTTGGTCACACTTAGTGATTTTTTTTATATGATATTTTATATGATTCCGTCACACACACACAAAAAGAAGCAAGCATGGAGTGGGTAATGGTTATTTATAGCCACACGAGTTTTTGTGTTTTTCAGTGTGGCTATGTCACACTATTAGCCACACATAATTTGTTGTCTCCATCAACTTTGCTATCATTCCGTCACACAACAATGTTTTTGTCTTGGATAATGGTCATTTATAGACTCGAATTTTTGTAATTTGAAGTGTGGCAATTGTCTTACTTTTGGCCACACCTATTTAATGTGTTTCTATGTGGCCAATATTGTGTAATTAGGCAATATATAATTATTTTTATTTTTTGTATAGTAATATAAAACAGCTGTAAACAAGCATGACAAAACAAAATAAGAAACAAATTATATTAACAATAATATTCACTTAAGCAAATCTATAATCTTTTTGTAAGATATATGCAATGTTGGGACAAGACTTAATGGTTTGTACTTAGTTGGGGTTAATATTGGGCTACGTATGTAAACCGAGATCCTTATGGATCTTGGTGGGCTTTGGGTTCTTGTTGGGCTAGCTTGTTAGTTACTCTATATATAGATCTCTTTGTATAAGGTTTTGGTTGGTTGTTAAGTTGGTTGTTTGACCGTCTAGTACTATTAGACGAGTTGTGTAAGTAACGCGCTTAAGCACCCGACGTTAATAAGAACATGTGTTTTTGAAGCATTCCTTGTGTTCTTCATGTTCTTGTTGATTATTCTTGAATCATCTTGTGTTGGATTTCCGCACCAACATCAAGATCAGTTGATATCATATTGAAAGATCCTCCACGGGACTTACAATTGCTATCAGAGCCTTAGACCTATTTAGGCTCGTTATTGTGATATCAACGAATTCAAAATATAAAGGTTTGGTGGTTTTGTTGATTTTCTGCGAGTGCAAAATCGAAGAAGAAAGAAACAGTGCTTTGGTCAAAGATTTCATTTTATTTGGAAACAATTTGAATCCCATAAAATCAAGGATTTAGTTGTTACCAAAGGAAGATCATAAAATACACGGTTTTGGGAGTTCTCGGCTGCATTTCAGAGTCTTCGATCAACTTTTGATCGTTCTCGGTCCAGTAAAACAGTTTTCGGCCAAGATTTGTGCGTTCTCTGTTCACAGTACTAGTTCTCGGTCATAATCTTTGGTTCTCGGTCAACTGTGCTAGTTCTAGGTCAACTGTACTTGTTCTCGGTCAACTGTATTGGTTCTCGGTCAACTGACCCTGGTTTTCTGTCCACGTGTTCAACTCTTGGTCAACATTTCAGCTCTCAGTCAGCGCATACAGTGAACTCAGTTACGCCAAATCCATCAGACTTGGGCTTTTGTATTGAACTTTTAAAATTGTTTGGATCTAAATTACACTTGGACGAGTCTTATTAGAATGGATCAACTAAGTAATTTTAATGGGTCATCTAATGCTTCTCATCATCAGGAATTGGACTCTATCATGGGGACCACTACTCGCGTGCTCCGTTTGCTAACACATGAGGGGTTTAGCGAGTGGAAGTTTCGTTTTGAAAAATACGTTAAGATTAAAGATGCTAAAATATGGAGGAGCATAGTCAGGGGTCCCCAAGTCATCACTTATCAAAAGAAAAACTCTACTGAGATTGATGTAAAGCCCGTTGCTATGTATGATGATGATGATCTTGCCAAGATGGAAGAAGATGAAAAGGCCCTCTTAACCTTAAATATGGCACTCTCACCTGAAATTGCCCTGGGATTTAGAGAGCTACAATCAGCTAAGGAACTGTGGGAAGCCTCGATTGAGGTTTATGAAGGAAAAGAAGACATGAAAAGAAGTCGTCAAGATCTACTACGACAAAAATTAAATATGTTCAATCATGTTTTGGGAGAGTCGTTAGAAACTCAGCTTCAGAGGTTCATAGCTCTTGTGACCGAAATGAGATCTGCTAGCATCAACTTAACAACTGCTAAAACAAACAATAAGTTGGTGAACTCATTACCTCATAGCTGGGACATAAATGTTGTTGTCATTAAGAAGACAAAAGACCTCAACAAGTTAACACTGTCTGAGGTTATGGCTATCATCAAAACAAGCGACATGGACCACAAGCAGCGTGCTATAAACCATGCAAACTCTTACAGTGCAGCTGGGTCCAATGTTGCTTAAAACAATGCACTCATCTCCCAAGATAATCTCTCCATGTTCAATATCTCTAAGGGACAACAGAAATTTCAACCTCAACCCAACTTCTCGATGTTCAAGTCCACTCAGGGTCAGGGTCAATTTTATCATGTCTCACCACAACCTGCACTAGTGTTCTTTGCTAAACCTGGTCAATCCTCCGCTGCTAATGCTCAGCCTCAATCGTCTGGTGTTTCTCCCAGTCAGAATCCCAATCAGACTCCCATCATTACAAAAGAAACTCAAGAGAACATTGCTTTAATGGCGGGATTCATAAACTGTTACAATGCTTTCCTTGCTGGAGATGTGGTTCAACCTATTGTGAATACCGAACTTGATCAAATTCATCCCGATGACGTAGAGGAACTGGATATATCTTGGAAAATCGCCATGGCAGTGCTTCGAGCCAAGAAATTTACTATGAGAACTGGAAGAAATAATTGGAACATGCCAAATATTCAGAAGGTGGGTTTTAACAAAGACAATTTGAGGTGCTACAACTGTCACGAGTAGGGTCACTTTGCTCGTGAGTGAACCAATCCAACCAAAGAAGGAAACATGGAAAGGGCACTGATTCCCGTGGGTAATACTAGAGGAGAAGCTGGAGGTAGCTCAAGTGATGGTGAAAGGGATATGTTTGCACAACAGTTCTCATGGTCTGATCAGGTGGTTGCTCTCAACATCAACAACCAAACTGCCACCTTTGCTTGTGTGAAAGAGATTGAAGAAGAAAATGTTGCTGAGGATCAAGTCAAGGAGCTCCAATTTGCATTTATGGCTTTCACTTCTCCCAGTTCTTCTGAGGTAAGTTCTTCTCCATGTTCTCAAGCTTGTATTGATAAAATGGAACTTTACAAATCTCATAACAGTAACCTGCTTAGAGAAATAGAAACAAGAAATTCTGAAAATAATAAACTTAAGAAAACAGAAAAGGCTTATTTGGATAAAATTGAGGCTCAAAAGAAATATTTTTCAAAACTGAAATCTGAATTTAGCCTGAAACGTTGTCACCATCTAGATGCTAAAGAGAAAACGGTTGAATTACTAGAAGCCTCTAAGTTAGAAATCGTAAATCTAACTGAAAAATTTAAGAGGGTTGAACTCGATTTCAGAAAATTTGATGGTTCCAGTAAAGTAGTTAACTCCATGATTGAAAATCAGTTATGGTAGAAGGAGAATGAGGGAGATGGTATAGGATATAGTCAGGTACCCCCACCATATAATCACAACTACACTAGTCTTCCTCTTACCAAAGAACAGGAAGAAAAGGTTAAAGATATGAAATATGGTAAACCTGATAATACTGAGACGGTTGACTCGGTAAAAACCGTTGCGTCTACTTCAAGGGTAAACAATACTAATGTGTTTGCCTCATGTGCAGATGAAGTAATCATTAAGGACTAGACTGATGAAGATGATGACCCCGGGTGTTTCAAATAATAAAGGCATTAACTCAAATGTTTCTTTGACTTTACCTATTTTGAATTCTGTTATTCCGACTGTTTGTGTGGGCTCTGGTTTTAAAAGCAAGGATTCTTGTGTGGTTGATTATGTTAAGACTTTGAATTCTAATAATGTTGTTCCTAATAAACCTAAAAATTCAAAAAATTCCAACAAGTATTCACCGCATAAATTTGTCAAAGAGGGAGCTCTAATGACAAACAAGGTGGTGAACATCATGCTAGGCAAGCTGGTCCACACAATCGGTGCAGACAAGGAGTTGCCCAAAATAATTTTTATGTTAAACGTCAAACTTGTTTTAATTGTCCACGTCATCCATATGTTCCTTATTATGGATTTCATCAGAGGAATATGCCTTACATACCTCATAACACCTACAGGCAAAATTTCAGGCAATATCAGGCTAATCCCTCTGACGATGACTGGAATAGAAACAAATCTAGCAGGTTTAGTCCTCATCAGACCAAACCCAACATATTTCGTAAAGAGGGTAGAAAAAGTGCTTCGGTTTCCAGAACGAACACGAATTCGAAACCGAAACAAGTGAAAGGGACAAAATCGTCTGTTTCTAACACTCAAAAACCGGAGATCAAGTCATCCATTTGTACATATAATGCTAAATCTTACACTTGAATAGTTACCTAAATCTCCGGTAAATGACTCTTTAAACTCAATGTTAGATGATTAAAAGGACATGTCATGGAAACCTGTGACAAGCTTAGATGAGTCAGGATCACCCAGTGTAACTACGGACTAGGTACCAAAGTCTAACTAATCTCGCACATCGTGCAGTAATAGCTATGGAGGAATATCATTAGACCTTGGTATGTTGATAGTGGCTGTTCTAGGCACATGACAGGAGACATTTCCCAGCTACATGACATTAAAATATTTAATGGTGGGTATGTGTCATTTGCGGGAGGAGAAAAAGGGAAGATTACACAAAAGGGTACTGTAAGTAACGGTGTTTTAAAATTCGAAAATGTTAATTTTGTTAAGAGTTGAAACACAGTTTGTTAAGCGTGTCACAAATCTGTGACAAAGGGTTTTCAACTCACTTTACTAAGAAAGATGTTTGAATATGAAACCTGGTATTATTATACCAGAAAATGTATTCTTGTTCGATCACAAAGAAAAGATAATGCTTATGTGATCGACATGAACAAAAATGTTCTTGATGAAATAACCTGCTTGTTTTCGGAAGTGTCAGAACATAATGCCATGCTTTAGCATCGTCGTCTTGGTCATGCAAATACGAAAAACTTGAATCGTCTGGCTAAAAATTATTTGGTACGTAGTCTACCCGTTAAAGATTTTGTTACTATTGAAAAATGTATGGCTTGTGCTTTGGGTAAACGTCATCGGAAAACTCATAAGACAAAATTGATTAATACCATTTCATCAGTTTTTCAATTGCTTCATATGGATCTTTTTGGTTCGGTTCATGTGTTGAGTCTTTCTCGCAGCTCTTATTGTCTCGTTATTACTGATGACTACTCATGTTTTACTTAGGTGTTTTTCTTGTCAAATAAGAGTGAAACTGCAGAACTGATCAAGAGATTCGTAGTGCTTATGGAGAATCAGCTTAACCTGAAGCTGAAGGGCATTCGTTGCGACAACGGTACGGAATTCAATAATGCCTCGTTGAATCATTTTTGCTCCAGAAAGAGGGGTGCTTCGTCAGTACAGCTCTGCTCGCACACCACAACAGAATGGTGTGACTGAAAGGAGAAACAGAACTCTTATCGAGACGACAATGGCCATGTTGTGTGACTCTAAATTGCCATTATTTTTCTAGGCTAAAGATATAAATACAGCATGCTATGTTTAGAATCAGGTGATAATCAACAAGTCTCAAATGAAAACTCCATATTAGATTGTCTATGGTCATAAGCCCACCGTTGCACATTTCCGGTCATTTGGTTGCCCATGTACTCTACTGAATCTTGAGTCAACTCCGAAATTCGGGGCCAAAGCCGATGACTGTTACTTAGTCGGTTATGCTAGTCATACTGCCTACAGAGTATACAATAAGTCAACCAAGCAGATTCTGGAGTCATATGATGTTCGTTGGTTGTACAAGACCGATGCCCGTGTTGGTCCTGACTGGCTGTTCGATTACAATGAACTTTTCAAACCGTTCAACGTGCTTCCGGTTACCAACACAGAAACCTCAGGAGATTCTACTGTAGACACTGAGAAAGAAGATCAGCATGCAGTGTCTCATATCTCTCCAATTCTAGATGATGATCTGACAGAACCACTTGATGCTACTTCGTCCATGCTTGTCAATCAAACAGAAAAGGTTACTGCATCAGTGTCTTCACCAACTCCATCACAAAATACTTCAACAGTTGAGGGGGAGAGTCTTATTCGTCAAATTTTCAGGCGCACTCTGTTTCCCGATATCATTCCAAATGAATACGTGGCTAGTACTTCGTACTCACACAGTACGGCGACTTCTGGGTGGAAGAATCCTTTCACTGAAGTAGATAAAAATTTATCAAACCTATCTCCTATAGGAGTTGTTCCCGAGCAACCGATTCCAACTAGAACTCAACGAAATCATCCAATAGAGAATGTAATAGGTCCTCTTGAAACAGGCATGTCCACCAGAAGTCATATTGGACACATAAACAGTTGCCAATTCTCTTGTTTTATCTCTCAGATTGTGCCAAATTCGGTGGAAATGGCTCTTCAGGAACCAAGTTGAGTGGATTCTATGCACGAAGAGTTGAATCAGTTTGATAAATTGAAGGTATGGAGATTGGTTGAAATACTGGAAGTAAAGAAAGCGCTTGATATGAGATAAGTTTTCCGAAATAAGCAAGATGACTCGTGAGTTATTGTTAGAAACAAGGCATGGTTAGTGGTTCGTGGTTTTCGTCAAGTTGAAGATGTAAGTCCCGACTCCCGAATCTAGATCACTATAGTATGATATCAACCCAAACACGATATTAGTGCGGAATCTTAACACCGTGATGATTCAAGAGCAATATAAATGAAGAACAAGATGAACACGATGTAATATGGTTTCAATGCATACGATTCTATAATTCAAATCGTCAAAACATAAACCACTTAGCCAAACAATATAATGCTCTCTAGAATTATGGTGGCTATGAAGTTGTCAATAACTCTCTAACACTAAAATGATTACACATTAACTATATATAGGGTTGCCATAAAAGGCCCAAAGGCCAAGCCCAAATAATCCCAAACTAGCCTAACCTAAATCCATAGGTATTTCGGTGTTACTAGACAAACCGAAATCCATGGGGATTTCGGTATTACACCATCACAGCCATAATGCAATTCTTCAACTAGTCCTCGTTTATTTCACTTTAGACTTGATCACATCGTGGCGTTTTTATATGCGTCAGTCTAACCAAAATATGACCCAGCAATCTCACCCTTAGACTGATGCTTTCAAAACCTTCATAATCTTTCCTTGAACATGATCAACAACTTCAGCATCTGCATCCAATACTCTACCATCTCCCCCTTATTGACAGGATCATCCAATTTGAATCTCAGATACTTCATATGCTTCCGTTGCAAGAAATCAGTCTTGAAAGAACAATCAACTTTGATAGAAAGATCAACAAAATATTTTGAAAACAATTAAATAAAACAAAATAAGACAAACATAATTTTTGTAATTTTTTATTTTTCTGATTTTTTATGATTTTCTTGAAAAGACTTGAGATGAGATCATACCAGCTAAACCAACTATAACATAGTAACCGACATCAGATTTAATGAGCTGAAGACAAAAGCTAAAACAGACTTTAAAACAATTTCTTAACAAATTTGTTTCGACAAAAGTAATCAAGAAGAAAAAATAAATGAAATAAAATAAAACCAAAAGCAACAAATTAAACAAATTTAATCACCCGGTCTTCTTGTAATTTCGCAAAAATTTGGGATCAAATTTCAGTTTTTGATAAAACTGCCGCCTTTATGAAAAGATCCGAACATGGAATCTTATTGATTAAGGTGCTTTCACAAAGATTCATGTTCAACGTTATTATAACATAAAGAAACAAGTTGATAGTAGGTATAACAAACTAAGCATGATTTTCATTTAGTCAGTTATATGGATTAGGTTCAGTTAGGCATAAATCTCATATGGACATCACTCATGGACATGTGATGCATCCTATCTCTTCTCAAAGCGTATTTGGCTTTGCCCAGATCACCTCAATTTGACTCTAACCCCCTAGTGCTTGATCAAAAGATTTTCTTTACATAAATAAACTGTTAAGCTTCAAGGTTGAACGTTGGACTTAAATGCCTTTCATTCAGAGTGTTAGGACTTATTTGAATGCCCCACTCTTGTAGTTCTAATTTGACCCTTTAAGTCTTTGAAATGCTAAGTTCTTAGAAGCACAAATTATATACACACTCATAATTCATTTTTTTATTTTTCAATTTCTTTTTTAAAAATAATAAACACAATAGCACAATACTTTTGGTAATCAAGACACTAACGAGATCGTGTATGACTGGGTAATTGCTTTTCTGCCTATCCTTCGGAGAGATGTATATGGAGACATGCACATTTCTTAAAAATGACTCTCCATAGTAAGTTTAGCATATTTAGTTTATATCACTTCAAATTTTACGCATCATGGAAAGCTACCATACAAATCAATGACTATTCTAGAGCCTTTTAAGCTTAATAACTTCACTCGTTAGGCGCACAAAAATAATTTTTCTATCATTTTCCAAATGTTGGATCAATTTTCATTTGAAAAATGTTTTGAAGCTTCATAAAGCTGTTAACTGAATGGAAATATCATTTCCCAGAGGGTTACAGAAGACACACATGCTAAGAACTCAGTCACCCCGATCACTCTTCAATTTTCAGGTAAATGGCTATCCCGTATGACCACTAGTCGTTAACAGGACCAAACACATATGAGAATATGTGTCCTTCCAACTAGTAATTACTGACATAATTTTAAGTGAAAGAATTCAAAACATGAAAACACATCACAATCGCCCAAGATGCTTTCACTCTTTAGATAAATGGCTATCCTGTGAATCTACAAGTAGATCACCGAACAAAACATATACGAGTATATGTTCTTCAAACTTGAGGAACCGACATAATTTTAAGCGAAAGTGAATCTTGAAAAACACAATCAAATATATTTTATTTTTAATTTAAAAAAAACACATACACAATCTTTTTGATTTTTTTTAATTTTCTCCCCCTAAATTTGTGCAAAAATAAAATATGTACAAATTTACCCTAAAAAAGAATCAATCCTCGAAATGTAGTATTTAAAAATAAAATAAGATGAAGTGTGATAATCAGCCAACTGATGTACTATCATTTTTCATGTACGATCAAGTCATTTTCACATTTTGAAATAAAACAAAATAAAAAACTATACTTGAAAAACTATACGTGAACATATTTTTGTATTATTTTTTTAAATTAAAAATTTAAAATCTTTTTGACTGATCAATCGTTCATACCAAAGTGATACAGTTACCTTTTATCTTCAAGACATCATTTTCCTATTTGTGAGAATCTCCCCCTAAGAATAAGCTTGTTTTGAGATTCTGCATCCTTGCAAGTTGAATGTCTGGAACAAACCTTTTAATATGCAATGTATTCCCTGATATGTTCCTACACACTTAGAGAGCATATTAAAAACGTTCTATCACCCTAAAATCCCGTCCAAGCAACAAATAATCCATTTTATGGTCTAAAGATTTAAAAACAATGGATATTTGCCCTTAATGTGTCTGGAACAACCCATTTAATAAACAATGAATTTGTGGTTGTTCCTACACGCATAATGGGATTAGTTGGACATAGGAACCCAAGTCATATATGTCTTAGGGTTCCCATGAGCATCAACATATGTGACTTCTTGCCAACTCATATCTTTCCCATCTTTAACAGAATCATTTGTTAATACAGATTCTGTTTGCTGAGTTTTAAGTTTCCAAGTCTGTCTTAGTTTAGTGAAATTTGATAGAACAGACTTTGGAGTGGAGCAATTCGAATTCGAATTCTTAGAACTCTCATCACTCTTTGACTTCAAAAAATTTATTTTTCTTTTACAAGTTTCTAAATCATTTGAGTGCAAACCTGTCATATTAACTTTGAATCCTTGAGTATCTGTGACCCGTTGTACAGATACTCGTGGTTTTGTAAAATAAGCATTTTGTTTAACCACTGGATTCAGTTGAAACCTGTTACCTTTCACTTGAGAAGCTTGTCTATTAACAGCTCGGTAGTGACACTCCTTTGCCAAATGCCCGCCATTCCCGCAAACGAAACACGCCTTCATCCTTTTTCTTTTGTCAACGAAAGCACTTGCCTCATGTTGGAATTCCTTCTTAGGAAAGGTTTTTCCATGCTTCTTGCCCCTTGGTGTAGCCTTCTGATCTTGCTTGTAATAGGGAACATATAGACGATGAACACAATTTCTGGCTATATGTCCTGGCGTGCCACAGTGGTAACATGTTTGCCTCTTAATATAAATGGCACCCAATGATTTATCAACACATGGAAATATAGAGGATCTATGAGGACGAGATTGTCCTTGTTGTGTTGATTTCTTATGCGCCTTCCCTTTGTTGCCACAACTCTGTGTATTATTATTAGTACAATTTTGTGTTGTGGTGTCATCTGAGTTTGATGACACGTTAGACTAAGATTCATTTTCACTAGCCTGAACCCCTTTACTATCAGAAGCAACATCATTTACTATATCTGCACATGAAGTAGAAGCATCAAAATTGTTCACACATTTAAAAACAAGCTTGATTTCCTCTAAAGGATCCTGACCCAACAATTTCAGATTGAACCTGATTACCATACTTCATGCCTTTTACCTTTTCGTCATGCTCTTTAGTAAGAGGAAGACTAGTATAGTTGTCATTGTATGGTGGGGGTACCTGACTATATCCTATACCATCACCCTCACCCTCATTCTCTTTTCACCATAATTGATTTTCAATCATTGAATTGACTACTTTACTGGAACCCTCGAATTTTTTTAAAATCTAGTTCAGCCCTTTCAAATTTACTAGTTAGATTCAAAATTTCCAACTTAGAGGCTTCCAGTTTGGCAGTTAATTCAACAATTTCCTTTTTGACATCGAGGTAGTGACAACATTTTATACTGAATTCAGACTTAAGCTTAGATAAATCCTTTTGAGTTGCTTCAGATTTATCTAGAAAACCCTTTTCGTTTTTCTTAAGTTAAAAATTTTCAGATTTTACTATTTCCATGTGTCTAATTAAGTTATCATTGTGGAGCCTATATAAATCTATCTTATCAACACAATCTTGAGAGCATGATTGAAAACTTACCTCTATAGAAGAACTCTAAAATACTACTTGTGAGGGATCAGACTGATTAAGAGTACTTCCAAACATTGAGACGAGTTGTGTAGAATCCATTGAGTAATTAATGGAACTAAAATTATGGGATTTTACTCTTTCCATGTCTCTAATTAAGTAATCATTGTGGAGCCTACATAATTCTATCTTATCAACACAATCTTGAGAGCATGATTGAAAACTTAGTTCTGTAGACGAAATCTGAAATACTATTTGTGAGGGAGCAGACTGATTAAGAGTACTTCCAAACAGTGATATGAGTTGTGAAGATTCCATTGAATAATTAAAGGAATTAATCTGATTTTCACGCCAACATTTTTCCGAAAAAAGTATGATGGCCAAAATTCTCAAGAAAGATGTCCCACTCAAAAGAAGCGTCTAAGAAAAATTTTGTTCACGACAAATTTTTTCGATTTTCCCACCAAAAAATTCACCGAAATCACCAACAAAAATTGTTTTTGTCAAAATTTCAAAAATGATTTTTTTTACTTATAAGGAGTATTCTGGAAATATTTCGTTCAAGAAAAATTTTCCCGCCAAAATACTTGATTTTGCTTGACTTTTTTTTCGTACAAGAATTTTTTTTTTTTCATTTAAAAATTTTCGTTCAAGAATTTTTTTTTTAACGAGAACTTTTGATTTTGCTTGACTTTGACCAAAAACAATCTGACCGAGAACAAAGAACAGAGAACAGCTGTGACAGGGAACTCTTGATGTCCGAGAACAACCAATACTGACCGAGAACAACCAAAACTTGACCGAGATCTCAGAAAATTGGCCGATAACGCTTGTTTTTGACCGAGAACTCATCCAGTTAACCGAGAACGGTTGTTGTTGACCGAGAACCAGTAGATTTGGCCGAAAAAGAAGATAATTTGACCAGGAACTTAGAGTCTTTAACCGAGATCCCTTAAATCAAACTGAAATCAAGTAAAATTTGACCGAAAACAGAGTTGACTAATTTAGATTTGCAACCAACTGAATCCCGTAAATTATGGATTTAAATAGTTTCTAATTTAAACAAATCTATAACCCAAAATAAGGTTTCTTCTTCCCTGATAAACTGTTCACCGATAAACACCAACAAAACTCGAAAAACCGAGCCTAGAATAGGTCAATAGGCTCTGATACCACTTGTAAGTCCCGAATCAAGATCACTACAGTATGATATCAACCCAAACACGATATTAGTGCGGAATCCTAACACCATAATGACTCAAGAAAAATATAAATGAATAACAAGATGAACACGATATAATATGGTTTCAATGCATACGATTCTATTATTCAAATTGTCAGATACATAAACCACTTAGCCAAACTATATAATGTTGTCTAGAATTATGATGGCTGTGAAGTGCTCAATAACTCTCTAACCCTAAAATTATTACACATTAACTATATATATGGTTGCCATAAAAGGCCCAAAGGCCAAGCCCAAATAAGCCGGAACTAGCCTAACCGAAATCCATAGGTATTTCGGTGTTACTAGACAAACCAAAATTCCATAGGGACTTCGGTATTACACCATCACAGCCATAATGCAATTCTTCAACTCGTCCTCGTTTATTTCACGTTAGTCTTGATCACGTCGTGACCTTTTGATATGCGTCAGTCTAACCAATTTATGATCCAATAGAAGGGTTAGATTACACTGAAGTCTATGCTTCGGTGGCTAGACTTGAGGCCATCAGTATTTTTCTGGCTTATGCATCATACATGGGTTTCACAGTATATCAGATGGATGTTAAGACCGCGTTTCTGTACAGCGAGGTTAAAGAAGAGATTTACATGGATCAGCCACCGGGTTTTGTAGATTCCAAGAATCCCAATCATGTCCAAATTATGGGATTTAAATTATGGGTTTTCTTCTTCCCAGATAAACTGTTCACCGGAAAAACACCAACAAAACCCGAAGAACACCAAAATCTTGAATCGTTGATATCACAACCGAGCCTAGAATAGGTCAAAAGGCTCTGATACCACTTGTAAGTCCCGAATCTTGATCACTATAGTATGATATCAACCAAAACACGATATTAGTGTGGAATCCTAACACCGTGATGATTCAATAACAATATAAATGAAGAACAAAATGAACATGATGTAATATTGTTTCAATGCATACGATTTTATTTTTCAAATCGTTAGATACATAAACCACTTAGCCAAACAATATAATGCTCTCTAGAATTATGGTGGCTGTAAAGTGCTCAATAACTCTCTAACCCTAAAATGATTACACATTAACTATATATAGGGTTGCCATAAAAGGCCCAAAGGCCAAGCCCAAATAAGCACAAACTAGCCTAGCCGAAATCCATAGGTATTTCGGTGTTACTAGACAAACTGAAATCCATAGGGATTTCGGTATTACACCATCACAGCCATAATGCAATTCTTCAACTCGTCCTCATTTATTTCACTTTAGTCTTGATCACGTAGTGGCCTTTTGATATGCGTCAGTCTAACCAATTTATAACCCAACAGAAGGGTTAGATTACACTGAAGTCTATGCTCCCATGGCTAGACGTGAGGCCAACATGATGTTTCTGGCTTATGCGTCATACATGGGTTTCACAGTATATCAGATCGATGTTAAGACCGCTTTTCTGTACGGCAAGGTTAAAGAAGAGATTTACGTGGATCAGCCACCAGATTTTGTAGATTCCAAGAATCCCAATCATGTCTACAAGTTATATAAAGCGTTGTATGGGCTTCATCAGGCTCCTTGGGCGTGGTATGCTACGCTGACAGCTCATCTTCTGGGTCTTGACTAAAAACGAGGGACCATTGATCAAACTCTACTCCTTAAAACTGTCGGGAAAGATTTGATCCTAGTTCAGATTTATGTGGATGACATTATCTTTGGATCTACCAGTGCTGAGTTGTGTGCGGAATTTGAAGAAGTAATGAAGAAAAGATTTGAGATGAGCTCATTGGGAGAAATGACAAAGTTTTCGTGGTTGCAGGTTCATCAGAGCTCGACAGGAATTTTGCTGCATCAAGGGAAATATGTTGAAGATATGCTTGCAAAGTTTGAGTTTCATGATTCCAAGAGTGCTACCACTCCTAAGGCGGAAAGGCCACTCCCGACGTCTGATCCGGAAGGGAGTCTCGTAGATTAAACATACTATCGATCGATAATCAGATCCCTGATGTATCTCACCGCCAGTCATCCGGACATCATGTTCGCTGTCTGCCAGTGTGCTCGCTTCCAGGCTAACCCTAAACTCTCATTTAACTGCTGTTAAACGTATTTTTAGATATCTGAAGGGAAAACCAAAGTTAGGTCTTTGGTATCCCAAAACTCACATTTTGATCTATATTCTTTTGCTGATAGCAATTATGATGGAGATGACATTGACAGGAAATTCACATATGTCGGCTGCAAGTTTTTGGGCGATCGTCTTATCTCATGGAAATGCAAGAAACAACGAACAGTATCCACGTTAACCACCGAGGCTTAATATGTTGTTGCATTAGCTTGCTGCTCTCAGGTTATCTGGATGCAAAACCAACTACTGGATTACGGTTTGGAATTTCTTGACACCCCTATCTTTTGTGATAATGATGTTGGCATTGCAACTGTTAAGAATCCGGTTTAGTACTCTAACACCAAGAACATCGATATTAAAATGCATTTTATTCGCGACTGTTACGACCGTAAATTGTTTCATCTTGAACAAATTCACACTGATAATAATGTGGCGGACTTATTTACAAAGCCGGTCGGAACAGCCAAATTTAATGTGCTTGTGAGTTTTCTTAAAATGATTTGTTTTGAGGATTGAGTCTTTTTGAGAATAAACTTGTACATATTTTAAAATTTTCTCAAATTTAGGGGGAGAAAATTAAAAAATTCAAAAAGTGTGTGTGTGTGTGTGTGTGTTTATTAAAAAATATATATTTGATTGTGTTTTTCAAGATTTACTTTTGTTTAAAACTATGTTGGTTGCTCAAGTTTGAAGAACATATACTTGTATATATTAGGTCCATTGATCTACTCTTAGATTCACAGGATAGCCATTCATCTAAAGACTAAAAGCATCTGGGGCGATTGTGATGTATTTTCGTCTTTTGAATTATTTCACTTAAAATTATGTCGGTAACTCCAAGTTGGAGGGACACGTATTCTCATATGTGTTTGGTCCTGTTAACCACTAGTGGTCATATGGGATAGCCATTTACCTGAAAACTGAAGAGTGACCGGGGTGACTGAGCTATTAACATGTGTGTCTTTTGTAACCCTTTGGGAAATGATATGATTATTCAATTAACAACTTTTTGAAGCTTCAAATATTTTTAAATGAAAATTGATCCAACCATTGGAAAATGATAGAAAAATTGTTTTTGCATGCCTAACGGGTGAAGTTATTCAACTTAAAAGGCTCTAGAACAGTCATTGATTTGTATGGTAGCTTTCATGATGCGTAAAAGTAGAAGTGATATAAACTAATTATACTAAACTTACTGTGGAGAGTCATTTTGAAGAAATGTACATGTCTCCATACACATCTCCCCGAATGATAGGCAGAAAAGCAATTACCGAGTCATACACGAGCCCGTTAGTGTCTTGATCACCAAAAATACTATGTTGTCTTACTGTAGTAATCCAGATTTGGGACTTACAGGTGCTAGTTGTTATTATTATTCAAAAAAAATGCGTTGAGTATATTCTGTGTTGTTATCTTTCAATAAGCTTAAAGTTTATATTTTTATCGCTTCCAAAATTTTTAATCAAGCACTAGTGGGTTGGAGTCAAATTGGGGTGATCTGTGGAAAGCCAAATACGCTTTGAGAAGAGATATGAGGCATCACAGGTCCATAAGTGATGTCCATCTAAGCGTTATACCTAACTGAACCTAATCAATATCACTGACGCAATGAAAAACATGCTAAGTTATATACTTGCTATCAACCTGTCTCTTTATGTCATAATAACGTTGAACATGAATCCTTGTGACAGCATCTTAAACAATAAGATTCCATGTTCGGATCTTTTCTTAAAGGCAACACTTTTATAATAAACCGAAATTTGATCCCAATATTTTGCAAAATTCAAGAAGACTGGTGTTTCTTGTGATTTTTGTTTAATTTCTTTTTATTCTTTTTGATTCCATCTCGAAATTACTCTCCTCGAAACATTCGTTCAAATTGGGCCTTCTTTTATGAATTAGATATTTTGGACTTTGATTTCGTCTACTGGATATGTTGGAACTTTGTATTGGGCTTGTTCTTTGTTTGGGCTAGTCTGGTTTTAATCCTCATGGGTTCTCGGCCCACATAGGTTGGAGTATAAAAGGGGTTTCTAAACACCATTATTGGTATCACTTTCAAAAATTTGGATCTGTCTCTCTCTGAACTATCATCTGTCCGAAAAACCTCTTCTTGCTACACTAATCACAATATGTTTCTGTTAGTGTTCGTTTGATTGATTCACAGGTAATGAACACAAGTTGATTGATTTTTGTGAGACCTAATGAGCTGATCGTTGTTCTCAAGGATTGATGGATAGACAGATCTCGTAGTTGATTGTGGGGTTGTGTTAGATATTTAATCGAAATAACGATTGGGAACTTGTTAGGGTGAAATATTAGGAACTCAAGAGTTTTGTTGCAGGATTAAATGGGGATTTCGGTCATCTTGGAGAAGACAGCACAAATCACAAGGGAGAATACAAAGGGTCCCTGGTTTCAGTGCGTCTAACCGAAAACCCATGGTCAGTCAAGGGTTCTCGGTTGACTTTTGTTGACCGAGATCTCCTGTGTCCCTGACCGAGAACTCCTGTTCTTGGTGGGACTAGACAGAGATCATGTCCCGTAGACCGAAAACTCTTTTATTGACCGAAATCCCACTTGTGGACAGAGAAGTGCTTATGTGGACCAAAATCAATCTTAAATCATTGTTATTTTACATTTTTGGTCCTTATAATATTGTTTTTATCACAATTGATCCTCCATGTTCTATAAATTAAAATTGTGTGCTTAAATTAATTAATATTATTCAAGCTACCTGAATACTTACTAAATTGACTCGTTTGTTTCAGTAATGGCCGATCAAGCTCCTTTAAAGTTCGTTGACACCCACAATATAGCTGGATATTTGTTTGATCCTCCTCCAGCACACAAGGAGTTCAAGTCCATGATCGTTGGCCTCAATACTTGCAGGATTTTTGACGCCTTACGAGAAACTCCTGTCATTTGCAAGAAAATGATCACGGACTTCTGGAAAAATGCTTCAATCAATCAGCGAGGACCAGGTGAAGTTATGTCTATAGACTCCAAAGTGCAAAAGAAGCTGATCGTCATCACAGAGGCCATCATACGGGAGGTTCTTTTATTTGGGGATCAACCTGATTACCCACCGGAATACTGTTTTCGAGGTTCTTACAAGAATGGGCTATGAGGGATCTTATCCTCCAGCGATCAAGAAGCTATTCCACCCGTACTGGATATTTCTGATACACACATTCTTTGCGTGTGTGTCGGGACGAAAAGGAGGTTCCGATGAGATTAGCCACACGCAAATGTCGGCTTTGGTTGCTCTGATCATGGATTGGAATTACAATTATTCCAAGTTCGTTTCCGATGAGATGATGAGAAATTTGAAGGGAAAGAAGAAGGAGATGTTTCTTATGTATCCACGGTTTCTACAGATGATATTTGATTCGCATTACACTGATCTCGTTAGATCAATTGAAACACTGGATATGAAGTCGATGGGACCCAACACCTTTGGGTTGATGAATCAGTCAAGGAAAGGGGCTAAAGTTGTCTACCAGGGGCTTCACAAGCTGGTTAAATTTGGCTGATTTGCTGAAACAGAGACTGTACCGATAATAGCTCAAGTTGCTGAAGATCATCTGGCACTAGCTTAAAGGCGTGTTGCTACACTTGAGATTTCTGATGATGAAGATTAAGAGACAGAACACCGTGAAAAGGATAGTGCTCCGACTACTGAGCAACTAAAAGATTTTGAGATTTTTAAAGAATTACTACAGCCGACTGCCTTGAAGCCTCCTCAAGCTGCCACTGTGAATGAAAATGATGAAGATATCCCTGAAGAACCAGCCGCCGATCTCATTCCACATAAACGAAGGAAGAAAGATCCGAGACCTGGCATGCTGGTCAATGAAGATGCAACAACAACACCAACAACAACAACAACCACATCAGCTTGAGTCGACTGCTCCTGAGACTCATGTTGATCCCAGCCCATCCACAGCTCATGAGTTTGACTTTGAGGCTGAATTTCAAAATGCTGACGCCCCATCTGCTTCATCTGATCCAATCAATCAGGGTCAGTCAAGTTCTGGTGCTTCAGAGAAGATCGCTCAGATTCTTGCTATGCGAGAAAAATATCTGCAGAACAAAGGTAAAGGGGTGGTACTTGAGGATGTTCCCGTTGATGTACAAGCTCTTCAACGTCGAGTCTTTGAACTCGAACAAGACTTTGTCATCAAAGATGTAAGCATTCAAGAACTGGAAGCTAGTAACACTAAGAAATATTCTAAGATTAAAGAGCTTCAGTCCAACATGGGAGGATTAACTGCTATGTACCTAGACCTCCAACAAAAACTCGTTCACAAGTTTTGAGAAGAATTCAAGAGCAGTGATGATGTAACATCAAGAACACCTCAAGTTGATCAAGGTGGTAGTTCAGGTGGTAGTCCAGCTACCAACATAGATGAATCTGAGACACTGGAACAATATATGTCTGCTTCTCCAATGAGAAAAGAGAAATCAGATCGGATTCAGAAAAGGCTCCTCGTAATGAAGAATTCCAATCAGAATGTTGAGTCGTCCGATCATCCCGACAGGTTCATTGTCACCTTCCCAAAAGGATTTTCAGATAAATAAGGTGATCGTTCAGGAATCATGTCATGGGGTTTTGATGCTGACAAGAACATGTGGTGGGTTAAACGGAAGTCTGGGACTACTGAATACTACAAGAAGATAAAGGACTTCGGGTCATGGACAAAGGTAGATCTCAACGACCTAATCAATGCTCCATTCCATAACCCAACTCATGAAAAGCGGGAAAAAGACTTCTGGAACTTTCTACGCCGTCAAGTTGACACTGGATTCCCTAATATGAAGACCGCTGAGTCATTTTTAAAGAAGGCAAAGGGGGTTAGGGATCCACGAACCGGGAAGACTATGGTAAGATCATGTGGCCTGCAACAAAAAAGCCACTCATATTCATGTGCTTGACGCCATTCCAGATGGTACCTTGGATAATATGCGGTTCTGGATGTATGATAGTGAGAATGCCACGGTTGTTATACGTTTACAGAAGGGCAAGGGGCAATTCATATTTGTTGATCCAAGAGACTTGCTGAAGTTTGGGGAAAAATATATCAAGACCCTCAGCACATTTCAAATAATCGCTGACCCAATCTTTGAAACTGTTGCAAAGGAGTTCACTGGTATGATGGCTTCCATTATCAGAACTAATTTTTGGGTAGGTGGTCTGAAGGATGCTGACATTGATTACATGGAGCATGATTAATAACAAAGCTACAAACCAAGGGGGGAGATTATTGGGTCTAGACTTAATGGTTTGTACTTAGTTGGGGTTAATATTGGGTTGCGTATGTAAACCGAGATCCTTATGGATCTCGGTGGGCTTTGGGCTCTTGTTGGGCTAGCTTGTTAGTTACTCTATATATAGATCTCTTTGGGGTTTTCGTTGGTTGTTCAGTTGGTTTTTGGCTGTCTATTACTATTAGACGAGTTGTGTAAGTAACGTGCTTAAGCACCCGACGTTAATAAGAACGTGTGTTTTTGAAGCATTCCTTGTGTTCTTCGTGTTCTTGTTGATTATTCTTGAATCTTCATGCGTTGGATTCGCACACCAACAACAAGATCAGTTGATATCATATTGAAAGATCCTCCACGGGACTTACATGAAAAATAAGCAATACCTATATATACAAAATAACGACTACCTATATACTAGCTAAGGCGTCGTTTTCTTGGCATTGCTCCTTGTCTTCTGTTTGGTCACTCTGTCTATCGTTATGTACTTTACCTTTGGTTTCTTGCCAGCTCTGTCTGGTTTTTTTGAGGATGAGAGTGGTGGTAGCTGGAACAACATAATATGAAAACAAATATGTATAATTAATGTCATATTTTATAATTGAATAGAAGAAAATAGGAACAAACCTCCTTGTCACAAACGATATGCTCTCTTGTGATATTTTGTAATTGGATAGAACAAAATAGGAACAAACCTCCTTGTCACAAAAGATATGCTCTCTTGTGGTATTTAGTAAATGAATAGAACAGAATAGGAACAAACCTCCGTGTCACAAAAGATATGCTCTCTTGTGATATATGTACTTGAATAGAAATAAAAGGGAACAAACCTCCCGGCCACATTAGATTAGGTATTTTGGCCAAGCAACAAAAGTACCAGTTGCGTCACCAACAGTCATAATTTCACCTGACTCACAAGGAATAATTGCATGTTCCTTTATGGCTTCATAAATACTAAATTTATAGCAACCCTCCGGGATTGCTTTTCCATGCAACTGTTGTGGAACCGGTGACCAATGAATTCTACCATGTGCCACCTTGTTACGCTTGTCATTCAGACACAAACAACACTCATACACCTATAAACATGCATGGGAAATCAAGATGGCTTAGTTGAAGTCAATATATAAGTACATACCCATGGATATGCCATGATGGTGGGAACTTAACAATGTTTCGCGCAGTACATATGTGACATTCGTCAATTTCGGGTCTTGTTTATATTCGTTTTTGTATTCGTTTAACATGTAAACTGACCTGTTTTGTAAACCGAAACTCATGATATATAAAATATTGGATTTTTATGTTACCAAATCATTCCCATTTGTTTAATTTTAAAAACCCCTTTTGCGGATTCGAAAACTAACTTAAAACGAGCAAATTACATCAAAAACGAACTTCCGGACGCACAAACGAACCACAAACGAACCACGCCGCGTCACCCAACCTTTCTAAAAAGTCTACATACTTGGTTAAGTCTTATAAATTTTTATTGAGTTATCTCATAACATTCATTATTTTGGAAAGTTGACTTTGGGTTTGACCAATTATCAAGACCCGAACCAACAACCCGAACACTCGTTAAAAACCCGTTTTAGTATCTTTAGCCCAATGGAACTTGAATTTTAGCATTTTTTTCCACCTTATTATTTAACATTGGTTAAGTAAATATTAAGGTTAGATACTTAACCCGGTTTCGAGCAAAGTTACATTTTTAAAGGGTTATTATTATAAATTCCTAAATAGTTACATTTTAAACCTTGAACTTTGATTGTTTACTTTTTGCAACAATTATTTTATTTAAAGATCTTCAAGACAGCCTTTCTAAATCCAATACTTTCTTTTATTTAGGCTTCATACGTTAAACTCGTCGTTCTGGCAAATCTCCATATATAACAATCTTTCAAGTTTATTACTTCAACGTGAGTACTTTCATACCCCGTTTTATATCTTTTATTTTGGGTGTGAAATTTCATATTATCTAAACTAAATGTTTTATACTTGGGTCTTCAACCACAAACGTTATTGTATGCTTTACTTGAATAATTGCTCGATTTGGTGTTCTATGCTTAAATGTCAATGTGTTTATCGCTTTTGGATGGTGGAACTATAAATCCTAGACGATTTGGCAACCCTTGTGGCTAGGTGTCATTAACGTAATGCAATTAACGATAACTATAAAATCCTAGACTATTTGGCATCCCTTATAGCTAGGTGTCGCTAACTTGTTTAGCGATAACTATTTTATCCATGTTTATAGCTTTTATTTATTGTTTCGTATACTAGTTTTGTGGATTTTTTTTACTATATACCTATATGTTCAAACTTATAAATTGCTCACCAACCTTTGTGTTGACAAACTTTATTTTATGAAATGTTACAGGTTTACATCTTGATTGATTTTGGATGCTTGAAGAAAACGTCACAAATACCAATAGGATATTAGCAAAAATGAACGATATTTGATTTGCTATATTTTGTTATATTTTATTATGACTTGTTATGAATATTGTTATGTGGCATTTTAGATGTTGTGAAATGAAATGAGTTTATTAAATATTGTCGCTTTAATAGTTTCATGTGCTTATGGGCAATCGTTACACCTCGGCATGTTCCACCGCCTTAGGTCGGGGTGTGACAGATTGGTATCAGATCCATGATAATAACATAGGTGGTTAGACGTAACGACCTAGAATTGTTATGCTTAGGGTCCTGTACGTGTGCTCATACGTGTTTACTCTATAACTTGATTGTTCATATCGCATGTTATTTATTTATAAACTTGTTTAAAATTCACCAATATCCTAAATGTTCACATACACATACTTTCATAGTATTTCCAAGGTATCCTTACCTTAAAACGCAAAAAGTTGTTTTCATTGAGTTTTATGGATTACAAGATTAACTTGGATCCCGTTGTTTCAAATCCCTTAAAGGTTGCGTTTATTTCGGGTTTGTAGCCATCATAGAAAACGAGACATTATAAAATGACCATTTGACAAAAAGATTCCAAGAATCGAAGGTGATTTACTTACCTGGGATGGTTGAGTTATAATGCTCGTTTTCTAGGCCACAAATCGTGTTATAAATGTCAATACTTTAAGTAGTCGAATGCGAGTGTTCCAGTCGCCATCCTTATTTTCGGTGTCAAAACAATAGAATTACGGTGGTACGTGTATTTGCGTTTTAACATGACGTTGTATCTCGATTTATTGTGTTATTATCTTTATTTGAGTCGAAAACATGAAAAAGTATCGGTGGTATGTACACATGTTAGACTCCAACATGGTGTTTTATAAACTTTTAGTGTTGGGATATCAAGTCATGGTGGATCATGCACGATTTTTCCGACTCTATAAATCTCAAAATCTCAAAATTTTAAGCTTTAACTTCTCAAAAATCATTTATGATTTTTTTTCGGTTTTGTTGTTTATATACAAAGATTTACATTTTTATTTAACACTAACATCTCATCCTTACTAACTTTAGGATTCACAATCAATAAATCAAACTTCATCTTATTTTATTTTTTTACACCTTCATATTCATTTCTTTTTACCTAAAACTTATCCATTTTTCTTTATATCTTTTAGCATGCCACCACTAAGACCGCGCAAGAACACAAACCAACGTATGGCCACATTTATCGTCAAGCAAATGGCCGCTGTGATTCCCGAACTTGTAACCCAAATCCAAGCTGCCCAAACCGCACCCGTTGAACCCAAACCCGCATCTTACCTGCTTAAGCAATTTACTAGAGCCAACCCGTCCGAGTTCCGTGGAACCAATTGTGCGACTACCTTGTTGCAATGATTCGAATCGAACGAGAGTGTATTCCGACACAGCGAATGCCCCGACGCGAAAAAGACAAATTTCGCGTCAAGCATATTTAGAGAAACCGCTCTAACATGGTGGGGTAGTGTTATGCACCTCCAAGGTTCGGAAATGGCTATGGCTCTTCCATGGTCTGATCTAAAGGCACTCATGATGAAGAAATTATGTCCTAAACACGAGCTTCAAAAGCTCGAGGAAGAATTTTGGAACCTAAAGCAAGAAAGTGGTGATAACGCCGCTTACTCAGTCTGCTTCCATGAGTTGAGCATCCTTGTTCCTCATTTGGTTACCCCAACCGAACGTGAAATTGATAAATACATTGGGGATTTACCAATGCAAATCCGGGACTCTATTATGAGTAGCAAACCCGTGACCCTCGAGGATGCCATCACTTTGGCAAGAGAGCTGTCGGGAAATCACGTGAAAGCGGGTACCCTCACAATTAAGAAAACGACCGAGAAAGCCAAAGCCGAGCCCGCTCCCCAAGCCAAGGTTGAATCCGCACCACAAGCCATCAACTACTTCAACTCATCCCGTCACAACAACAACAACAAAAAGAAACCCAAAACCAACTACCGAAACTATGTCGTCACCCAACCTCAACCACAACAACAAACCCAAGCTCCACCACAAAACCGGAAACCCTATGTTGGAAACGCCCCGCTATGTAACACTTGCCAACTTCACAGTCCACCAAGCATGCCTTGTCGCCATTGTACCATTTGTAACCAACTTGGCCATCTCCACACCACAAGCTGATCCACCCAACGAACCCAACCTAACCAACCAAATCCACCAAGAACCTTTCCCCAAAATGCCCAAAACCGATATACCCCCATCCACCAAACCAACCTCAACAACCCCGAGCTTACTTTAATTTCGGCGATCCTAACCATTTTCGCAACAATTGCCCACGCCTAACTTTTACCAACCAAGCTCAAACTATGACTGTTCCTTACTACCAAACCCAAGCTTATCAAGTCCAAACCTACCAACCCCAAATTCCCCAACTCAATGCACCACTCATCCAACCCATCCAAGCAATCCAAGCACCACCTCCACCTCCACAACAAGCACCTCAAGTCAACCATGGCAATCAAGGGCGAGCTTTCATGATGAACGCGAATCAAGCTCAAGTGGCAAACGATGTCGTGAATGGTATGTTTTTGCTGAACCATCATTTGGTTTCTATTTTATTTGATACTAGTGCTGATAGAAGTTTGATTTCTTTGAAATTTGAGTCGAAACTTGCTATGCCTCGAACTAAACTTTCCCAACCGTTCTTCATTGAAGTCGCCAATGGCAATTCTATTACCATCAACTCTGTTGTCCGCGATTGTACTCTTATCCTTGCTAATCATAAATTCTCCTTCGATCTCATCCCGATGAAAATGGGAAGTTTCGATGTCATAGTAGGCATGGATTGTTTATCGTTGAACCATGCCGAAGTCGTTTGTTTCGATAAATTCATTCGCATTACTTCGAGGAGACTTACGCCAAAAGTACGTTCCGTTCTTAGCTCTATCGGTGACAAAGGACAAAAAGGAAAGGAAAATCCAAGAAATTTCCATTGTTTGTGATTTCCCCGATGTCTTTCCCGACGATGTTACCCGTCTTCCTCCCGTTCGTTCTATTGAATTCCAAATCAATCTTATGACCTGCGCGATTCCCGTGGCCAAGGCTCCTTATCGTCTAGCCCCGTCGGAAATGCAAGAACTATCAAACAAGCTCGAAGAGCTTTCCGATAAAGGTTTCATTAGTCCAAGCTCTTCTCCTTGGGGCGCTACCATTCTCTTCGTGAAAAAATAAGGATGGTTCGTGTCGTATGTGCATCGATTACCGAGAACTTAACAAACTCACCATCAAAAATCGATATCCCTTGCCACGTATCGACGACCTATTCGACCAACTTCAGGGCGCAACTTGTTTCTCCAAAATCGATCTTCGATCGGGTTACCATCAATTGCATGTTCGCGAAGAAGACATTCCTAAAACCGCTTTCCATACTCGATATGGACATTTCGAATTTTTGGTTATGCCCTTCGAGTTAACAAATGCACCCGCGGTATTTATGGATCTCATGAACCGCGTTTGTTAACCATTCCTCGATAAATTCGTCATTGTCTTTATTGATGACATCCTTATCTTCTCTAAATCCAAAGCCGAACATGAACATCATTTGCGTTCCATTCTCGATCTCCTTAGAAACGAACAACTTTATGCCAAGTTTTCCAAATGTGAATTTTGGCTAGGGGAAGTTCAATTTTTAGGACACATCATACATGACAAAGGTATTCATGTTGATCCCACTAAAATCGAGGCCGTTAAGGATTGGAAAACTCTCCAACGACTCCCACGGAAATTCGATCCTTACTCGGTTTGGCCGGATATTATCGGCGTTTGATTCGAAATTTTTCTAAGATTTTTTTGCCACGTACCTCACTCACATAAGGGAAAACCCTTCGATTGGGGTAGAAGCAAGAAGAAGCTTTTTGTAACCTCAAGGACATGCTTTGCAATGCTCCTATTCTAACCCTTCCCGATGGAAACAACGATTTCGTTGTATTTTGCGATGCCTCTCATCAAGGACTTGGTTGTATTCTCATGCAACGAGGTCAATTCATCACCTACGCATCAAGAAAACTTAAGGTCAACGAGAAGAACTACACGACTCACGATCTCGAACTTGGTGCCGTCGTTTTCGCTCTCAAAATCTGGAGACATTACCTTTATGGTATGAAATGTGTAGTCTTTACCGATCATAAAATCCTTCAACATATTTTTGACCAAAAGGATCTCAACATGAGACAACGACGATGGGCCGAATTACTTAGTGATCACGATTGCGAGATTCGCTACCATCCCGATAAAGCGAATGTTGTAGCCGACGCCCTAAGTCAAAAGGTTAATATTAAATCCATTCTGCTTCTAAGCGTGGTTGTTCAAACCGATCTTCAACATTGTATCTTCCAAGCTCAACGTACCTCTGTTGAGGAAGGTATCATGTATGACGAAATGTCATGTGGAGCCGAACTTCAAACCCGACGGTCTTTTGTACTTTCTCAATCGTTTGTGGGTTCCTAACCGTGATGACCTTCGTACTTGTATACTCGACGAAGCTCACAATTCGCGGTATTCCGTTCATCCCGGTGCGAATAAGATTGTATTTCGATCTTCGTGCTACCTTTTGGTGGCCGGGTATGAAAAAGGACGTAGCGTGTATGTATCTAAATGTCTTACTTGCTCAAAAGTCAAAGCTGAACACCAAAGACCTTTTGGTCTACTTGAGCATCCACCGATTCCCGTTTGGAAATGGGAAGACATTGCTATGGACTTTATCACCAAATTACCCAACACTCAAAAAGGCAACAATAGCATTTGGGTGATCATCGATCGTTTTACCAAATCTGCTCATTTCATTCTGATCCGCGAAAAGTATTCTGTTGAGTAGCTTGCTCAAATCTATGTTCGGGAAATGTTGTGTCGAAACGGTTTGCCATTGACTATCATCTCCGATCGCGATGCTCGTTTTACCTCTCATTTTTGGCGATCTCTTCAAGAATCTTTGGGAACACGTCTCGATCTTAGTACCGCTTATCATCCTCAAATGGACGGTCAATCCGAACGTACGATTCAAACACTCGAGGATATGCTACGAGCGTGTGTTCTTGATTTAAGTGGGAATTCGGATTATCACATTCCGTTCATCAAGTTCTCCTATAACAATAGCTACTATTCTAGCATTGATATGGCTCCTTTTCAAGCTCTTTACGATCGTAAATGTCGTTCCCCTATTAGTTGGAACGAAATCGGTGAAGCTCAAATCACGGGACCCGAAATGGTCCAAGAAGCTACCGATGTGATCGATCAAATCCATAAGAACCTCTTAGCCTCTAGAAGTCATCAAAAGAATTACGCCGACAAACGGCGAAAACCAATCGAATTTAATATTAACGACCTTGTCCTTCTAAAAGTATCTCCTTGAAAGGGGGTAGTCCGACATTTCATTTTCCAAATCTCAAATAGTGCCTAGCCGAGGGTAATCTCCATATACCTCTCGACGAAGTACAGTCGATGAGTCGATGATCATGGTTGAACGACCCGCTGAGATCATGGATCGTAACGAGAAGAAAACCATGCGTAGTGGTATTCGGTTACTCAAGGTTCGATGGGAATCACGGCGTGGCGCGGAATTTACTTGGGAACGAGAAGACGCAATGAAAGAGAAGTATCCACATTTGTTTTCATCATTGTCTTCATCTTAATTTCGGGACGAAATTTTCTAAAGTAGTAGATACTGTGAAATCCATCAATTTCGGGTCTTGTTTATATTCGTTTAACATGTAAACCGATCAGTTTTGTAAATCGAAACTCATTATATATAATATATTGGATTTTTATGTTACCAAATCATTCCCATTTGTTTAATTTGAAAACCCCCTTTTACGGATTCGAAAACGGACTTAAAACGAGCAAATTACATCAAAAACGAACTTCCGGACTCACAAACGAACCACAAAAGACGAGCTGAGCCAGCCCCCCCCCCCCCCCGGGATGCCGCGTCATGCAACCAGAGGGAAAAGGGAGGCTGCGTGGTGCCTAGGGACACCTGCACACATATTTCGGATTTTTCTTGTGTTTTGTACTTTGCTTGTTTGTTTAACCAACCTATTCTCATATAAACATAAAAAAAAACCTTGTAAAGAAGCCTTGATTCTTACCGTATATATACACACCCATCTTCTTCATTTTACTCTTGCTACATCTCTAAAAACTCTCTCAAAACTCCATTGATTCAAGGTTGTTATTTTCTTAGTATTTTTGAAGTTTTGACTTCCAAATGTCAAACTAAGTTTAATATTTCTTTCTAATTTGTTCATCTAACTTTACTAATACTTGTTTATGGTTGTACAACATATATATAATAATACCCCTTGTTACCTTTGGTAGTTACTTCTCCGACTCCGGTTGGTTAAGTTTCGGACCTCGTAAGGCAAGGCTTCATGGAGAACTTCATGTTCTTGATATATATATATATATATATATATATATATATTTCAGAAGTATTTTTACAGCAAGAAGTGCGAGAAGCCATTATAACCAATCATAAATTTTCTTTTAATTTTACATTTAATTTATATAGAATGGTAAATTTGTAATATATATCACTTTCTGAATTTGGTAATTAGTAATTGTTGTAGGTTTCAAATATTATTATTACTATTAATATTATTGTTATTATTATTATTATTATTTAAAACTCTTGAACGACGTTACCAATACCCACCTTGGTTCTCAATCCACAATTTCATACACCACCATAGACACCTTGTTCACGAATATCCCAAATTTAGGGAAACACCATCGCAATCATTATATTGCACAATTTTTGTATTCAAAAACATACATCATATTACATACAAAACTAACATAATTTCTAAATTTCATATTACAACTAGCATATAAAAGTAACTTACAAATATAACAACATCATAATTGTATAAAATTCCATTGTACCATATATCATACATTATAAACCAAACAAAATACTTTTACGCTTACTTTAACAGTTTATATTCTAAACACTTATACTCATCGTGCTCCTACGTAACATGTTTATTTCTTGTTTGCCTTTGATCCATTAACATCATCAATATCATATTATTCGATATTTATGTTATAAACTAGAAGCCTTGTAGCACATTTTTTACTTAAGCTCAACTTATGTTGGTTTTGTTCAGTCGCCTTTGTTGTAAACCCACAGTTTCTAATCTTGTGATTTTGTTCTCGTGTACATCTGTCGTCTCCCTGTGCCTCATCAAAAGATACCAAAGTTTTTCTTCCAACCTTACAACTGTCTTTTAGCCGATACAGTTTTCAATTCCATAGTTCTTGTAGTCTGTTTAACATCAACAAAAGTCGGTGAACAAATTTGCCCACATGAATTATAATATAAGGTATACATTCAAAAATTCCAATATTTCACATTGAAATGTATACGTCCTACACAGAGACACATACAAAAATACCAACACGTATACACAAACATCTCAAAGATACCCGCAGAGAGATTACGTATCAGCGACTACACTTACATGTACTTATATCATATGCTTAAATTTCCTAAATTATTTTATTGTCTGTTTTATGATATAGTTTCTACTTGTATTTAATTCATCAACTTTATGAAATTCAAACAACGAACAAGAAAATTTTGGTGTTAACCGAACCCGATTTAACGTGTACTTCATCAATTTTGGCCCGTTATCCCAATTGTTCATTTCCTTAAAGAAGTACAAATTCCTACATATTGTTTCAAGAATGTAACTATTACAAATAACTAGACTTCTAAAAAATGAAGTCAGTATTAAAAACCGTTATTTACTAAAGTTACAACCCTTAATCAATATGTACACAAACTAAAAAGATCGCTACACGATTTTACTCTCCATTTATACACAATTGGACCTACACATAATTTTATACTTACACAGCCAACATATACATATACCTACACATATACACTACACCTATATAGGCATTCATTGCCTACACAGCAAACATACTCAACTGTCTTTCAAACAACTTATTCATACGCATATACAACCAATGTATACATATCTCCACGCATGTATAATACACCTACACAACCAACATACACATCTTACTTTCAAACAATTGCCATAATAATTTACATACACAACCAACACATACATACTACACCTACATATTCGTTCTATACCTACACAACCAACATACTTAACATAATTTCAAACAATTGCCATAATAATTTACCTGTACATTAAAACACATACATACATACATACATACATAGCTAAACTAACAACAGTATAAATGTTTTTAGCAACAATATAAAAAGGATACACAACCCCACAACAACTACACAAAAAGTACAAAAAGGATATCAACATATACAAAAAAATAAATCGGATACTAACACACCTACACTACTCAACTAATTTATAAAAAATAAACAGGTTTTATATAAAACCTAAAGTATACATAAATAAACAGTATGCTCCACATTGATTATTAAATTGTTAATTGTACGCGGAGAAACATACACACATTACAGTATATAGTGTAAAAAAAACACAATATAATATAAAACCCTTAATAAATCAAGTCTGAAAATAAAGTGAAAATATTCCTACACTGAACAAACTATAACTACACACAGATAGATATGTACCTACACAGAAAGTACCTTTACCTAAACTTCATAACCTACATCTACTCATATAAACAAAACCAACAACCCACCAACACAACAACAACAGCACCTAAAATTGTTGAACATACCTTCAACACCTTGTGTAAGGTTTGATCCCAATAGCATCCCGGAAACGCCCAATTCGACTTCAAAACCAAGGCCGTACAATTGATAGAACACCGATTGCTTCTTATAATAGAAGGATTGGAATCACTCAAGTTTAATTGATTCGATTGTATCTATCAGTTTGATATGGGATGAGGATTTCACGCCTCGATCTGTGTGTAGGAGTTAAATTGATTCGATTGTGTGTATTGGTTGGATATGGGAATAAAACTTCGCACCTCCAGCTTTATGTAGAAGTTACAGATTGAAATCAGGGATACATAATGAATACTTAAGGCGTTCCTTTTTTGATAGCTACACAACAATTACTAGTATGCCCTCCCAAGCAATTATAATCTGATTAAAACTTCATGATATTTACTAAAATGCCATCATCTAACATACACCATTGATCTTTGTAATCAATGGCTGGGATTTACTTCTCGCACTTCTCGTTATAAGATTACTTCTCCCAAGATCCATCCCCTATATATATATATATATATATATATATATATATATATATATATATATATATATATATATATATATACACACTTATATAACTTGTTTATACATACTAACCATGTTTAACTTATGCTCTTTTTAGTTTGTTCGTCATATTTATGAAGTTCCATGGTGGGGGTTTGTAGAGACTAACCTCAGTTTAACCGTAAATAGTCCAAATCGTGAACCGAAATTTTGCTTACTAGTTTTATTAAATAATTGTTTTAAACATGCTTTATGTTAGATTTAAGTTTCTAAAATTCATTTATACAAGTTCTTGGTTATTTGGGCATGTGGAGACCATCAAGGAACGTATTGTGAGATGGAATCCGATCCGATTTTTACTCGCTTAACACACACAAGTGTGTTTTTAGCTATCGAGACTTGTATATTTCTTTTAAAATAGTTTACAAACTAATTTTAATTATTTTCTTAAGTACTTGGAAATGTTGGATCCAACTTGATCTCATAACAAAGTTTGGACCGACAAAACCGAACACTCGCTTAACGTACGTTGCTAGTTCTAAAACAATAGATCTACATACTTGGTTAAGTCTTATAAGTTTTATTGAGTTATCTCATAACATTCATTATTTTGGAACGTTGACTTTGGGTTTGACCAATTATCAAGACCCAACCAACAACCCGAACACTCGTTAAAAACCCGTTTTAGTATCTTTAGCCCAATGGAACTTGCATTTTAGCATTTTTCCCACCTTATTACTTAACATTGGTTAAGTAAATATTAAGGTTAGATACTTAACCCGGTTTTGAGAAAACTTACATTTTTAAAGGGTTATTATTATAAATTCCTAAATAGTTACATTTTAAACCTTGAACTTTAATTGTTTACTTTTTGCAACAATTATATTGTTTAAAGATCTTCAAGACAACCTTTATAACTCCAAGACTTTCTTTTATTTAGGCTTCATACGTTAAACTCGTTGTTCCGGAAAATCTCCAGATAATCAATCTTTCAAATTTATTACTTGAACGTGAGTATATTCATACTCCGTTTTCTATCTTTTATTTTGGGGGTGACATTTCAGCTTATCAAAACTAAATTTTTTATACTTAGGTCTTAAACCACAAACGTTATTGTATACTTTACTTGAATAATTGCTCGATTTGGTGTTCTATGCTTAAATGTCTATGTGTTTATTGCTTTTGGATGGTGGAACTATAAATCCTAGACCATTTGGCAACCCCTTATGGCAAGGTGTCGTTAACGTAATGCAATTAACGATAACTCTATAATCCTAGACTATTTGGCATCTCCTTATAGCTACTCCAACCTTTGTGTTGACAAACTTTATTTTATGAAATGTTACAGGTTTACATCTTGGTTGATTTTGGATGCTTGAACAAAACGCCACAAATACCATTAGGATATTAGCAAAAATGAACAATATTTGATTTTCTATATTTTGTTATATTTTGTTATGAATATTGTTATGCGACATCTTCAATGGTTTGAAATGGAATGAGTTTATTAAATATTGTCGCTTTAATAGTGTCATATGCTTATGGGCAATCGTTACACCTCGGCATGCTCTGCCGCCTTTGGTTGGGGTGTGACAACATACCTTTATTTCAGGAGGTGGGAAAGCTTCATCCGTAGATACATCACCTTTTCTTTTACGGCTTCTCCGTTTTACCTAAAAACCATTCAATAAATCAGCTTATGGATGGAAATCAATCAACAATTAAATGGAAAACTCGGAACAAAAAATATGAAACTGTCAAGTACTATTGGTTTTCTGGAGCCGTTACTATCCGGAGTGTGGTGTAGTTGTGTTGATGTTTGGTCAACATTGTTCTCTATAGGCTTCGTTAGTAATATAAAATAAACTGGTATTGTTAGACTTAATAGGCTATAAAATATAAAAACTGAAATTGCCAAATACTTACTGTTGTCGCCCCTGTGGGGATCGACTACCGTTGGGTGAACATTTTTGTCCACGGACTTGGCCTGCAATTTGGTAATAGAAAATGAGCAAACTCACATTGAAAACGAATTATAAAAAGTACCGAAATTGTCAAATACTTACTGATGTCGCGCTCTGTAGAGTGTGTACCGTTTGGACAACTATTTTATCCATAGACTTGGCCTATAATTAACTTACGCAAAATCAGCACACTCACATGGAAAGTTAATTATTAAAAAAATGAATCAAACAGTCAAATGCTTACCTGAGGAGCAGATTCTTGTTACATAGCCTCACCTGAGGTATGGATGTTTCCCACATAACTGGCCTGCAAATCAAATTATTAGGTTATGGAAAATGAAAAATCACTTGGAAAGTTTTAATAAACAAAGGAAGTGTCAAATACTTACTGGTGCTAGCATTTTATTTTGCCCCACAGAACTAGTACTTTGATTAGAACCAACCGGATTAGGAACAAGACTTACTTACGAATTATGACAACAAATAGTGCCAATTATGTATGTTGAATGCATTAATTAACATGTTTATATGTAACGTACGCCACTTACTTGACTTGCCGACATTTGCGGCAACATTTCTTCGAGATGTTTAAACCTGGCCTCAAATGCTAACTGGTCCTTATCACGGCTTGCTAGCATAGCATTAGTGGATTCAAGTAGAGGTGTCAACTTGTTCACCACTTCATCTCTCAGCGCCGCCTCATACTCAAGGTGGACAATCCGTACCTTAAACTAGCCTTTTACCCGACTCACACCCCAATTTATACCCGCTGTCAATTCGTACCCAATCCCTTTTAAAATCCCACCTTTCTCTTTGCCAGGTACTAAGGTGACGGCATCTGTGCACGGTTCAAGTGTCAGGGCTCCGGAGGCAATCTACTCTTCATGCAGAACCTGCAAGAAAACAAATGTCAAATTGCCGAAACGGATTGTATAAACTTAAGGCTCCACTAGGGTATTGTTCTAACTTCTCTAGTTTGGTGAATCTTGAAGAAAAGAAGCTACAATGCCTTAAATCACATGATTATCACATGCTTATGCAACAATTTATGCCCCTTGTAATACGGTCCATCATACCAGAACCAATGAGAAATACTATAATCATGCTTTGTTTTTTTTAAAGTCAATTTGTAGCAAAGAAATCATTGTAGAACAACTTAATAAGATGCAGAAAGAGCAAATAGTTACATTGTGCCTGCTGGAGAAGTACTTTTCTCCATCATTTTTTGATGTCATAGTTCACTTAACCGTGCACCTTGTCAGAGAGATAAAATTATGTGGGCCACCATACTTTCGTTGGATGTATCCCTTTGAAAGGTGTATGAAGGTTATCAAAGGGCATGTGCGAAACAAAAGTTATCCAGAAGGGTACATTGCTGAGGAGAACATTGCGGAAGAAACAATCGAGTTTCTCAGCGAATACCCAAAAAACATCAAGCGTACTGTTGGGATTCCACCTGATAAGCATGATGATAATGGGGAGACAATTCCTTTCACGGACGCTAAATCAGTTGAAGTTTCTCCTGATCTCTTCAAGAGAGCACATTTCTATGTGCTGCAAAATACGCCCGAAATAGCACCGTATATCGAGTAAGTATTACTAACATATATACTCTAAATTTTATATATATATATATATTTATATATTCACAATATATTATACTCCTACTTGCAAACAACACAAGACCTCTTTGAAAAACCAAATTCCTGGTAAACGACAAGCATTGCTAGAGAAGGAGCATACCTTAAAGTTTGGTGACTGGTTACGCGATAATGTAGATCAATTTATTAAGTCTTCTACAAGTTTTAAATCTTTTATAGTTTCTACAATGTAGGTGAATCTAATCCTTGTAATAAAATTCATAAAGTGGATTGCACACGGAGTACACCGCAACGTATACAAATACGACTCATACGATATCAACGGTTTTGCATTTCGTAAAAAACTCATGATGGTAGAGTTTACCAGAACAGCGGGGTTGGTGTAGAGGCGGATGACATGCACATCAAAAATGATTTGTGACCGATGGACAAAAATTTTATTTTGGGGTTTTGCAAGAGATATGGTTCCTAGATTAACATACTAAAAGAATTTCGGTCTTCATGTGCCGATGGGTTGACCGTAAACATGTCAATAATGATATTCTTGGTTACACGCCGGTTGACCTAAACAATTTGGCCACAAGGATGATCCGTTCATATTGGCGTCGCAAGCACGCCATGTGTTTTATGTTCAAGATCAGCTAGATAGAAAAAAGCATGCGGTCCTCATGACTCCACCCAAGAATTATAGATATTCGTATGACGAGGTCGATGAGAAATTTAGTACGGTAACTTTCCCTCATGAGGGTAATATATTGTCACGTGTACAACCAAATCAACTGCTTCGTAATGATTCCCCGGATGATTACTGGAGTCCCGGGGTCAAGCCTACAACTATTCGTAATGGAGATTGAACCCTGCATAGAACTGCTTATTCAAAACCAGCAGTTCTGACTATTATTATAGAACTGATGGTGAGGTCGTTAATCATCAGAGAAGATGTGCAATAAGTGTTGTTTTTACAGAGCACTTGCAAATAACTGAGGGTTCCAGAGGACATGTTATGGTGATGGACACCGATGTCGGGGTTGTCGATCAACATTTTATTTTCAAACCCAGCAGTTGTGTACATTGATACAGTAGTTTGTTCGCCTAGTTAGATGTCAATAATGTTTAAATTTAGTTGTGATGCATGATATCACCCGTCTTTATTGTGTACTTATTAATTCAAAGTAAAGAAATATTGGTTGTTTTTAATACTATTACTACTTATACAAGACGGTTTGTTGAATTCATTTCATCTTCTGGCTATTTTAGTCAATTGGTGTCAAGTTCAAATATAAGTGTAGGTCTATTTCATTTGGTTAAGTTCAAACAGACATTAACTAAATACACACATTCAAACATCAAGTGTAATGCTGAAACCAAATAAGCAAGAAATATAAAATACAACATCATGTTGTCACAGTTAATCCACTTTATTTCCATGCAGTGACAGTCATCATCAACACAAATTTTAATAGAATAACCAAAATATATTAGTTATATTTATAGTTAATAATTAAATTACATTACGTTATAAAAAGGCTAATTACAAGTTACTAGCTAAGACCTAACATCATATTCCAGATCTGAATCTACATCCATATCTATCATCTAATTCTCTTCTGGATTAGTTCTTGTACGAGAGGGCATGATCCTCTCCCACATGCCATCCGAGGTGTAGGTGGAGTCCTTAAGCCTTCGTAGGTGAAGGTTCACCTCAGTATGGAATTCCCCATAAACGGACACAACCTTGAAGTCCTCAATGGAGTTCAACCCAATCCATGCAACCTCGGTGCCCCAGGCTTCCATCACAATGCTGAAATAGTCAGTAGTGTTGTACCCAAGAAACCTAACCATTCTGTTAATTTGTTGGTACCTGAAGGTTTGATGGTGGACATAGTCCACATACCTCACCCTTTGATTCTTCCGGACGTCGGAATCAAAGTGGAAAACGATGGTGAAGAAGGTGGGGTCATAGTAGATGGACGCAGCCTCACCATGTTCTCATACAATCCAACTTGCAGCCATTTTCGGAAAGTGTTGGATTGTGATTTGTTGGATTGTGGATTGTGATTTGCTGGATTGTAGATGTTTTGATTATGAAACCTAAATCGGAGGCGATGGGGGAAATCGGAAACCTTGAGTGGTATTTAAACACCATCGGAAACCGGTACATCTCCCTGAGAAATTGAAATTGGCAGCACAAGGAACTTGAAAGGCAATGATTACCTAGCCACTCGTCAATTCACCGTGTGGCCATTAATTACGTTTGGACACACTTAAAAATATTTAACTATAACCATTTATCACTTATAGCCACACATAATAAGTGTATCCGTGACAATAAAAAACTTAGGAAAAATAAAACTAAACTACTCTTTGGTCACACAACCTCGTATAAGTGGCCATATGTTTTAAGGTTTAGCCACATTACTAATAAATACAATGATTTTTCGTCATATTTTGCCACGTTATTAAAAATGAAGCTAACAAATGTGACATTAGGTCACACAATGTAATATAAGTGGCTATATATTTTACCATTTAGACACATCTCTTATCAATACAATAGCCATTCGTCACATCTGGCCACACTATTAAAACATGTGGCTAGTTAAATGTCACAGTTTTCCCTTATAGTGTGGCTAATACATGTGTTTTTGGTCATATGTATCAAACATCAAACAAAATATGACTGTAGGTTACATTTCGCCACAAATTTTTTTAATGTGGCTAGCTTATGTCACAATTTTTTTTTTTTCAAAGTGTGGCGAAAAGTACCTGAGTCGGTATAGAATTGTCACATTAAGAAAAACATGTGTGGCTAAAACTAGTCTGGAAGGTTTTCAAACGCGGTCAAAGACCTTTTAGCCCCATATTTAAGCCGAAGTGTGGCAAAACGCCCAGACCACATGTGTGGCTAAAAGTCGTATTTCACGTAGTAATATTCCCAGACTTGCGCTTAACCCACCACATATATTTCTCAATATCGTATCGCCATGAAACAACCCATGAACGATCACTATACTTACCAGAAATACCCTTTTGAAGCTCCACGGCAAACTTATCTGGATGATCGAAAGACACAACGTTCTGATTGGAGATTTTCATGATCAACGTCTTCTTTCTTATTCTTTCTACTTGTTCTGTGGTCTTAGGTGGAGCGGTTAAGTATTTCTCCAGTTTCTCGGAAGTATCAATGTTTGAAGCAGGGCGTGAACTGCATACACCAATATCAGGCATATCAGGAGCACCTTGCTCACCACCCTCAACTTCATCACCGCTATCATCTGCTCCCTTGAACTCATTACCGAATCGTTTAATGAGTTTTTGTTGTAAAAAAAAGTATAGAGAGTAACGCCACCCATGCTAGCTTGAAGCTCTTTGATTTTTGAGTCTTTGTCTGTGTTGCTAGCTTCAAGCTCTTGGATACGAACTTCTTTAACCACAGAGTCTTGTTCGAGTTAAAAGAACCTACGTTGTAGATCATGGACATCAACGGGTTCAGGTTCAATAGCTATCCCTTTACTCTTGCCTTGTAGAAATGTGTCCTACATAGAGAGAATGTGGGTAATTTTCTCAGTAGCACTCGAGCTTCCTTGACCCACTAGATCAAATGACCCGGAGGGTTCAGTAGTTGACAGGATATGAGATTTAAACTAAAACTCTTGTAGCATGTCATCATCATCTGGATCTTGAGTGTGTAGGGCTTCAATGGACGAGCTTGGTTTAGACTCTCTCAACAACAGGCACGGTTGGTGTAGGTTGAACGGTTTGCACAAAATCACTTGCCAGCACACCAGGACTTTGATCTTTCTTTCTACGTTTGTGTTGGATAAGACCGGTGGCTGGATCATTCTCAACATCTTCATCACCTGTCACAGTAACCGGTCGAGGAGGTTTCAACGCAGTTGACTGGATCTTCTCATTGAAGTCTCAAACGCTTCAAGTTGTTCGGTGGTAGAAATGCATTTTGGTACTTGTTCATGATGTTCTACCTCCAAAGGTTGAGAAGTTGAAACGCCAGCTTCATTATCAGATACTATTTCAAGGGCAGTGGAAGGCCTTTGAACAAATAAAGAGTGTTCCTCAGCAAAAACAGCAGCAGCGCCTTCTTCAGTTTCAGCAAATTTACCAAATTTCACCAGTGGATGAAGTCCCTGATACGTCACTTTGGCCCCTTTCCTTGATTGCTTCATTAGGCCAAAAGTATTCGGTCCCATAGCTTTTAAATCAAGCGTCACCACAGATCGATTCACCTCGGGGTAGTAAGAATCAAAAATCATTTGCAGAAACCTTGGATACATAAAAACCATCTCCTTCTTCTTTCCCATCAAGTTTCTTATCATCTCATTGAGCATGAACTTTTAGTAGTTGTAATTTCAGTCCATGTTCAAAGCAATAGCATCCAACATCTGAGAGTGGCTAATCTCGTTGCAGCCTCCCTTTCTTCTCGAGACACACGTGAAGAATGTGTGAATCAGAAACCTCCAATATGGATGAAATAACCTCTTAATAGACGGAGGATAAACTCTTCTGTAGCGCATACGCTGCACAATCTCTGCCACCGCCTCTCTTGAATATTCTGTAGGGTAATCCGGTTGATCACCAAACAGCAGCACGTCACGAATAATAGCTTCAGAAATAACCACTAGTCTCTTCTGTATGGTTGATTCATTGGTAACCACTCCCCCGACACCTCGCTGATTAATTGAAGCATGGTTCCCAAAATCGGTTACTATCATCTTGCAGATTACAGGATTTATTCGTAATGCGTGAAAAATCCTACATGTGTTCAGCCCAACAATCATATACTTGAATTCTTTGTGAGCTGGACGAGGATCAAACAGGCATCCAACAATAATGTGCGAGTCAACATACTTGAGAGGTGCTTGATCAGTCATGATTGTAACAAACGAGTCAAGTTAGATACTTATTAAACTATGTCCACGATCAACCTTCTATTAGATTGGATTTCCTTCTAAGTTTGAGAACATAATGATGTTATAAGAACCAAAACTTAAAATGATGAAATGATAAGCCCCTTATTGAATTTGGTCCAGTACTAAGGATTTTAATTCAGTACTAGGCATTTTCGGTCAACAAGCAGAGATTTCGGTCAATAATAGGAGTTTTCTATCACGATAGGGTGTTTTCGGCCGAGACCTACGATTTCTGTTGATTGATTTAAAAACAATGACAGCCGAGAACCATGGATTCTCGGTCATCTCATGAGTTCTCGGAAAAACTTGACCGAGAACCCTTGAGATTTTTGTTAATCTCAGGGGTTCCGGTTGACCATGAGTTTTTGGTCAACAACACCCGAGAACCCAGAAGCCCCAAGATCTCCAACGATCTGGGGCAAAGAAACCATTTGGTTTCCAACTTGAAATCCGTGTCGTCTTCCCAAAACACTCTATATCCGCCATTAAACAAACCTGCAACACCTTAAAAACTCATAACATGACCATAACGTAACGCAATCACACACCACAATCATATTTCACAATTAGATATCACAATCAACCATCTCAATTAAACCAAAGTACTCCTTTATGTCCGGAGATGCTTCAGCAGTCACCCGAGATGTTCATTTACCATTAAAGATTTGTAAAAACAGATCAGTTGATTAATTATAATCTCTTAAAATTAATCTCTTAAATTTCAATGAGAGGTTTTGTGCAGATTGCCAGTTGAGTTATTTCCATGTGCCTTTTAAACTTCAAAATTTAAAATTGGGCTGAAAACAAATGGATCCTCATTGTCATCTAGACTAGGCCTCATGGGCCTTAAACACAACTAAACACACCAGGCCCCCAAGCGCCGAGAACACAATTAAACACCAAGCCTGATCCATGTTTGATAAAAACGATTCCTTAACGCATTTTTTCGACAAGAATACGCATGAGGTAAAACCAAAGAAGTAAAATAAAATAAAAAATGAAGATTTAAATAATAAAATAAACATAAAACCAAAATAAAAATTAGTTTTACCACCCGGCTTTCAATTGTTCTATTTCAGTATTGTCACATGAGTAAACTATTTTGAAAAGATCCTAACCTAGAATCATATTGACTAAGATGCTTTCACAATGATTCATTTTCAGCATTATTATGACATAGAGGACAGTTTGATAGCATGTATTTAGATACTTAGCATGATTTTCATTTCATCAGTGATATGTATTAGGATCAATTAGGCATAAAGTTTAGATGGACATCACTTATGAACCTATGATGCCTATTATCTCTTTTCAAAGCGTATTTCGTTTTCTCCAGATCACCCAATTTGACTTCAACCCGTAGTGCTTGATCAAAAGGTTTTTGACTTTGACTATACAAACAAAAATTTTAAGCTTTAAGGTTGAACGTTGGACTTACATGTCGTACGGACGTACAAGCCTTTCATTCAGAGTGTTTAGGACTTACTTGAATGCCCCCACCCTTGTAGTTCTAATTTGACCCTTTAAGCTTAAAAACAAATTTTATTTCAAAACTATATACTACTATCACAATATTTTTTTAAACGACAATTAAGGAACAAAATATTTATGGTGATCAGGACACTAACGGACTTGTGTATGGCTCGGTAATTGTCTTTCTGCCTGTCATTCATAGAGATTTATCTACAGACATGCACAAATTTTCAAAATGACTCTTCACAATAAGTTTAGCATATTTAATTTATATCAATTCAGACTTTTACGCACTATGGAAAGCTACCATACTTATCAATGATTGTTCAAAAGCCTTATTTGCTTAATAACTTCACACGTTAGGCACACAAAATCAATTTATCTGTCATTTCCCAAAGGTTGGATCAAATTTTCATTTAAAACCATTTTGAGCTTCTATAAAGTCTGAAACTGAATAATCGTATCACTCCCAATGAGAAAAAGAACCAAAAGCCACATTTTTTTATAAAAAACACGCACACTCTTTTTGTTTATTTTTAATTTTCTCCCCCTTAATTTGTGCAAAAAATTTAATAAATCGATAAACTTTTATGTACAAATTTAACGCCAAATAATCTCAATCGTCGAAACGTAGCATTTTAAGGAACCCTACAAGCACATTAAATCTGGTTGGTCCGACCGATTTTTTAAATAAGTCTCACATTATTATCAGTGTGAACTTGTTTAAGATGAATTAATTTACTATCGTAACAGTCACGAATAAAATGGATTTTGATGTGCTTGGTTTTAGAATGTTGGACCGGGTTTTTCACAATGGCAATGGCAACATCATTATCACAAACAATAAGAGTGTCAAGAAATTTCAAATCGTAATCCAGCAATTGATGTTGTATCCAAATAACCTGGGAGCAGCAGACAGAAGCAGCAACGTACTCAGCTTCAGTAGTGGATGTGGACACCATTTGTTGTTTCTTTCATTGCCATGAAATGAGTCGATCTCCCAAGAATTGACATCCAGCAGACGTAGATTTCCTGTCAATATCATCACCTCCATAATTGTTGTCAGCAAAAGCATATAAATCAAATTATGAGTTTTTGGGATACCAAAGACCTAACTTCGGTTTCCGTTTCAGATATTTAAAAATACGTTTAATAGCAATTAAGTGAGAAAGTTTAGGATTTTCTTGGAAACGCGCGCATTGACACACTGCAAACATGATGTCGAGACGGCTGGCAGTGAGATACATCAGGGATCCGATAATTGTTGATAATACGTTTGATCTACGGATTTCCCTTCAGGATCAGATGAGAGAAGAGGTCTTTCTGCCATGGGAGTCGCCGCACTAAATCTAGGAAATCCAACTTCGCCAACATGTCCTCGACATATTTCCCTTGGTGTAACAAAATTCCTTTCGAACTATGACGAACTAGTAGCCCCATAAATGTCGTCATTTCTCCTAACGAACTAATCTCAAATCTTTTCTTCATTACTGTAACAACATGAAAATTTCGAGTTCAAAGTATCAACATTCCAAAGTCTAGGGACTAAAATTGCCAAATTCCAAACTTGAGGGTTAAAAATGAAAATATGGTTTTCCTGACCATCGCGCTACGCGATGAGTCAGAAGATACTCCCATCGCGAATTGCGATGGTGTGTCTGACAATGCGTGACACGTGTGCACTGTGGCACACAGTGGCACTGGTTATCGCCACGTGTTACCTCGTGGCAACACTGCTGCCACGTGTTGCTACGTGGAGCGGTGCCTGCCACGTGTCAACACGTGGCAGGTCTGCTGAGGAATCCATCGCGTAGCGCGATGGGAGCCAATTTCATGTCTATAAATAGCAAGGTCCGAGTTTCATTCTTGGCATCCCACAACTCAGCTCTCTTACCTCTCTCTAACATCTCTCTAAGTTTTATAAACCCGACTCTCGATTTGCCTCGATAAGTGTGCCACGATCTCTCGTTTATGTACAACGTTTCCTTGAAGTTTATACCACCCTCCACCCACACACAACCAAGAAGGTGTTGTTATAATGGCAATGAATCTCGATAAGCGTGTTGTCGAGAATTGAAGTTTGGCTTTATCAATTGACGACCAAAGAGTTCAAGCGGCGTGGAGTGCTGCTCGAGTCCCTAGAGTTTCTATACGCCACTTAAGGTTAGGCGTAATAACGAATTCAGCGTAATTAAATATTATATTAAAGGCTTGAGCCTTAAGTCAAGGATATACTCGATACCTCGATAAAAGAAAAAGAAAAGAAAACATAACAAAGAAATGAATGAAAGCCTTACCTAGATAAATTTGTTATCGTGTTCATCGACGACATACTCATTTACTCTAAGTCTAAGGCCGATCATGAAATCCACCTTCGTACTTTGCTTGAAATTCTTAGAACCGAGAAGTTGTATGCCAAGTTCTCGAAATGCGAGTTCTGGTTGCACGAGGTGCAATTTCTTGGTCACATTATCAATGTTAACGGTATTCAAGTGGACCCCGCTAAGATTGAAGCTATCTCTAAGTGTGAGATCCCAAAGTCACCAACTGAGATCCGAAGTTTCTTGGGTTTGGCTGGCTATTACCGTAGGTTTATCGAGAATTTCTCCCGTATCGCCGTTCCCTTAACTTCTTTAACTCGTAAAAACATCAAGTATGAATGGGGAACGAAGCAACAAGAGGCGTTTGATATACTTAAACAAAAACTCACCCAAGCACCTATAATGGCTTTGCCAGAAGGTACTGAGGATTTTGTAGTCTTTAGTGACGCGTCCCATTCTGGTTTGGGATGCGTACTAATGCAACGCAAGAAGGTAATTGCTTATGCCTCTCGTCAAATGAAAGTACACGAAAAGAACTACACAACTCATGATCTAGAGTTAGGCGCCATAATCTTTGCACTTAAGATATGGAGGCACTATCTCTATGGAGTACAATTTACCGTGTACACTGATCACAAAAGCTTGAAACACATCTTTGATCAAAAAGAGCTCAACATGCACCAACGGCGATGGATGGAGACTCTTAACGATTATGATTGTGAGATTGTGTATCATGAAGGCTAGGCCAACGTCGTGGCCGATGCCTTAAGTCGTAAAGAGCATGAAAAACCCAAAAGAGTCCGAGCGTTACGTCTAGAACTCCAAATTGATCTTTTTGAACAAATCAAATCCGCGCAAACGCAAGCAATCAAGGAAAATCAAATCTCGGACGAAAAACGAAATGGCACCATTGACTCGCTAGTCAAGGGTGATGATGATATCCTAAGACTCGGTAATAGGATTTGGGTACCAATCGTTGGAGGTTTGCATGAGAAAATCTTGAACGAAGCTCACAAGTCTAAATACATGATGCATCCCGGAAGTGATAAAATGTACCACAATCTTAAAGCAAACTATTGGTGGAATGGGATGAAAAGGGATGTCGCTTCGCATGTGGTGAAATGTTTAACTTGCTTGAAAGTCAAGGCTGAACAACAAGGCCTTCGGGATTGCTTCAGCAACCCGAACTTCCCGTATGGAAGTGGGAGTTGATTACTATGGATTTTATTACCAAACTCCCGAAGACGACTCGACAACATAATGCTATTTGGGTGATTGTGGATCTCTTAACAAAGTCCGCACACTTCATACCCATCAATGAGTCGTATTCTATGGATAGACTAGCGCGTATTTATGTGAACACCATCGTTGCTTTGCATGGTGTACCGCTGTCTATAATATCTGATCGAGACAGTCGTTTTACGTCTCACTTTTGGAAAAACTTCCAACAAGCTCTCGGTACATAGTTGAACCTTAGCACTGCTTATCATCCACAAACCGATGGGCAGAGCGAAAGGACGATTCAAACGTTGGAAGATATGCTCCGTGCTTATGTGATCGACTTAGGTGGAAGTTGGGACGACCACTTACCCCTAATAGAATTTTCGTACAACAATAGCTATCATGCAAGTATTTAAACCGCACCGTTCGAGGCGTTGAATGGAAGAAAGTGTAGAACGCCCGTGTGTTGGTCTGAAACTGGAAACAGTCAGTTATCTGGACCCGAGATAGTCCAAGAAACCACCGACAAGGTTATCCAAATCCGAGAACGACTTAAGATGGCACGTGATCGCCAAAAGAGTTACGCTGATGTTCGTCGTAAGCCGTTAGAGTTCAATGTCGGTGACAAAGTACTTTTGAAAGTCTCACCTTGGAAAGGCATTGTTCGCTTCGGTAAGAAAGGAAAATTGAGTCCTCAATTCGTTGGACCTTTCGAGGTACTTGAACGAATCAGTACTGTTGCATACCGTTTGCGACTTCCAAAGTAAATGAAAGGGATACATGAAGTAATCCATGTTTCGAATCTGCGTAAGTGTTTGACGGATGAATCGTTGGCTATGCCATTAAAAGACGTTGAAATAAATGAGAACTTAAAATTTAATGAACGTCTAATTAAAATTGAAGATTCGAAAAAAAGAAGTTAAAGAAAAGAACATTGAAAATAGTGAAAGTCAAATGGGACTCGCGTAGAGGACCCGAATATACTTGGGAACTCGAATCGGAAATGAGAAAGAAATACCCCCACTTGTTCGAGTAAAGCAATCTCGAGGACGAGATTTGTTTCAAGGTGGGGAGGATGTAACAACATAAAAATTTCGAGTTCAAAGTATTAACTTTCCAAAGTGTAGGGACTAAAATTGCCAAATTCCAAACTTAAGGGTTAAAAATGAAAATATGGTTTTCCTGACCCATCGCGCTACGCGATGAGTCAGAAGAGACTCCCATCGCGTATCGCGATGGTGTGTCTGAAAATGCGTGACACGTGTGCCACGTTGCACACGATGGCACTGGTTATCGCCACGTGTTACCACGTGGCAACCCTTCTGCCACATGTTGCCACGTGGAGCGGTTCCTGAAACGTGTCAACACGTGGCAGGTCTACGCTGTGAGTCAGCAGACCTATATCGCGATACGCGATAGGTCTGCTGAGGAACCCATCGCGTAGCGCGATGGGAGCCAATTTTATGTCTATAAATAGCAAGGTCCGGGTTTCATTCTTGGCTTCCCACAACTCAGCTCTCTTACCTCTCTCTAACATCTATAAACCCGACCCTCGATTTGCCTCGATAAGCGTGCCATAAACTCTCGTTTGTGTACAACGTTTCCTTGAAGTTTATACCACCCTCCACCCACACTCAACCAAGAAGGTGTTGTTATAATGGCAATGAATCTCGATAAGCGTGTTGTCAAGAATTGAAGTTTGGCATTATCAATTGACGACCAAAGAGTTCAAGCGGCGTGGAGTGTTGCTCGAGTCCCTAGAGTTTCTATACGCCACTTAAGTTTACGCGTAATAACGAATTCAATGTAATTCAATATTATATTAAAGGCTTGAGCCTTAAGTCGAGGATATACTCGATACCTCGATGAAAGAAAAAGAAAAGAAAACATAACAAAGAAATGAATGAAAGAATAAATATTGAATATTGTGATAACATATATATGTGTGTAAGTATATATGTATATATTCTTTGTTATGAAAATATTATTTAATGAATAAAGAGTATTCTTAAATAATAAAAGAAAATGATTAAGTTTCTTGGAGAAGAAGAAACGTCGGGTTTTGAATATAAACTAAAGGTTTTCAAGTAAAAGAAAATGAACTAAAGGTTCATCGAGGATTGATATATAAGACTAAAGGTCTTAAGCCGGATCGTGTATCCGACTAACAAATATTTATACTCGTACTATAGGTGCGGGATAAAGAAAGGGAAAGACCCTTGGACGGTGAGTGAAGCCGATCCTAAAGAGATAAGGTGAATACGCCGCCAAACTTTTACTTATTTTAAAATGAGTCAAACTTGTTATATGAAATTATTTACAATGAACTATGTGTTCCTAAAACCGTTATAAATAAAGGGTATAAACCTAGCCCTCAGGCTGTGGTATACGTATTCCTGGATCCTTACATAGGTGGTACTATGCGATGTATGGGTATGATCGCACCACCCTTGGTCGTAGGACGCTCTCCTGCAGGGAGCACGACCGTTGTGTATATTTACGAGTACTTAACCAAGTCGAACGCTACGGTGTTTGCTGAGGTGACCTAGAGTAGAGGCTCATATTTATGATGTGTTGTTTGACTTTGTTATTCCTAAGCCACGTTGGGCCGAGGCAGGCGTAGTCTCGAGGGGTAATAAAGTAAAAGATAATATTTTTGCGTTAGCGTGTTCACCAGCATTCGTTGCTGACGTATTTTCTTACATTTTGCAGGTGAACAAAGTTAGAGCTTGGAAATGACGAAGTACTAATATCCGATGGCTCGGATTCATTTTTGTATAAGTTTAATATGGTGGTTTTTTTGTAAACATAAAACAAGTAATCTTTTGTTAACAACTTTAAACGGGTATTTTATAATTCCCGTCTTTTGATTGTATATATATATAAATTACATTTTCGATCGTTAAAGTTTTATAAGTCTTCCGCAACATAACGAAACTCTGAATTATTTACAAACACGATACTAACTTATGGGTCGCACTCCTAGGCCCTAGATAGGGGTGTGACAGGTTGGTATCAGAGCCATCGATCTTAGCGAATTGGGTATCATAAAACAATACCCAAGCTTCGATCCAAGTATAGGAAACTGTTTGATTATTTGTTTTAAGGATAAGATAGGCTGGTAACCTTTCTATCCCTCTCTACATTCTAAACCACCCAAATTGTTAGATGTCATTCAAAGCTCTTATGGAGAATTTTACTCGCAAGGCCAAGGAAGCCGGTATAGACGAACCTTACCCCGAGGATAACATGAGCGATGTATAGAGATGTCTTCTTCTTCATCAACAACAACCGAAATCCCGACACCCAAATTCCCTGCATCAACAACTCGAAACACATTAAATGGCTTAAACAATTCATTATAATCAAATAACCAGTCAAGACCGACACGAACATCGGTTTTATTTTCCGTAAGCCAGCGCACATCGTAAGATTCTACAATCTGCTTCGTTGCCATGATATAAACTCTGTAGGCAGTGCGACCAGAATGACCAACGAAGTAGCAATCATCAGCCTTTTCTCCAAATTTTGGAATTGATTCGAGATTCAACAGAGTGCATGGGCATCCAAAAGCACGAAAGTGTGCTATAGTGGGCTTGTGGTCGTAGACAATCTCATAAGGAGTCTTCATCTATGTTTAATTGATCAGCACCCGATATTGAACATAGCACGCTGTGTTGACTGCTTCAACCCAGAAGAACAGAGGTAGCTTAGAGTCGCACAACATGGTCCTTGCGGCCTCAGTTAGGGTTATGTTCCTTCTCCCAGCTATACCATTTTGTTGTGATGTACGAGCTAAGTTGTATTATCTGAATACTGCTTTCTCGGCACAAAAGTGATTTAGCGTTAAATTTTTAAACTCCGTTCCATTGTCACATCGAATTTCTTTTAGATTCAAATTGAGTTGATTTTTCTATTAGCACCACAAAGCGCTTTATCAGTTCTGCAGTTTCACTCTTATTTGACAAGAAAAACACCCACGTAAAACGTGAGTAGTCATCAGTTATAACCAGACAATATGAACTGCGAGAGAGACTCAATACATGAACAGGACCAAACAAGTCCATATGAAGCAATTGAAAAATAGATGAGATGGTATTGACCAATTTTGTCTTGTGTGATTTACGATGATGTTTACCTAGTGCACAAGCTACACATTTTCTCAATTGTTACAAAATATTTAACAGGAAAGTCGCAGACAATGTTGTTACGGCAAGACGGTTTAGAGTTTTAACATTAGCATGACCAAGATGACGATGCCAAAGCATGGCATTTCTTCAGGAACATTTTTATTCATGTCTATCACGTATGCATTATCTTTTCTTTGTGGTCGAACAAGAATCCAATCTTCTGGTATGATGATACTAGGTTTTAAAATCTGACACTCTTTGTTTGTAAAATGTGTTTAAAAACCCTTGTCACAGATCTGCGAGACACTGAGCAGACTATGTTTCAACACTAGATCAAAATTAACATTTTCGAACTTAAGGACATCATTACTTACAGTACCCTTCTGTGTGATCTTCCCCTTTTCTCCTCCTGCAAAGGAAACATACCCTCCACTAAATTTTTGAATGTTGTGAAGTTGAGAGATCTCTCCTGTCATGTGCCAGGAACAACCACTATCAACATACCAAGGTCTGATGATATTCCTCCATAGTTGTTCCTACACGATGTGCGAGATTAATTAGTATTTGGTATCCAATCCATAGTAAAGTTGGGTACTCCTGATTTATCTATGCAAGATATAGGTTTCCATGAGATGTCTTCCTGGTTATCGAAGATCGAACAGGAAGCTTTCAGTGATTTGGACACCAAAGACTTAGGCAACCGCTTGTAGTCGGGTTTTAAAAATTTTTTACTTATGCAAACGGTTGTCTTTCTGTCAGGTTTGAAGAAGTAAGTCGCGTTGGATTTTGGATTCCAGATCGATTTTGATCTAGAGGACAGCTCTGGTCTCGTGGCCGAAATCGATTTTCCATCATGCTTTCTAAACATGGTAGGCTTAGTCTGATGGGATTTCAACCTTTCAGCCTTGTTTCTTTTGCAATCACCATCAGAGGGAGTTGCCTTGTAATACATTGATTTATTAGAATCAAGTTTATTAAAGGCATTTCGAGGCATAGTCCTCTGTCTATGTTCTTAGTATGGGACATAAGGATGGTGTGGACAATTTCTAGCAATGTGACTAGGAGTGCCACAATTAAAACACGTTCATCAATAATAGAAAATTCAAAGTGGCCAACCCTGGGTTTTGACTTTTAGTGTGAGCCAGTTTGCCCCGCTTTGGCCTGAACATTTAATCTATTATGATTATGCACACATGAACTCCCTTATTTAACAAAATTAGGTGACATATTTTTATCCAAAATCTTATTTTTATCAATTTTATTTGAAACCACATCACAAGTTTTAAATGTATTAGAAGGATCAATCACACAATTGTCTTTGCTCTTAAAAACAGAGTCCACACAAACATTAGTAGCACCAAAATCAAAAGCAAGAAAATTTAAAGAACAGTAGAACTAAAGTCTTTATTAGTTAAAACAAATAAGTTTTCCTCCTCATTGGTCCAATCCTCTATAATTACTTCATCTGCACGTGAAGTAGACACATTAGTATCGTTCACTCTCAAGATTGGTTCAATAGGTTTGACTGAATCGTGATCAACCATCCCATTTGTACTTTTCTTACCTTATTGCATAAATTGTTTCATCTCTTCCTCTTCTTTAGTAAGAGGAAGCCCGGTGTAGTTATTATTATATGGAGGTGAAACCTCGTTGTAACCAATACCCTCACCCCTTTTGTATTTCCATTTTATCTGTTTTTCAATCATAGATTCAACAACAGCACTAGAGACATCGAATTTCTTAAAGTTGAATTCAGTGTTTTCAAATTTATTAGTTAATTTAGTAATTCCCAACTTAGAAGCGTCTAACTTGGCAGTTAGTTCGGCAATTTGTTGTTTTGCATCTAAGTGGTGAAAGCACTTTACGCTAAAATCCTTTTGAAGTTTAGAGAAATTCTTTTGTTGTGATTCTAATTTTTCTTTTAAAGATTTTTCAAGTTTCTTAAGGATGAGGTTTTCATATTTTATGCCTTCCATTTCTCTAATCAGATTACTATTGTGAACTCTATACAATTCTACCTTATTAATGCAAGATTGAGAACATAATTCAGAACTTACCTCAGATGAGCTGGGAGAAGTGGAGACCATGAAGCAAACTGAAGATCCTTTACTAGTGATGTGTTGTAAAACACACATATATTCCGCACCATTTTTCATCATTTTAATTACTTAATTATATAATAAATAATGATTTATAACTTGTTTTAACATGTTCTTACAAAGGTTATTATTTTGTGTTGGTTGCGAGTATTAAAAGAGAAAAGGACCGGGTTTTGGAAGACATAAGAGGCTTTTATGATCAGGTTAACAAGACCAAACTCAATGCCCGACCCAAGCCCGCTAGAGGAAAGCCTTTCATGCCATATTATAACATAACACAAAAAATAAAAAAAAAACCTAACCCCTAGAGCAAATTGCGATCAACCAGCCTCATTCAAAAAGAAAATAATTTTTTGTAAGCCTTGTGAAGCCAAGGGAAGAAGAAGGAAACTAAAGGTGACTCGGGACAGCAGTTAAGAAGTGTTTTTCATCATAAAACTCAGCTCTAATTGATAGTAAACATTCATAAACTTTGTGTTCTTGTTTGTGTTCATAACTCTTTTGATTTTGATCTTTAAAGTTGAATTAGGGATTGAGTTGTGCTTGATTATCATTGATTGTTGAATGATTTGGATTATCTTTTTGATGATTAATATGATGTTTTTATTGAGTATATGAGTAGCTAAACTTGTTAGTTCTACCTAGGTTTGATGATTTTTGTACGGTTTTGATGAGTTGATTGGATTGTTTGATAAATATGACTTGAATTGCTATTGAAAGTTTGGTTTAATAATGAATTAGGTTGTGTTTAGTGGCTATGATATTATTGATTTTATCTCATAATCTCATACTTCGATTAATTGAATTGGTTTTGACTGATAGTTGTATGTTCAAGTCTTTACTTTGTGTTTAGAGTTTGTTTGCGGTAGGATCAACAGTAGGGTTTTGTTGAGATTGTTAATTGATTGAATTTAGCGGGTAAGCACCTTCTTAGAGACCTAGAGGTGATAGGAAGTAAATTTGTCTCATTGTTTTTACTTGTTAGAATCAGGATTGCGCGAGAGCGGGTTCGGTTCTTGTCGGGTTTGAGTTTATGAGCGATTAGTTGATCTAGTTTATGTTAAACCAAATTGTTCCTCTATAATTGGTTTTGTAGTATTCGTTTCCATTAGGGTCGTGTGTCGGTGAGTCCGAGAGGAGAGTCGACATTATAAAACCTTAGCATTTGTTTCCCGGTTTGTTCCTAAAATCAATTAAGTGTAAGTTAGGATTTGTTAGTGAGACCGAGAGGTAATCTAGCTTTCTTGAACGAACCTTAGTTGTGTCACATTTAGATATCGGTGTTGTGAGATCAATCAATCCATTATCTTGTTAGACCGTCAATATGATTCTTACCTAGGTAGACGTTTTCCCCATTGTCAGTTAAGTTTCTAAGTCAGGAAAGTTTTGTCTGTCAGTTTCATTAGTCCAGTTAAGTTAAGTTAAGTAAATTAATTTAGTTAAAGTAATTTAAGTCAAGTAGTTTAATTATTGAAAATCAAATTAAAAAAAAATATTATTCTTAGGAAGGTCTTGTCTAGGGTTTAGTGATCATAGACGTTCTCACGTGTCCTTGTGTTCGATACTCAGGCTTCTTAGGTCTATAATACTTGTGATTGGTACACTTGCCGGTTGTGTGTGGATTCATTAGGAGTTTCATTTTAAATTTAAAGCTTAGTTGAGAGCTCCATAGAAAAAGCACTCATTTGACACACATCAAGTTTTTGGCGCTCCTCTGCATCGTTTTCTTCTTCAATAGCATCAATCTGAGCAAGGTTCGTAGTCTGATTGGCTATGTTAAGTGCTTCCATCTGGTCATTCCAATCAAATTGCTAAGCTACCAATCCCCGCTCATTCTCTCTAGCACCAGCTGCACTTTCTCCTCTAGCACCACTCACTGGAACCAGTGCCCTTTCCTTGTTTCCCTCCTTGGCTGAATTCGTGCATTCACGAGCGAAGTGACCCGGCTTGTGATAGGTTTAACACCTCAAAGTGTCTTTATTGAATCCCATCTTCTTGTCAGCTTGCAAATTCCAGTTGTTTCTGCCTGTTCTCTTGGTAAACTTCTTTGCTCCAAACACCGCCATGGATATTTGCAAAGAAATATATCCATTTCCTCCATGTCATCAGAATGGATTTGATCCAATTCAACAACTACGATTGGATGAACCAAATCTCCAGCAAGAAAAGCATTGTAGCAGTTCCTGCAACCTGCCAATAAGGAAATTTTTTCAAGAGTCTCCTTTAGAATAGCCGGAACTTGAGTGGGAGATTGACTAGAAGACCCAACAGTCGATTGAGGCTTAGTTGGTGAAGCAGGTTGTTGGAAGAAGATAGGAGTATGCTGTGGTGGTGGCTGAGCAAATTGACCTTGTGAAGATCTAAACATTTAGAAGTTGTTATGAGCTTGCGGTGGCTGAGCATAATGACCATTAGATGACTTAAACATTAAAAACTGCCTTGTGATACGAGGGCATTATTAGAAGCAATACTATAGTCAATCGCATTGTATGAGTTAGCATAATTAATGGCACGTAACTTGTCATCCATGTCACAAGACTTAATGATTGCCATCACCTCTGACAAAGTTAATCTGGCTAGGTCCTTTATCTTTTTTATCACTGCAACATTCAGGTCCCAGCTTGGAGGTAGAGAGTTGACCAGCTTGTTATTTGTCTCGATAAGAGTCAGATTAATGTTTGCAGTTCGCATTTCAGTGACCAAATTAAGAAATCTTTGAAGTTGTGTCTCCAAAGACTCTCCCAGAACATGATTGAACATGTTAAATTTTTGTCACAACAGATCATGACGACTCCTTCTCATTTCCCTTAAACACCTCAATAAGGGCTTCCCAAACCCTTTTGCAAATTGTAGCTCTCTGATTCCTTGATCGATTTCAGGTGAAAGTGTCATTGTTAGAGTGGCAAGAGCCTTCTCATCCTCCTCAATCTTTTCAAAATCCTCGACACAATACATTTCGACGGGATTTTTAACTACTTCACCATATTCTCTTTGATAAGTGATAGGTTGAGGACCTCTAACAATGCTTCTCCAAATCTTTGCATCCTTCATCTTCACGTACTTTTCGAACCTGAACTTCCACTCAGCAAACCCCTCATGAGACAGTAGACGAAGTACACGAGTAGCAGTTCCCATAATAGAATCCAACTTTTGATGCAATGCAGCATTTGATTTTTTGGTGCTAAACTAGTCCATTTCAATCAAGAGTCCAAGTAACAATCCAATCGGCGAACTGTAAGTCCAATCAACAATGGCCCAATATATCTAGGCCCAAACCAAATTGAAAAACCCGAGAACCCAAGAGCGGAAAACAGTAGATTGATCTCAAGAACCCTAAAGCCAAAAACTCTTGAGCAGAAAACACAATAGACGAGAATACACTAGCCGAGAACACCAAATTGTTGCCCGAGAACGATCAATTATTGCCAAGAACCCTGATTGTTGCCCGAGAATGATCAATTGTTGCCGAGAACCCTGATTGTTGCCCGAGAATGATCAATTGTTTCCAAGAACCTAGTTTGAGACCCGAGAACTATGTTAGCCGAGAATCAGTGTTGATCAGATAAGTTATGGTAAACAAATTAAATCCCGAGAATTCACGGATTTGAATTAAAATTCAGAGATCAAATCAGTTATCTCCCAAAAATATCTCAAACAAACCCCGATGAACATGAAGTGCCCTGGAATACACGTGATCTTGATTTCCAGAAAAACACCCATCGATTGTCAACCAAAAGCACTATCTTGAATCCTTGATATCACCAAAACCGAGCCTAGAATAGGTCTATAGGCTCGGATACCAATTGTGAGTCCCTAATTAGAATCTTTCAATGTGATATCAAAAAACTTGTTCTTATACGATGTGATTCAAGAAAAAACACAAAACAACACACGATGGACTTCAAAACACACGTTATATTAACGTCGGGTGCTTATGCCCTAAATGAACGATTACAAAATGATTGGAATGTAAACCCCATAACCTACTAACACACCAACAAGTCTATCAATCATCGACCCCCCTTCATGAACTAATACAATATGTATATATAACCTATCATATTACGGCCCAAGCCTAATAAAAAAGGCCACTGAAAACACATTGTTTTCGTTGTTACATGCTAACCAAACCCATACCCATATAATCAAGTATAAACCATTAAACTAGCCCAACAGACAATATTTTTAGGTTTTTATATATTTAGATAGATGATCAAGGATAAAAGTGTATCATCTAGGTTCAAACTCCTCTTAACTTGGTTTAACAATTAGTTAGTAAACTTGTGATGTAAGCTTCCTATGGTGATTAAATGTGAGATTAACACATTATTCCTAAGTCATGTTATTCTATGATAATTAATGAAAGAGATATACATAACTTCATGATCTCCACTGAAGCATCATTTATGTAAGCAAATGATTTATAATAGATATTCATAAGATAACTATGCGTGGTGGGTGTACTATGAAAAAGTTGTTAATTTTTCAAAGGTTTTGTTCACGCAATGTTGAGTTTTAAATTTATAAAAATGATTATTATCTTAATTAAACAACACATAAATAGGCAAGTGTACCTATCGTATATGTAGTAAAGTATAGGTACGAACCAAGCATCGATCCACGACACACTTATAGATTTTTACTACTAAATTGTTGTATTTATTTTAATCGAAAGTGGAAATCAATTTAGTTTTGGTTTTGTTAAATGACTTTAAAGAAACATAAATTAAACTAAAAGACAATGTTTTTCGGTTTTTATATTTTTATTTAGAAAGAAGATCAAAGATAAAAGCATATCATGTTGGTTAAAACTCATCTTAACTTGGTTTAATAATTGATTAGTAAACATGTGATATGAGCTTGCTATGGTAAATAAAAGTGAGAATAACATCGTTAATCATGTTATTCCATGATAATTAAAGAAAGAGATAACTCTTGACCCCTTTTACAATGTAAGGACCCGTTACCGGTGCCCTACTTTGGACGTTGGATTTACTCATAAACACAGTTCCAATTATCAGAGTTAATAAAAACATTCGCAGAATATAAAAACTTTCAATAAAACATACATATTAATCCATAACTTGTCATAATTAAACGTACTGTCTTTAAAATCAAAAACATTAATTAAAAACGTCTTAGGTCTTCAGATTCTAGACTCTTTATTCTTCTGGCATGTGCCCCCGCTCAAACCAGTTGTCTCAATTTACTCGCCTGCGTGCATACTAAAAGTCAGCTACACTGAGTGAGTTAGAGTTAATCATACAACATACAACATATTCATAATTACACACTTTCATACGTACCCCATCCTTTCATACTTTCGTTTATATATACTTACTTACTTACTTACTTAGTTACTCTTTTTCTTTCATATGCATACCTTACGTTATAAAGAGCATTTCGCCCTATAACCTTCGCATATATTATTAGGGTATGCAACCCTTTAACCTTCGCATATATTATTAGGGTATGCAACCCTTTAACCTTTGAATATATTATAGGGGTATGCAACACTTTAACCTTCGCATAAATTATTAGGGTATGCAACCCTTTAACCTTCGCATAAATTATTAGGGTATGCAACCCTTTAACCTTCGCATAAATTGTTAGGGTATGCAACCCTTTAACCTTACCTTACCTTTCATTATCATTACCATTATCACGTCCATACATTTAATATCATACATATCATAGTCGTACATACTTCCTTATTCACATAGACATAACATACATACTATACTATACTTGCCTTAACAATACGTGCAATACCCGAAGGTCGTTCACATACTGTCAAGCATACATTCATAACTATCACATTCGACATTAAGACATACACTTACCATTTAAGGTAAGTGTATTAAAATTCACATCGAGTATGCACACAGCCTCGAAAACATAATAAGGAAATGGGGCTAGAAACTCACCTGGATTCTGTTCCTTTCTCCGTTTATCGTAATTCCCTTCTTTAACTGCGCTCTGCTAACTGTATATAGGTTACACGTATCAATACTCGTCTGATCTAGTCTAATGGTCTAGTATTAGTTTTTCTTTTACTTAGACTTTAAGCGAACTTAAAATTAAGCGAACTTATCAGTGGCGATGTTATATGTTAAGTGAACATAAGCCATGCGAACTTATTTCACGCGTACTTGGTCAGCTGGCGAAGTTGTTGATAGGCGAACTTAATAACAACCGAAGTTATAGCCAGCGAACTTAGTATCTGGAGAACTTAACTATCAGGCGAAGTTCGTAGTAGGCTAACTGCTCAGCAGCGAGCTTGTTCGGCAGCGAAGTTATACAACAAGCTTGTTGTAGCGAGCTGCTGCTGTCGGGGTTCATTTTATCAACCAACATACGCGTTTCGCGACCCTAATTCGCTTATTGTGGTTCGACCTTAGTCCCATCCATTCCCAATACCGATTGCGGCCCAAATCTTGACCTGTTTGCAACTTAAAATATGAACCATTAAGACTATACGTTTATTACTAGATCTAGGGTTCGTTTTAGACGAGCCGCATGTGTTTGCAGGTCCATTAAGTTCGTTTTTACATCAAGTTTACATTTTTACGTTTCATTTACCCCGATTTATTCTCGTTCTAAGCTTCAAGACAAACTTGTATTCATCTTGTATAACAAGGATCTAATCACCAACTAGCGTTCGTTTGGTCTCGTTCCTCTCATCTAGCTCGCAGCCGTGAAGGGTGGTATGTGTGTGTTTGGAGTGTGTAGAGATTAGGATGGAAAGAAATGAGGATTTAGGGTTTTAGGGTGGTTTAAGAGGATATTTATATCCCCCAAGGTCCATGGACCTAAGGCCCATTGCCCTTTAATCCATCTTACTTGATCTTTTATTTATTTTGTATTAATTAGCTATTAACACACGATAATTGAACGCGACTTTCTTTATTTAATATTAGAATATTTTAGGATGTTACAAGTCTTCCCTCCTTAAAGAGGTTTCGTCCCCGAAACCTAACTATTACATAAACAAACTAGGGTAAAACTTGCGCATCTCGTCCTCAGCTTTCCAAGTGGCATCTGATCCTCTGCGATGTTTCCATATCACCTTCACCAAAGGTATAACCTTGTGACGAAGCTGCTTATCTTTGCGATCAACAATCTCTATCGGCTGTTCAACGTAGTTCAGCTTTTCATCAACCTCAATGTCCATAAATGGTACGTGAGACGTATCATCAGCCAGACATTTCCTCATATGAGAAACATGGAAGGTTGAATGAATTCCCTCTAACTCGTCGGGTAGATCCAGCTTATAAGCTACTTCACCCACACGATCTAAAATCTTAAACGGTCCAATATACGTCGGACTCAACTTTTCTCTCTTTCTAAAGCGGATAATCCCTTTCCAAGGCGAGACCTTGAGCATCACATTGTCACCAACGTTAAACTCAATTGGTCGTCGCCGCTTATCAGCATATGACTTCTGTCTGTCTTGAGCAGCTTTCATTCTTGTTTTAATCTAATCGAACTTTGAATACGTTTCTTGGACAACTTCTAAGCTTCCCATCTCTTTTTGACCAATCTCTCCCCAACACACCGGGGTTCTACATCGTCTACCATATAGCATTTCAAATGGTGGCATACCAATACTCGAATGGTAACTGTTGTTATAGGAGAACTCTGCTAGATGCAGATGATCATCCCAACTTCCACCAAAATCTAAGACACAAGCACGTAGCCTATCCTCAAGGGTTTGGATCGTCCTCTCAGACTGTCCATCTGTTTGAGGATGATACGCCGTACTTATGTCAATCTCGTTCCCATAGCTTCGTGGAACTTCTTCCAAAACCTCGAAGTAAACCGAGTATCTCTATCTGACACGATTGATAACGGTACTCCGTGCTTAGCCACAACCTCTTTGATGAACAAGTTTGCTAACGTTTCTGATGAGATAGCCTCTCGTATGGGCAGAAAGTGAGCACTCTTGGTCAAACGGTCCACAATCACCCAGATGGTATCATGATGCTTAGCTATACGAGGTAGCTTAGTTATGAAATCCATGGTGATGTGTTCCCATTACCATTCAGGTATCTCTAGCGGTTGCATCTTTCCATAAGGCTTCTGATATTCGGCCTTGACTTGAACAGGTCAAGCACTTACTAACATAATCCACCATAACGTTTTTCATTCCTGGCCACCGGTAATCCCTTTTCAAATCTTGGTACATCTTTGTAGCTCCTGGATGAATCGAATATCTAGACTTATGAGCTTCGTCTAAGATTCGACCTCTAAGATCTCCATGGCGTGGGATCCACATACGGTCAAACCTAGTCTTAACACCATGAGTGTTTTCCATCAACTCATCTTGTTGGCCGTAAATTCTTTCCTTCTTGACTAACCCTTCATCTACCAACACTTCTGACTGCTCTTTGATGATTTCTTCGATAAGGCTTGAATTCATAATCAGCTGGTATGACTTCACTGTTGCAAGGACTCCTCATTCTTACGGCTTAACACGTCGGCGACTACATTAGCTTTACCAGGGTAGTACTTAATATCGCATTCGTAATTCTTTATCAACTCTAACCATCTCCTCTGCCTCATGTTTAGCTCTTTCTACTCGAAGAAGTACTTTAAACTTTTATGATCCGTGTAAATAGTACACTTAGTACCATACAGGTAATGCCTCCATATCTTTAAGGCATGCACTACTGCTGCTAGCTCTAAATCATGTGTCGGATAAGTACTCTCATGGACTTTCAATTGTCTAGACACGTAAGCTATCACCTTTCCTCGTTGCATCAGCACGCAACCTAACCCACGATGCGAAGCATCCGTACAAACAACCAAATCCTCGTCACCATTGGGTAAAGCAAGGATTGGAGCTTACGTGAGTCTCTCCTTTAACTCCTGAAAAGCCTCTTCCTGAAACTTACCCCAACTGAATAGTATAGACTTTCGATTCATACCGGTCAACGGTGCGGCTATCTTGGAGAAACCTTCGATGAATCTCCTATAGTAGCCAGCTAACCCTAGGAAGCTTCGTATATCAGTCGGATTCTGTGGAGTCTTTCAATTCGTTATAGCCTCAATCTTAGCTGGATCCATGGTAATCCCTTCAGGATTGATCACGTGACCTAGAAATTGCACTTCTCGCAACTAGAATGCGCATTTCGAAAAATTAGCATACAGCTTCTCTTTCTTCAGAGTTTCCAATACTTCTTTTAGATGCTCGGCATGGTCAGACTCGATCTTTGAATAAATCAGTATATCATCGATGAAGACGATAACTGACTTATCCAACATCGGCCGACACACCCTATTCATCATGTCCATAAATGTTGCATGAGCATTTGTTAGACCAAATGACATTACGAGGAACTCGTAGTGTCCATACCGCATCTGAAACGTTGTCTTAGGGATGTTTGCCTCTTTCACCTTCAACTGATGATAGCCTGATCTGAGATCTATCCGTGAGAACCAACTTGAAACTTTCAGTTGGTCAAACAGATCATCAATCCTTGGCAAAGGATATCTATTCTTTATCGTAAGCTTGTTCAACTCGTGATAGTCTATGCACATTCTCATACTTCCATCCTTCTTCTTCACGAACAACACCGGTGCGCCCCACGGGGAAACACTTGGCCTTATGAAACCTTTGTCGAGGAGTTCTTGCAATTGGGACATCAGTTCTTTCATCCAGGACGGTGCTAGACGGTAAGGCGCTTTCGCGACGGGCTGGGCTCCTGGTACTAGATCTATCTGAAATTCTATCTCTCGCTCCGGTGGCAACCCCGGAAGATCCTCAGGGAATACTTCTGGTTAGTCGCGCACGATAGGAACATCTTTCATTTCTTTCGTCTCGGCCGTAGCGTTGACAACATACACCAGGTAGGCACCACACCCTCGTCTTAATAACCCTTCGGCTTTTATCATTGAAATGACGTTAAGCTCTGAACTTTCCTTATCACCATAAACCGTCACCGCACTACCATCCAAGGATTTTAACTTTATTATCCTACTCTTACACACTATCTGAGCGTCATAAGCAGACAGCCAATCCATTCCCAAAACTGCATTGAACCCTCCCAAGGTCATAACATATAACGTAACAGGGAACTCACGCCCTTCTAACTCTATCTTACAATCCTTAACCATTTTCGTTATGTTAACTGAAAAGTCACTAGTGGTTTCAACGTTAAAGGTTTCAGACACTTGGCAACATTTCATTTTAGCTAGTTTACTAAATGCCATAGCTAAAAAACTCCTATTCACACCCGAATCATATAATACTGAAGCAGAAGTACCGTTTACTAAGAACGTACCAGTCACAACATCAGGAATCTACCTAGCTTGCTCCTGGGTAAGCATGTAGGCTCTAGTCCTCGGCCTTGCTTGGTCAGCATCTTTCTTCCCACTACCTCCAGCCTCACCATCGGTGCACTCTCTCGCCATATGGCATATCTTGCCACATTTGTAACATGCTGGCTTCGCACTACACTCATTGGCATAAGCCCTACCTTCCCACACTTATAACACGCATTAGACCCCATCCTGCATTCTCCACCATGAGCTTTTCCACATTTGTTACAAACATCAGAACTCTTACTCCACTTACACTCACCATCATGCATCTTTCCCTAGGTCTTACACGATCTCTTCTCCCACACTTTCTACTTCTTATCCTTGGAGTTCCACAACTGAGTACCAGGTCGTTTGACACTGAACCACTTCTTATCTTTCTTCTCTTCTTCCACCACGATATCATCCGCAGCCAGGTCTGCATAAACCATCTCTGCAAGTTCGACAGCAGAGTCAAAGGTAGCAGGTTTACTCGTCCTGACTAGCGTGCGGACTTTCTGTGGCAATCCCCTCACATAGCACTTAATTCTCTTAGCTTCAGTGTTGACCATATCGGGAACCAACCTAGACATTCGATTGAACTCGGTGGTGTACTCACGATGTGTCATCGTTCCAGCTTTCAAGTCCAGGAACTTCATCTCCGCCCTCTCAACCTTGGCGTCAGCACAAAATTTCTTCATAACTAGTTCTTTCAGATCCTCCCACTTCATAGCCTTGATTTCCTCCGGACTCTTCCTCTCCTCAACCGATTCCCACCAGTACATTGCTTCTTCACCGAACGACTGAGTAGCGTAACCCACAGCTTGGTCGGGACGGCACTCGCTAATGCGGATAATTTTATCCATAGCGGTTATCCACTGGAGAGTAGCGATTGCGTCTCCCAAACCAGTCAGCTTCGGCGGGTCACATCCTTTGAAGGACTTATAGTTGCACCCACCTCGGCCTCTTTTCCTGTCACCGGCTTTCACAGACTTAACCCTACTTGAGGCCTCTCTCTCTCTCTTATTCCTCATCTCTCCTACCATCACCACCCGCTCCTTCTGCAGTTCTTTCACGGCTTCCAGCAGACCCTCCAGGAGTCATATTCTTCACAGCAGTGGCTACAGCTTGAACAATAGCTTCTTGAATTGCGGGATCTAGTTGAACCCCTCGTTGTTGTTCGGGTCTCTTCCAGCTGCGCTTCCTTCATCTCTGGTGTTGGAAGTTGTCTCAACAGAAGGTTGTTGGGCACGACAAGGCCTACCACGTCGTCCAGTGCGACCTTCAGTTCTCACAATTCCTCCAGCTCCTACATTTCCTCCCGTTCCAGCCATCGTATTCTAAAATGGAAAACACATACGTCATCACTCAAGGAACTATTTAGTACAAGTATAGTAAGGCTGACAGGTAATAACATTGGCCAGCTGTGATTAGCTGATCACGTTACTTTCCGTGTCCTATACACTTCCCTTTATGAGTCTATTCGTGATGGTTCTAATTTCAAACAGTTAATCAAAGAAAGCAATCAATTAATCATATCCCTAACCTTCACTTACCCTTCCTTTAGCAATTAAGCTAACATTTACATTCATTATTTAACCATACACTTTACCTTTACTGAGCTTGCTTGAGTGACACATGGCATTCTTGGACTGGCATCTTCTTTCTTTTCTTACTTTATTCCTATTCTCTGTTCGAGTCTAAGTATGTAGGATGCTTAAATCTCTCAAACTTTGGTCTGATACCAACTTGTAAGGCCCCGTTACCGGTTTCCTACTTTGGACGTTGGATTACTCATAAACACAGTTCCAATTATCAAAGTTAATAAAAACATTTGCGGAATATAAAAACTTTCAATAAAACATACATATTAATCCATAACTTGTCTTAATTAAAAGTACTGTCTTTAAAATCAAAAACATTAATTAAAAACGTCTTAGGTCTTCAGATGCCAGACTCTTTATTCTTCTGCCATGTGCCCCCGCTCAAGCCAGCTGTCTCAATCTACTCGCCTATGTGCATACTAAAAGTCAGCTACGGTGAGTGAATTCTAGTTAATCATACAACATACAACATATTCATAAGTACACACTTTCATACGTACCCCATACTTTCGTTTATATATACTTACTTACTTACATAGTTACTCTTTTTCTTTCATATTCATACCTTACGTTATAAAGAGCATTTCGCCCTATAACCTTCGCATATATTATTAGGGTATGCAACCCTTTAACCTTCGCATATATTATAGAGGTATGCAACCCTTTAATCTTCGAATAAATTATTAGGGTATGCAACCCTTTAACCTTCACATAAATTATTAGGGTATGCAACCCTTTAACCTTTGCATAAATTATTAGGGTATGCAACCCTTTAACCTTCGCATAAATTGTTAGGGTATGCAACCCTTTAACCTTAACTTACCTTTCATTATCATTACCATCATCACAACCATACATTTAATATCATACATATCATAGTCGTGCATACTTCCTTATTCACATACATATAACATACATACTACACTATACTTGCCTTAACAATACGTGCAATACCCGAAGGTAGGACTGTTCAAAGGGTAAAACCCGACCCTTTTACCTAATACCCTACCCAGACCCTTTACCCTTTTAGGAAGAAACGTGGACCCGAGACCCTACCCTCTAACCAATAAAAGGGTCGGGTATAAATAAGGGTTTCAAGGGTCCAACCCTTTACCCTTTAAGACAATAATCACATCTCCTTTTTTTCTGCATTTACTAGTTGCATATCACATTAATGACTTTAGTATATGAATCCAGGAATAATTATACTTTCATTTAATAACATAGTAAAGTCTAATTTCGAAAGTTTATCAATCATTTGAATTGATGCAAACATTATTCACATTCACAAATTACTTGTAGAGAACAATTAAGTGATTTTCATATATATGTTTCCATTCAGTAGTATGACCCTTTATTTTAATTTTTCTTAGTAGTTTGAAATTTATGATGAGTCGTATATGATATACAAACCTCTCATAAATTTCATATTAATCGCGAATCTGATGTATATATTTCTAGTAAACGGGTCAAGGGTTTGAAAAAGCGTTGGACCCTTTCACCCTTTTACCCTTTGAGGTAAAATTTAAATACCCTTTACCCGACTCATATTATTTATCCGGGTCTAATTAAGGGTTTTAAGAGTCGGGTAACCGGGTTTCAAGGGTCCGACCCTTATCTTGCTCACCCCTACCCGAAGGTCGTTCACGTACTGTCAAGCATACATTCATAACTATCACATTCGACATTAAGACATACACATACCATTTAAGGTAAGTGTATTAACATTCACATTGAGTATGAACACAGCCCCGAAAACATAACAAGGAAATTGGGCTAGAAACTCACCTGGATTCTGTTCCTTTCTCCGTTTATCGCAATTCCCTTCTTTAATTGCGCTCTGCTAACTGTATATAGGTTTCACGTATCAATACTCGTCTGATCTAGTCTAATGGTCTAGTATTAGTTTTTCATTTACTTAGACTTTAAGCGAACTTAACATTAAGCGAACTTATCATTGGCGATGTTATATGTTAAGCGAACATAAGCCAGGCGAACTTATTTCACGCGTACTTGGTCAGCTGGCGAACTTGTTGATAGGCGAACTTAATAACAAGCGAAGTTATAGCCAGCGAACTTAGTATCTGGTGAACTTAACTATCAGGCGAAGTTCGTAGTAGGCTAACTGCTCAGCGGCGAGCTTGTTCGGCAGTGAAGTTATACAGCAAGCTTGCTGTAGCAAGTTGCTGCTATCAGGGTTCACTTTATCAACCAACACACGCGTTTCGCGGCCCTAATTCGCTTATTGTGGTTCGACCTTAGTCCCATCCATTCCCTAGACCGATTGCGGCCCAAATCTTGACTCGTTTGCAACTTAAAATATGAACCTTTAAGACTATACGTTTATTACTAGATCTAGGGTTCGTTTTAGACGAGCCGCATGTGTTTGCAGGTCCATTAAGTCCGTTTTTGCATCAAGTTTACATTTTTACGTTTCATTTACCCCGATTTGTTCTTGTTCTAAGCTTCAAGACTAAACGTATATAAAAACGAAAATTTTAAGGTAAAAGCCATACCTTTACGTATTCATTTGGTCTCGTTTGGCTTTGATTATGAACTCTAGATCTTGTATTTATCTTGTATAATAAGGATCTAATAACCAACTAGCGTTCGTTTGGTCTCGTTCCTCTCCTCTAGCTCGCGGTCGTGAAGGGTGGTATGTGTGTGTTTGGAGTGTGTAGAGATTAGGATGGAATGAAATGAGGATTTAGGGTTTTAGGGTGGTTTAAGAGGATATTTATATCCCCCAAGGCCCATGGACCTAAGGCCCATTACCCTTTAATCCATCTTACTTGATCTTTTCTTTATTTAGTATTAATAACTATTAACACACGATAATTGAACGCGACTTTCTTTATTTAATATTAGAATATTTTAGGATGTTACATACTAAAACATCATGTCATGTACACAAGTGGAGTTTGACAAAGATAAGTTATCTCACTTTAAAGATGAGACAATCCCTTAAATGACTAAGTGATATGTCCTTGATAAATTAGTAAGAATAACCTTTGTATTATACATAAAATACAAATTAAGATTAGTTGAGTTATAAAGGACTAACCTTGAATTACCATGTATTAACCCACACAACTCTTGAACAATTATAAAACTCATGTAATAACCACTCTAGAGTTTCTTAGAATATGTTATGTTGCACACTCACTTAACGAGTAATTAACCAACTTTAGTGGATGAACATCAACAATCCGTTTTCACAAGATTGTTGATAATTCCCATTCTGAAATGATTAATCGCTAATAATATTCCATTTAGGACATGTTAATATTAGGATTCACGTTTTTTATCCAACCAAACCCTTACAAGAATGACGTTTTCTCGACTTATCGTCAAGCTTCGAATCTTGGCGGCTCTTTTAAAGATTCTTAAGTTATTCCCCAAAACCTCACAAGAGTTCCCCAGCTTATCATCAAGCTCTGTATTTTGTGGTTGATTTTAAGGATTCCTAATTTATCAACCAAGTCCTCAAAAGAATAGCGATTTCTCAACTTATCATCAAGTTCGGGTCTTGGTGTCTATTTTAAGGTTCGCCAAGGCTATGCATGACTTGAAATTTCTCAGCTTATCGTCAAGCTTAGCATTTGGGGTATCTTTTAAGAGTATTTTAAGATTCCCACCATGTGATAATCGCAACATAACCATTGATTATTAAAAACCAATCACATGTTTTACTGTCATTATTAAACTTCAATGAAGAATCATTATAAAACGAGATGATACTATGAAAATCAGCTACTAAAAAGCATAATGATAAATGTTAAACTAATATATACAAACATAATCAAATGGAAACAATCTAACCAATTTGCATGACTAATCTTTGATGCTAAAGACATCTCCCAAAAGCTTAATCTCCTTAATCTTCAAGGGTTGGATGGATGATATTAATTCCTTTGTTAATGGTAGTGAAAAGAGGTGGTTAGAGAGGAGTGAATGTGTATTAAATGTTTCTCCAAGGTGTATTGAATGAAGAATAAGATCATTCAATTTATAGGCTGATCAGACCCTCAAGGCATGGCTGTGTTGTATGGGGCACGGTGATGTCTTCATTTTTGTCTAGCATCATTTATTTTTCTTTGCCAGATCGTATAGTTATGGGTTAACACGGACGCGTTAAGCAAGGCACGGCCGTTTTGAGTTCCACAGCAGTCCAAATTCCATCAGTTTTATCCTTTTCTCTTGTACTTTAAGGCATGGACGTGTCGAGAGTGCTCAAGGCCTCCGGGTGAGAGATTGTTGGGTTCGTAGGCCTTGTGTGGCCAGGTTTATTATATGAAGTCCATAGGACATACGGGTGTAGGGTGGCCAGACCTAAGCTCGGCCCTATCTAGATTTCTTTTTTAATAAGATACAAACTCTAGTACTATCTATATATATTTGAGGTTATGTACTTGTAATTTGTTGTCACTCAATAAAGAATATCTAGTTGCCACCCGTGGACGTATGTCAGTTTAGACCGAACCACGTTAAATCCACGTGTTCGTTTACTAGTTGAGTTGCTATGCGGAAAAATGGTCCCATTATTTTTAAGACGATAAAAACTTTATACAACCTTTAGTTTGATTATACCTTTAAAATAGGTCTTACAGTTTCCATTTCAATTTGTTCCAATACAATTTTAAAAAACATTATTAACATGTTTTAAACCAAACATGAGGTATCAAAAGTAATAATTTTCACATTCACAAAAGGTAAATTTGTTTAATCCAATCCGAGACCTTAACACAAGCTTCCTACTATGGAGCTTTACTTTGATACTTTCATATGTTATGAACAGACTTTAAATACTTGATGTCCTTACATCGTCTTATTTACTTGTTCACCAGATTGCCTCATCCAATGTCCTATCTACTTCTCGAGGAAATTATTTCCATGCTCCCATTCTCTAATCCCGAGCTAAGATGTGCAATTTATACCTAAGGCATTAAACATCATGATTTGTATTGGCCATACATAAAATGTATATAAACCAACATACTAGACACAAGCTTGCAATTTATAACTAAAATCCATATTCAAACCATGCCCAGCGTAGCATTCGTTGGGTTAGTGTTCATCTCCAGCATGCACACAGACGAATTTAGCATAGCGTTCCTACGCTGGTTGCAGGTCTGCAGCCCCACATTCCATTTCTTTCTGCATTTCCAACGAACCCAATTCTTTCGTACCTGATTCTAAACATTATAATCACATCAAATGACATTAAACACATGATACATAATGCAACCACTTTACAATCTATTAATATCGTAACTCAAGACCAATTACTTCCAATTCCATACATCAACATCCCATAATGACCATAACCTCTTTGTACTAAACAAACCTCTAGAACTACCACAAATGGGATACGAATCTCGTGAACCAAGATATGCGCATTCGTATTATTTCGTCAAAATTATTACTATCATGTCAATTTAGTTGTGTTGTTCACTACCAATATTAATCATCAATAATTATTATGACCCTTATGAACGCCAATGATTGTGTCAAATAAGTAACAAGCATTATTACAACTAACACTTAACACCATACAATTTCCAAACCCATAAATAGTGATCTTCAACAAATCTTTTTAACTACTTAAATTTCAATGACTGAAATAAATACACTAAACGCTAAAATGACCCCTATACACAATCATAGTGTAAAGTTTACATAATAATTAGAGTACTCAAGGCACTCACCTTTGCACATCAACTTGATTTTGATAGCAACTAGGATTCCTAGTTTGCCCACTGACTTGCAAACTTTTAACTAGTTTATAGAAACTAAATCATGTGCAGCCCTTCCTGTGCAGCTGTTTTCACCGAATGACTTTACCTACTAAATGACCATATTTTCTTTTTTTATCAAATTATGCATAATATAGACTCTACAACATTTCCAAGCGTATAAATAACACCCGAAACGGAAAGTCGGTTGATTTTATACAATTTTAACAAAACATCCTATAACCAGTGTAAAAGTTGCAAAAATCATGTTTATGCTTCCTCCTCAATTCGACCCAACCCTCCATTTTCAACTCTTTTTCATAACTCAAACCCAAAATTAACACTTGTATTATGTTAGAAACATCAAACCTAGTAATTATGAACCAAAAGATATTAAAATTCATTCAAAAATCATTTAGCCACATGCTCACTAAACTCATTCAAAAATCCCAATTACTAAGAACCCTAGTTTACGATGATTCATACCTGACTAAATAAACATTGAAAATGATGATTTCTATTTACATATAAACATAAATCATGAAGTTTATATACTAAACAACATCAATAAAACCCAATTCTATGGAATTTAAACTAAATCCACAAGTAAGCTTCAAGATGTATTCATGGTGATCGAGGAAGATGATAAAACTTACCAAAGTTTCTTGATAGAAATAGGCTGATTACGGTTAAAACCCTTGAATTCAAGCTCTAATTCTATACAAAAATCAAGTCTCGCGTCCTTCCTCTTCTTGTTCTACCCGTCAGACTTCACCATACATAACATGCACATCAAATAAATGATGATACGTGTAATTCCCAAGTATTTTTACACCTGCAACCCACTTTCAACCTTTTTGCAAACCAAGTCCTTCCACTTCTTTATTTGCTAAATATCAACTTAACTTAAGCTTTTGACATTTATACATAAGACACTAAAGATTTCACTATTATAATTCCACCAAACTTGTTATATATGGTTTATTATAAAACTTATTATAACTCTTATGTAAAATATAAAATTATATTTTACTTTAGCAATTAGATAATTCAATAATTTGGGATGTTATTGGATGTTATAGTTTGTGATGTGTTTAGCTAGATATTAGTTTGTTTTATTTAATTGGATTAGTGATTTTGTTAATAGAACCAACAAAATTATGTTTCTTAGTTATCACTTGAAGTTAAATTACACATATAATTCCCGTTGTACGAGAATGAGTCATAATTTTAAAGAATCTGAAACCGGAGTGGTCACTCCCTATTTTCACAACTCAAGTTTAATAAGTTACAAAGTGTTTTCACAATTCAAATTTTAAAATATCTTTTGAAATTTTTTTGTTTGTCCACGTTAATAGGTTTTACTTAAGTAATTCATAATTCAATAATAGCATTTTCCAAATATTCCTAGTGAAGGCACCCTTACTTGCTTGTAATAGTTACATGTGATTAAAATCCGATATTTAATTTGTTTTTTAATAGACAACAGAATCTACATCACAGCTCAAAAATGCAAGGGCTTAAGCATTAGTCGCGGCTGAATACATCTACCGTGACTTCAGTGGGACAAACAACGATGTGGACGTACTTGTACGGTCTAAAATATTAAAGAAATATATAAATATTTCAAACCATTTAATAGAGTTTGAGTAAGGTTTTATTAAACATATTTCTCAAATATTTTGTATTTAGATTTTATAGGTTTTAGGAAACAATGAACTAATGTGGAGTGATTTTACTAAAACTTGAGACCAACAAATAAATATTCATATGGATTTTATTATTATATTATCAACTATTTTTTAAAATAAAAATCTATATTTTAATATTATTATTTTACTCACTTTTATTAGTCAATTGAAAGAGAATAATCATATGGCAAATGTTAATTAGAAAAATGACGGATTATTACTTGGGCCATCCACTAATTGAATAGGCACAAGCCCAGATAGAAAGAATGAAGACAAAACGGCAAAAAAACGTCCTTTATGTTTGATTTGATTTTCAGTAGACGTATTTTATCGAAACAAATAGCAGAAGACAAAATTTATGTTTCAAATCTCTTTCATGTTTCGTCCTTTGGCACTAACTCAGTTAATTTTTTTTCTTAAATTTGGTCATGTGCAATTCACATGAGGGCAGTGTGGTCATTTTACCCTTTTAAGGACTATTTATGTAATTAGATTAAATATTCATCTTTTAGTAATAATGTTGGTGCATTTTGTGACCGTCGCTATGCAATTCTGATCAGCGGAAACGAAGTACGAAGTTAGAACAACTTCACCATAGGCGAAGTTATAACAACTTCGCCTATAACAACTTCGCCTACTGGCCCAAGCCCAAGCCCAAGCCCGCGAAGTTGTTTTGTCTATATATATGTGTCTTGTTTAGAGTTGGAAATCCAGAAAATTAGAGTATTGTGTGTTCAGTTCAAGTAGCTAGAGAGAAACAGAGAGGCAGAGTCGTGTGGGACGGCCCGAGGTAGAGCTCACCTCGGGTCGGCCGTGTCTTTGTTTTTGTTCGTTTTGTAACATGGTTTGATTATGATATAAAAGATTTGCAGATGTGTTTATCCCATTCGTGTGTTTGTTCGTGTATGTGTTTGTGTGTAATTGTGTTCTTCGTCTTCTACTCCATTAAACGAGTCTAGGAGGATTCCGCACTCCTAGACCTCGTGCGGATCTCGTATCGATCGGCGACGCCCCGCGGGAACCTACAAGTGGTATCAGAGCCTTAGGCTCTTATGCTATGGTTCGAGATCTGCGTTTTGGTGTTTTTGGCACGTTTCTGATGCGTTTTTGGCCGAACAGCCGCCGCAGGCGAAGTTATGGGGTTCAGGCGAAGTTGTCGCTTAAATTTTAGGGTTCAGGCGAAGTTAAGGAGGGGCGAAGTTGACTTTTAGGCGAAGTTAAAAAAAATAAAATAAAATAAAAATTGTTTGGAGTTTTCGTCTGTATGGCCAGGTGTACACGATTATTGTGAGACCGAAGACGTTGTTCCGTCAACGAGTGAAACTTGTTATCTCTTGGTCTTACGTGTGAACAAATACGTGTCAACTCTGGATATGGAGTTGAGGTTGTGAATGGGATATTGATTGAAACTGGATATTAACGCATATTTGGGTGTTTGTGGGCAAATGAAATTGTTGTTGTTCGAGGTTGACCAACTGAAGAAAGTCAAATTGAACTGAAGGTTTTCGTCATTACTGGATTGCGGTCAGAGCATATTATTTATGTTATTTTCAAGGCGTTCGAGAATTGGATCCTGAAACGTGATGCTTATTTATTAAAGTGAAAATTCTGGAACAAGTTGGATTTAATCGGGAATTAAAGTGTTTATGTTCTTGATCGTTATCCCTGGTGATTGAAGATGCTTCGGATTAATTAATGGTCATGTGTGTTAGATTCTGTCAAGGTGGTTTTGTTATGAAATTGATCACTTGATGTTGAGTAGTTGAAGATTAAACCTTATCGTATGCCGACGTGTTGGTGAAGTTGTGGAGGGAGCCCAACTTCACGTGTTGGTGAAGTTAGAAGAACTTCACGTGTTGTGAAGTCAGAAGGACTCACGTGATTGGTTGAGATGATCAATTAGGCACGGGGATGCATGCATTTCAAAGACCTCAATCTATATAGTCGGAGAAGCTTACACTAAAGGGGAGATCTGATATGGAAGACGCTGGGTGATTGGTAGATTTGTGAAGCTACAAGACAGTTTCAGACACGGCTGGTTGAAGAGCAAATAGAAGATCATCAGTTAAGAGGGAGTATGTTGGTGCATGTTTTGTAACAGATGATCTTTTGTGTTTGTTAGAATTGAGAGCAACGGTCAAAGGGGAGTCTGTTGGTGCATTTTGTGACCGTCGCTATGCAATTCTGATCAGCGGAAACGAAGTACGAAGTTAGAACAACTTCACCATAGGCGAAGTTAGAACAACTTCGCCATAGGCGAAGTTGTAACAACTTCTGCCATAGGCGAAGTTAGAACAACTTCGCCATAGGCGAAGTTATAACAACTTCGCCTACTGGCCCAAGCCCAAGCCCGCGAAGTTGTTTTGTCTATATATATATGTGTCTTGTTTAGAGTTGGGAATCCAGAAAATTAGAGTATTGTGTGTTCAGTTCAAGTAGCTAGAGAGAAACAGAGAGGCAGAGTCGTGTGGGACGACCCGAGGTAGAGCTCACCTCGGGTCGGCCGTGTCTTTGTTTTTGTTCGTTTTGTAACATGGTTTGGTTATAATATAAAAGATCTGTAGATGTGTTTATCCCATTCGTGTGTTTGTTCGTGTATGTGTTTGTGTGTAATTGTGTTCTTCGTCTTCTACACCATTAAACGAGTCTAGGAGGATTCCGCACTCCTAGACCTCATGCGGATCTCGTATCGATCGGCGACGCCCCGCGGGAACCTACAAATAATTATCTTCTTCATCACCATCCAACCCATCACCCACCATTCAACACCATCAACTCCGGCCACCACCATCCCATCAACTCCGACCACTACCACCAACTCCAGCCAACACCACCATGTATATGCTTTCAACAAATCATTTACAACCCAACACTCTCACAGTCTCACGCCGCCACCACTGTCGTTAACATCACCCACCTCTTATCCCCATACCCAGACTTCTCCGACTTAAGATATTTATTTATTCTCTTCCCTCTCTCTCTCTCTCACTCCCTTACTTTTCTGCAATTCATCACCACCATTAAACAAATAGCAGAAGACAAAATTTATGTTTCAAATCTCTTTCACGTTTCGTCCTTAGGCACTAACTCGGTTATTTTTTTTTGTTAAATTTGGTCATGTGCAATGCACATGAGGGCAGTGTGGTCATTTTACCCTTTTAAGGACTATTTTTGTAATTAGATTAAAGATTCATCTTTTAGTAATAATCATCTTCTTCATCACCATCCAACCCATCACCCACCATTCAACACCATCAACTACGGCCACCACCAACTCTGGCCACCACCATCCCATCAACTCCGACCACTACCACCAACTCCGACCAACACCACCATGTATATGCTTTCAACAAATCATTCACAACCCAACACTCTCACAGTCTCACGCCACCACCACTGTCGTTGTTAACATCACCCACCTCTTATCCCTATACCCAGACTTCTCCGACTTAAGATATTTATTTATTCTCTTCCCTCTCTCTCTCACTCCCTTACTTTTCTGCAATTCATCACCACCATTAAACAAACACGAAAACCTAACAAACACCGAAACCGCACCTACCACTAAGATCACCAAACTACCACCACCAGTGTTGGGCCGCTGAACCCACCGGAAAAAATAGTTTAATGAAGTCCGGTCGAAGCTCCTCTAGTATCAATCGGACACCAATTTAATATAAGTAAAACATAAATATACTCGGCTTTACATTATGAACAAAATCCCTATTGTATGGAGTATAATTTTGAAGCGAAATTGATAATAATTTATAGTTTTTAATCGGAAGTTGCAATTGCAGGTGGAGTGGTAAGCTCCGGGTTATTTTAATCGCGTATTGTATAGTTGGTGGTAACTGTGGGCAGTAGTGTTGACTCCGGTGGAAAGAGATAGAATGTGGAGATGAACAATGGTCGTTGTTGGCGGCGTTGGTTGCAGTGGTTGTCGACGACGGCGCCACCAGATCTAAGCAATTTTCGGAGTGGTGTGTGGTTGTAAATGGTGGGCGTAGACAAAGATGGTGATGGATAGAGTTGGAGATGAACAGATTAGATGAGGATGAGAGAGGGGGAGAGTTTTATATGTTGTTTTATTTTTCTAGTTTTCATTGTTATATAAATTGTAAAATTACAAAAGTACCCTCATGTGCAAGCCACATGTCAAGATTTAACGGAAAAAACTAACGTGGTTAGTGACAAAGGACATAACGTGAAATGGATTTGAAACCTGTAGTTTGCTTTCTGCTATTTCTTTTGCTAAATGACGTCCATTGAAAATACGATCATACATAAATGACGTCTTTTGCTATTTTGTCAAGAAAGAAGAAGCCCACGAGAAAGGTATCTATGTGGGGTTCGTTATTAATAGAGAAGACCAAAAGAGGTATGGTTTGTTTATTATAATTGTGTCAAACGCCAAGGATAAAAACAGGAGTTCGGCGACTTCTAAAAAGAAGAATCCGAACACTATTGTTAAAGGAATTTATGGAAAAAAAAAATTATAGAGCATTTGGGAATAACATCTATTCATCTAAACATTGTTTTTTGGTTCAAATTTTTTGTTTTGATTCATTTGTCATCATGAGTAGTTAATTTTATTGAACTACCTAGTTATGATGATTATTGACATGGACAATTTATCAATTTTGACTAATTGCATGACTTTATTACTATTGAAAAGCTTTATTTAACTTAATTTTGATTGGGTTAAACTTTTGATTGTATATGATTATTTAAGTACCATTCCAGATGTTACTTTGATTGACGGATTGTGTACTGTTCGGTAAGGGTTTTGCGTATAGGCCAGTGTCTTTGATCTGTTTGGAGTTAGTGTTTCCGTAGGAGTCGTGTCACTTGTGTGATTGATTATTAGAATTCAGTTGGTTCACCTCCCTTGCAACCGATAGGTACTAGGGTGTTGATTTGTCTTATATCTTTATTATGTTAGGTTATAATTGCACGAGAGTGAGTTTTGGTCTATCTATTTAGAATTGCGAGTGGATATGGGTCCTAGATCGGGTTAGGTAATGTTAACCCTTTATCCCGAGAGTTTCTAGTAACAACTTTACATGGGTCCAGTGTCATTGAGAACGAGAGGTGATGCATCATTGGGGTATATTAGTAATCTTTATCCTGGTGCATTTTTTCGATCTTCTTGAGTTTGTTAGGGTTAGCTAGTGAGACCGAGATATGATCTAGCCAGCTGTACCATGTCTTAGTTGGTCTATCTTTAGAATCGGATGTCATGTGATTAAATATCCAATGAATAGTTAAACTGTATAATAGGATTCCTAGCCTATGTAGTCGATTCTCCATTCTTGGTATTTTCGTGTGTTTGTTCGTGTTAGTTTGAGTTTTCATTTAGTTTTCATACATCTAGTTATTTATTTAGCAAATTTTGTGTTCCACATTTTTTAGGTTGACCGATAATAATCCCACCTCAGAGGATTGCTACCACTAGTCCCACATTTAACACTATTTGTTTTCATTGGCCCCCCATTAAAAAAAGTTAACTCTGTTAACTTTTTTACTAATTTTCAAACTAATGTCTTAGGGATTTTTATTGAGTGAAGGATACGAGTCGATTGATATAAAACTTATCACGCAAAACCTGCTACAAATGGTTTCATTTTTGTTAATTGTAAGTTTAAACACCAAAATTGAAGAACCGTTTCATCATTTGGAGCACCGTTTCAAGATAAGGTTTTCATCAATTGATTCGTACCCTCTTTTCAATTAAAGCCTTAAAACGTCAGTTTGAAATCTGGAAAAAACCTAGCGGAGTTAAGTTGTTTTAATAGAGGTCAAATGAAAACAAATAGTGAGAAAGGTGGGACCAGTGATAGCAACTTGTTGAAGTGGAAATATTATCGACCAACCTAAAAAGGTGGGATTAATAAAATCCAATTTTCCTTAATTTATTTTAATAGAAGTTTAGTATTGAGAGAGGTCTTGTGTATCCACATATTCGATATCCAAATTTGTTAGAGATGTCTTGTGTATCCACATATTCGATATCCAAATTTTTTGTTAATTTACTATATTACGATCATGCAAGCATCGTTTTGGCTGTTTATATTCATGCTAGATACATGCATTGTATTTAATTATTCGTATACTTTTCATGTACACTTACCATGTTTGGAGTCAGTGACCTAGAAACTACATCTCCATGCCCTGGGATAGTGGTATGATCTTCCTATATACCATTAAAGATTTGGTTTCTTACCCTTCAAAGTTTCATAGGGTGTACAACCCTTCAAAGGTTTTGTTTAGAGTATAGATAGTGGCATGATCTTCCTATATACCGTTAAAGATTTGGTTTCTTACCCTTCAAAGTTTCATAGGGTGTCCAAGCCTTCAAAGGTTTTGTTAAGAGTCTATTAAGGATGTAAACGTAATGTCTCACACCTTCTCCCGTTCTCCCCATAAGTTTTGAGACATATTCATTACCATTAACAAACTTCTGGTCATGTTTATCACAAATCTAATTCTTCTCTCTACCATGCTAATTTGATGAGGAGATAGGGAGCAGTCAATTATCTTACCATTCCCTTTTTTTTCACAAAATTGGTTATATTCTAGACATGTAAATTCCTCTCCACGATCAGACCTAAGTGCCTTTAATCTAAACCCATACCCACTTTCTACCTTTACCTTAAACCCTTAAAACATCATATGCCTGATTTTTACTCTTTTAAGCATATAACACCACATAAATCTAGTACAATCATCTATTATAAGCGTAAATTAATTATTACCAGCAAGTGTTGCGGGAAATATTGGCCCACATAGACCAACTAAGACAAATATCGTGGTTTCTTCTACTCTATATGAGGATTGTGCAGGGAATGTTCTTGAATGCTTCCTAGCCAAGACCTGACATACTTGTGAATGATGGTTGATATAGGGTACACCAGTCACCATCTTCTTACTGGTTTTTAAGAGATTCAAAGTTTGCATGCTACAAGCGATGATGCCACTGATGTGTTGTAAAACACATTGACTTTCCGTAGCATTTTTATCATGTTTTAATTGTTTTTAGTTTAATTATTAAGTCTTTTTGGTTTGTTTATGATTGATTTTACAAAGTTGAATGTTTACTTGTAGGTTGTGAAGTTTAGTGGAAAAAAGAGGCAATTTGGAAGAGTTTAGAGGCCTTTTTGGTCAAAGTTTTAAAGTTTAAGCAAGGCCCGGTCCAAGCCCACTAATTAAAAGCCTTATAATATATTATATTAAGATAATATCACAATTAATCAGCCATAACTTCTGCACTAAACCCGAAATTGAAAAACCCTAACTTTGGCAGCCACAATTCCGATCGCAGCAGGAAGAAAGAAAGAAAAAAAAAAGGAAAACCGGCGGCTGTTGGTGGCTGTTGCTGGTGTTGGCGGCTGGAGAAGGAAGAAGGAGTCTTGGGCAGCTGCTAGGGTCATCAAACATCCAAAGATCTCAGCCATATTGCTTAGTATACATTCTTAAACTTTGTTTATCTTTCAATAACCCTAACTTGGATTGATTTGGTCTTTTTAATTGAATTATTTTGCAATTGTTTGATTGATAGACTTGTTATTGATTGAGTTTTGATATTAAATGAGTTTTATAATGTTTATGATGATGTTTGTGATGTTTTTATTAAGTATGTGTGGCTGTCCAAAAGTGATGAGTGGCTAAACTAGTTTGTTCTACCTAGGATAGATGATTGTTGAATGGTTTTAACTTGTTTAATGGATTGTTAATGTTCAAGACTTAAATTATTAATGTAAAGTTTAATTAAACCATGAATTAAATTGTGTGTGATGGCTGTGTTTTGTTTGTAATTACTTATAATCCTCTTGCATTCGTTAATTGAATCGGTTTTGGTTAATTGATTGCGTGTTAAGCTCTTTACTTGGTGTTTTGGGTTTATTTGCGGGGTGATCAACCGTAGGGATAAGTGGGTAATATATCATATAAAATCAGTTAGAATACACCTTCTTTGAGACCGAGAGGTGATAAGGAGTAACATTGTCTCGTTGCTTTTACTTGTTAGAATTAAGACCGCGCGAGAGCGGGTTTTGTCTTGTCAAGTTTGAGTGTTTACGTGCAATTAGTTGGTTTAATTTGGGTTGTGTTAAATTGTTCCTCTATTCTTGGTTGCGTAGCATTCGTCTCCATTAGGATAGTGTGTCGAGGAGACCGAGAGGAGAGTCGTCATTTGAACACGTTAATAATTGTTTGTCCGGTTTGTTCTTTAAAATCAATTAAAATAAGTTAGATATTGTTAGAGAGACTGAGAGGTAATTTAACTTTCTTAAACGAGTTTTGGTTGTGTCATCTTTTATAACCGGTGTCTTGAATATTTTCAATCCGTTGTCTTGTTATTTCTATCAACATGATTCATTCCTAGGTAGACGTTTTTATTCATTGAATTTAAATCAAAGTTTTCTTAAAGTATTTTGTTAACAGTTTTCTTTTAATTAAGTTAAGTAGTTAAATAAAATCTTAAAAATCAAATAAATATTATTTTGGTAAGTCTTAATTAGAGTTTCGTAAGTAAAAACGTTTTCACGTGTCTTTGAGTTCGACATCCGGACTTCCTTGAAGCTATACTATTTATGATCGGTACACTTGCCGGTTTTGTGTGGTTTCTATAGGATTTTCGTTTTTATAAATTTAAAGCTTAATTGTGATTCGTTCTTTATTTATATTATACATTTTCACACATCAGCCACACCCATGGTTCACTATATACCTGAGCATAAAAAAATTTGGAGACCCAATCTTTAGCTTTGCCTTATACAATCTATTTACAGATTCAGGGACTTTCGTACAAGAGTACAAAAATGATAGAGCAACCCCCATAACTTTAAAACTAAAACAAACTAGACTCAAACTTTGGAATCACAATTTTAATCTTCCGACCAGTGTTATAAAAACCGGTATTTTACTCGTACCGGATTCGACTAAAAAAATGGTACAACCGGTTGAATCGAGTTGTATCGGAAGCTTCAACCGGGTTATATAGTTTACCTTGTAATTTCATATAAATGCACCTTTAGCTAAAAAAAACATGATTCCATATAAAATATCATCCAAAAGTTAATCCATATTCAAAAAATAATACCAAAGTACTTGATTTTTAAACAAAACCAATTTTAAGAGATATCACAATGTGTAAGTGTAATCAACTAACTACTACATCTAACAATACTATTAAAGCAATACATATTGTCCACATGTCATTCAACTAGCATCTCCACATCAATTGTCCACATGTCATTCAAATAGCTTCTCTACATCAATGCCAAGTCATCTATTTCCTTTCCTATCTTGTATATTATTAAATCAAAAATGATGTTAATGATGGGAATCGAACCCTGGCACAATCCCGAGATGGAAACTTAACAAATGCAACAATAGCCAACCAACCAAGGACTACTGATGTTCAATTAGTTGAAATACAAATCTAACAATACTATTAAATCAATACATATGCTCCTTCATTTCTCTTTCAACCCATTTAGAATATATCTACTCTCTGCTTTCTCTCCCTAGGAACCGTAGCTATATTCTCTTCCCTTTGTCTCCCACGTATCGATCTTTGTCGCCAACATCAAATCGATTTCAGGTGTGATTCCATCTAATCTCCATCTAATCGGTATATTTTTAAATTGATTTATGGTTAAAGGCCTGATTTTGAATTTCATTTGTTAATCGAATTAGGGTTTCTCTTGGATCTAAACAACATTGCTCATAGATTGCCCTTCAATCCAAACAAGATCAAATTGATTAACCTTTAGCTGTTAGGTATAACTGAATATTATGTTTCATTATTGGCGACGGTTTCAGTTTTCGTTTTATATTTGTGACGTTGATTTTCTAGCAAATCGATTCCTTTTAATATTTATGTCGGAATCGAATTTTGTATGGAGTTCGTTTGAACAATTATCACGATTACTGTTTTTCTGACCCTTAAATTACAATATTAATGTTGATGAGCTCAAATAATTGTATTGTTGATTACCTAGCCACTAGAGAGTTATTGCATTGTTGCAAGTATGGGGTTTTTCTTGAAATTTTTGGCAGTTTTATACCAATTTGCAGGTTGAAGTAATGCATCTTATAACTTTTATATGAATTGGTGTAGTTTATTACAAACACTTTTGGCTTTTATTATGAAATATTTGTTGAATTTAGGTCAAGTAGATAATTTTAGGTAATACACAAGTGTGGTCTTCAAATGTTAATCACACAAGATTAGTTTTCTTGATTGTTTTCATATGTGTCGTTAACTTGAAATTCGAGAATTTTGGTAGAGATTGAGATTCTTTAGGCTGTTATATCTACCCTAACAACAACAATTGAATTTCTCTATTACTAATATATGTTTTTAGTTACTTTACTTATTTTTCTTAATTTCATTTTTGCTTCTTACCGCATTTGCCATATCTGTTTATTAAATTTTTAATGGAGGTAATCATTTTGTTTGTTTGGTTGTTTCTTCATATATGTTCACTTTAGTATATTAACATATATATATATATATATATATATATATATATATTTCAATCAATATGGACATTAAATTATAAGATTAATGTAGAATTTAAATTATTATTATCATCTTTTAAAACAGTTGACTTTACATGTATATATAGTTTCAAATTCAAACAATTAATAAAACTTTTTGAAAATAAATGTTTATAACTTCAAAGTCTTATTTTAGCAAAAATCTCGGTTTACGCTTTACAAGTTTTTGTTAATATAAACATTAATTTAAAACGGTTTGACTAAAGATTAAATATATTCTAAAAATAGAATTAAAACTGTTTATTTCATTTAGTTACAATTATGTATAGTAATCCTAAAATTAAAAACCTTCAAAAATCAAAACAACTTCTATATTTATCAAACAATTAGCAAAAATAAAACACGGTTACCTCCCTATATATAACACTGCAGTATCACAAGTTCACAACACATTTTCACCACAAGTTATTTTCATTCCATCTGAAAATGCGTTAATGTAAGTATATAGCTATTTAAATCATTATTTTATTTGTCATATATGCTATTTATTGATGTTGTCTTTTATTCTTAAAGGTGAATAATGTTCTAATTTTTTTGTAAACACTGTTGTAATCTTTACAAGCAGCGTCAAGGGAGCAACAAAAGATAACGATGTTGAGTGAACTCAATGTTCTTATGAACGACTATATCTTGAAGGTGCGTATAATGAAGTTATGGTATTTAAAGGATAACAAACCCAATGAAAATGGTCCATTGAGAATATCTTAATCGATGAATAGGTAATTTATTAGTAACCCAAATATATTTTTATTTACACATTAGTTGTTATTTATGCTTATTGCTTGATTTAAAAAATATTTATTAAGTAATTATAAGGTTTTATTTGTACAACAATTGTTACTTATCTTTCCGTTATGTCTAATATATGGAAATCAAATACAAAAGATTAACCTTGGTTGCAATGTAGGTTGTAAATGATATGCTATTGGTTAAGTGGACTTGGATTACAATGGAACAAAGGTGACACTGTAACAAAAGAAGATAACAAGGTGTGGCCTTTGTTTATAAGTTATTTTTCTTTGTCATACCTTTTGTATTTATGTGTTTGCTTTTGGTATCGTGTAGTTACTTTTAGTATGTTTAAAAAGTTATTTTGTTTTATGTAAAACTAACGGTTTTTACTATCACCCGATACATTATGGGGCTCTTATGTTAGTTGCTCTTAGTTTGAAAAATTATGATGACCATGATCACTTTTGTAGAGAAAATTTTAAATAAAAATGTTAATTTTGTAAAAAAAATCCATTAAGAAGCATTTAATGGGTTAATTAGCAGCTAAGTGATTTTGGAGATTGCATTCAAGTAAATTTGAACTACTTTTAACATGTTTTCTGGGTAGTTTAGGTTTGTTTGCAGGTGAAGGGAAATATGTATTTTGAAAGTAAGGGTTTTTAGGTATTTTCTAAAGCACAAGTAATTTGAGAATACGGGTCACTGTCAAGGTTACAAGTTATAAGTTTAGATGTTAAATTGACCTAACATTTTCTTCTAAAAATCATTTTTATACACATAAAATGTATAATAATATCGGCATAAATCAAACACCAAGGTTTTGTTTGCAAATTATAATTTATAATTAAGACAGAATTACAAATTTTGTCATTTAAACAAAGCCAATTTACGGTTCGTGTCCTTTATTTAGTTTCTTTGCAGGCGGTATGCTTTAAACTTTTTTTTCTACACGTTATGTCCTTTACGCTAACTGGGTTAGAAAACTCAGTTAAATACCCTCACGTGAGGCGCATGTGAGGGCATATTGGTCTTTTCGTCTACACTTGCAACTTCATCTTCTTCTTCTTCATTTTGCAGATCTCAATCAAAACCCTAAAATCCACCACCTAATCATCTTTAACAAAAAAAAACCCATTTTCCCCATGTTTCAATTATTCTGAAAGTTGTATACAAAGTCTGTAGGAGCACGGTGGCGGGGATGTCGGAGAACAACGCGGAAACGTCTTCTGTACGGTAGATCTTTAGACCGACGGAAACCGAACCGGTGGCCGGCGCCGTGACCGGCGACGGCGACGGCATTGTAACACCGCCGTTGTAGGAGAAAGCAGGACGGGGGCTAGGGTTAGGGTTTGGAACAGAAACAGGTGCTGATTCGCCTTATAATTGCATACGTACTTTGATGAGATCGAGATGATGAGTTGAGCATCTAGCAACAATGGAGACGATTCCGCCTTCAACGAATCCCTTAACGCCCATGGTAAGTATCATCAAAATTTGCTACTAAGAAATTGAATTGCATAAAAGAATTGAGTAATAAGATAATAATATAATGAATTAGGAGGACCAGTTGGGGGATAAGTCACTGGAAACAAGGAGATGGTGGAAGGCTATTGAAGAAGAATGAGGAATGATGGATCTTGACTGTTTAAAGTATGAGAAATGAGGAATGGTGGAAACATAATTACGGTGGAAACATATTATCTTGACTGTACATTAGTGCTAAAATGATATATATTATTGAAGAAGAAGAAGAAGAAGAAGAAGAAGATGAAGTTGCAGGTGTAGATGAAAAGACCAATATGTCCTCACATGCGTCTCACGTGAGGGTATTTAACTGAGTTTTTCTAAACCAGTTAGCGTAAAGGACATAACGTGTAGAAAAAAAAAGTTTAAAGTACACCGCCTGCAAAGAAACTAAATAAAGGACACGAACTGTAAATTGGCTTTGTTTAAAGAACAAAATTTGTAATTCTGTCTATAATTAATAATGTATAAATATATCAAAAACTTATTATAAAAGTCATAAATAAAAAATCATTATAAAATATGACTCAATTTACGTATTACATGTAATATTTTTTTTACTTTTATTGTAACTTTCATCCGTGTGTAACACGGGCTTTCATTATTAAACGTGTTATTATTTTAATGGTATATTTAATTTGGATGCTATTGTTTTATTATATTTTCAGGTGGTAAAGCAAAATGAGTTTCTTTTGGTATAATGTTTGAAGAAGTTGATGGTGGTTTAATATGAAAGAACATGTTTATGTCTTTTGTTAATGTTTTTTGGTTGTTCGATGTACCTTAACTTATTGTAACGTTTAACTTTTAATATCTAGACAATGTAAATGGTTAACGTTTTGGTCTAAAAGTTTGAAGAAGTTTTTTGTTACTTGAATTTGTTGTTTAAATTTATTATGTTTGTTGACATGTTTTTTCACCCGTGTGTAACACGGGCTATACCCTAGTTAAGATAATAAAGCCATTAATAAAATCATACATGCGGAATTATAAGTCAGAAAGTTGTTTCTACTTTCTACTTAGTTTGGATGTTAAATCAGTTAATCACACAATATGGTATAGAAAATTAGAAAACAACCTTGATATTGAAGCTTCAATAGCAAATTACCAGTTCTTATATAATCAATTCTGCACTTTTTTTAAAACTGGTTCTTGTATAATTAGATTAGCAATCCGATTGTGAATTGTGAGTGAAAGGTCGTAGGGTAATGTTTACTTACGCTAGATTAATTATAAATGTAAAAAAATGGGTCTGGCACAAAACAAATCATGTGGGCTTTTAAACCGGTTTAACGGTATAAACCGGTTTTTTATGAAAATCGATCGGTCGTTGTCCCATAAAACCACTCAATTAAACCGGGTATAAAATGTCGGGCTGTTCACCGAAATCTGGTTCAATTGAACCAGCCGGTTTTTAAAACATTGTTTCCAACAATCTGTCCATGCCATGGGATAGAGGTATGATCTGCCTATATACCACCTTCCCCAAACCCTACCAATTGCCTTGCTACGTGTGAAATTTTACCGGGATGTTATTGTATATATTTAAAATAAATCTAGTATAATTTATACATCTAACCAAAATAAGTTTGATTATAGAAATATTTGGTTGGGGTATCACCAAGGGCATCACCAAAGTAAAGTTTTTAGATGGTGTTTTTGTATACATACATGACACTTAGCCCACAAAAAGTGCATTCTTCACCACCTCAAAGTTTCTCTCTTCTAAAAACCATTGCTTTTAGACCGGTCGGTCCGACCAGTTCAACCAGGGTTCGATAGTATAGCCGGTCCGAACTAGCCGATTCACTTGTTAGTTTTGAAAGGAAAGCAAAATTGGGATAAAAAGCCAATGCTGCCCCAAAGAATCGAACGAAAGACTTTCTTTTTGAAAGGATGTGTAAAACCAATTGAGCTAACAACTTTTTTATTCATTATAATCATATTTTTTAATTATATTACCTAAATCTGGAGTTATTAATACGAATAATTATGTATATGTAAACTAATCACAATAATTAGTATAAGAAATACTTAATTTAGCAATGTTGGACTATTAATATGTTTATAACTTCATTATTGTTTTTTTTTAATTAAATTTCCTAAACATCTTGAATGTTTGTTATATTTTATATTTTATGTAATTTCTAATAAATTATAGCGTTAATCCGGTTCTTAAAACCGGGACGATCGGTTCAACCAGTCCGACCAATAAACCAGTTTCGTGTCTGATTTGGTTAAGAAAATATTGCTAAAGCCTTGTATGAATGTCAAATTGTAAAGTAGATAATAGATAAAACAATAATAAATAACTACTTTAAAGTACCATTTAAAATTGATGTAATGTAATTTCAAAGATGTTATTTTATATTGAAAATAATGGGCAGCTAACGGTGGTGGATCTAGAAAATTTAGCCAGTGGGTGTAAAAAAAGTTCAACCACAACTCGTCAATTCAAACTAAAAAAAGTCAAACCAAAATGGGTCGGGTAAAACCGAAACGGGTTGAGTAAAAAATTTATATTAAACAAATTACGTACAGAAATGTAAACAATAAATTTCATTAAAGATAAACAAAATACATATTACAATTGATCTCTACGTGATTTCATCTTTTGAAAACAGTCAATTACAACTTCATTCGTAACACTTAAAAGTGCTTCTTTTTCAACACTAGATGAACCAAAGGGTTTTTGTTATTATGATTGATGATTATAGAGATACAAGATAGCCCATTATATAGGGAACAAAGTTACATATTACTACCATCTAAAGATATAAAATACATTAAACGTTCTAACAGTTCCCCACAAGCTAAGGGCGGGGAACGACCTGAAGCTTGGACTGTATAAGCAGAAAACGTTGTGACGGTAGAGGCTTTGTGAAGATGTCAGTTATTTGATCACCTATGGATATAAACTGAACATTTAGTTTGCCTTGAACCACCTTTTCTCTGACAAAGTGAAAGTCAAATTCAATGTGTTTTGTTCGTGCATGAAAGACGAGATTGGCAGAAAGATAGGTAGCACCCAGATTGTCGCACCACAGTGTGGGTGTGATTTTAGTTTTAATACCAAGCTCATGTAGAAGAGCTTCTAACCAAATTATTTCTGTTACCGTTTCTGCAAGAGCTTTATATTCTGATTCAGTAGAGGAACGAGAGACCGTACGTAGTTTGCGGGCGGTCCACGAGATAAGATTGTGTCCCAAATATATAGCGAACCCCCCCCCAATGGACCGACAGTCATCCGGACAGCCGGCCCAGTCGGCATCAGAATAAGCTTGAAGAGAGGTTGGTAAGTGAGCATCTATGAAAGCATGGAGAGTAGAGACCGAATCATGACAAATGAAGAGACCGTACCCAGATGTGTCCTTTAAGTAGAGCATAATTCGTTTTACTGCAGCCCAATGGTTTTCAGTTGGAGCATGCATAAACTGACAAACCTTATTAACAGCAAAAGTGATGTCGGGGCGCGAAAGAGTGACATACTGCAAAGCGCCAATAGTTTGGCGGTACTTGACTGCATCAGGAAGCAATGGGCTGTCATTGAGGGCCAAGATCTGGGAAGCACTCATCGGAGAAGAAACACATTTACACTCTGAAAGGCCTGATCGTTTAAGAAGAACCAAAATGTATTTCCTTTGAGATAGGAGAATATTGTTACCGTGTGGAACAATTTCAATGCCCAAAAAGTAGTTTAATGCGCCGTGATCTTTAACGGAAAAAGTGGAACCAAGCCGATGAATTATGTTGTTAATAGCCAGATCGTTGTTGCCCGTGATGATGATATCATTAACATAAACAAGAACATAAACAAGCGTGCCACCATTCTTTAAAATAAAAAGATATGGGTCAGTTTTAGACCCATGAAAACCGAGTTGGTGAAGAGTAGTAGACAAGCGATGAAACCAAGCTCTTGGTGCTTGTTTGAGGCCATACAATGACTTGTGAAGAAGACACACATGATTAGGCCGTGTGCAATCAGTAAAGCCAGGTGGCTGCCGAATGTAAACTGTTTCAGTTAAATCACCATGTAGGAAGGCATTTTGTACATCTAACTGTCGAAGGGACCATTTGTTTGTGACAGCAAGAGACAATACTACACGAATGGTTGTTGACTTTATAACCGGGCTGAATGTCTTATGAAAATCAACACCAGGTTGTTGCCTAAAACCTTTGGCAACAAGTCGGGCTTTATAACGGGTTACCTTGCCAGCGGCATCCTTCTTTAACCTGTATACCCATTTGCAATCAATAAGATTAGTGTTTTTTACATAGGGTACGAGTGACCATGTCCTGTTCTTAACAAGAGCATCCATCTCGTCAATGACTTGACGCCACTCAGGAGATTTGTTAGCGACGGTAAACAATGTAGGCTCAGTTAGGAGATTGGGAGCAACTGAGCTGTGATAGGATGAGGGATTATATGGTGTGGTCCGTTTGGGATTAGGCCGAAGATTGGCGGGTCGAGAGCAAGTAAGTGGTGGTGGTGGTGGTGGTGGTGGTGGGGTTGGTGATGGGCTTGGTGTAGTTGGAGACGGTGGGGTTATTGAAGCAGCATAAGTAGGATCAGATTGAGGTTCAGTTGAGGCAGGTTCGTAGGAAGGTTTGGTTGAGGCAGGTTCGGAGGGAGGTTTAGTTGAGGCAGGTTCGGAGGGAGGTTTAGTGTTACATACAGATTCTATGGTGGGAAAACTAGTAGGGAAAGAGGAGATATATGGATCAGTAGGTTTAGGAGGTGATGGTGAAGTGGACAGTTGAAATGGTAAAATCTCCTCATTGAAACAAACATGTCTAGCGATAGAAACACGCTCGGTGGCCAGATCCAAACACCGATAACCATGCTGAAATGGACTATATCCAAGGAAGACACATGGAGTGGATCGAAAGTCCATCTTGTGTCGATTATAAGGACGAAGGTATGGAAAACATTAGCATCCAAAGACATGGAGAAACGAGTAATCCGGGCGTCATTTAAAAACATGTTCAAAGGGGGATTTGTTGGAAGAGACCGAGATGGAAGACGGTTAATAAATAAACCGTTGTTTCAAAGGCGAAGTTCCAAAAACGTTGTGGGAGGTTAGAATGAGCAAGAAGGGTAAGTCCCGTTTCCACAACGTGACATTGTCGACGCTCTACCACACCATTTTTTTCACTAGTGTGTGGACAAGAATGTCGGTGAATTATCCCAAGGGAGGTAAAAAAATGGGTTCAAGTTGCGAAACTTCCCACCCCAATCGGTTTAAACAGTTTTTAATTTAGTGTTGAATTGACGTTCCACCATAGTAACAAAGGTTTTGAATGTAGAGAAAACATCTGATTTTTGGCTTAAGGGGTAAATCCACATATAGTGTGAATGATGGTCAACACATAACATAAAAAACCGTTGACCATCAAAGGAGAGCGTTGGTGCAGGCCCCCAAATATCACAATATATCAAATCCAAAATATTATAGCTATGGAAATTAGATTCATATAAAGACAGTTTAGAAGATTTTCCCAACTGACACGACGTACATAATGATGGAAATAGTTATGTAGAAACAGGTAAAGACAAATTAGAAACAACTTAATGAAAAACTCGTTCATGAGGATGCCCGAGACGTTGATGCCAGATAGTGGAAGATGCTCGAGTGGCTATGAAGGAAATCTTTTGGATTGACTTGAGTTGAGGAAGACGAATGGAGTAGAGACCATTTTTACTTGGTCCCATGAGTAGGGTAGTGCCTGTACGTTCGTCCTTCACAACAAAAAATAGTGAGTGAAACTCAAAGAAAACGTTATTGTCAAAACAAAATTGTTGAAAGGACAAGAGATTCTTTTAAATTTCTGGTACGTGAAGTATGTTTGAAAGATTAAAGGTTTTATATGGAGTATAAATTTTAGATGAACCAATGTGAAAAATGGGCAGAGGTTTACCATCGCCAACATGGAGGGCGTCATGACCATAATATGCTTCGGAGTTGTCTAAACTTAATAAGTCTGGTGCAACATGGCTGGTTGACCCTGTATCAGGAAGCCAAGTAGCACCAAATGATGAACCAGCTTCTGAAAAACTTGTAAAATTGGCCTGGGGGATTGTTCGAGTGGTAGAATTGGACTAATTTGGGCATTCAGATGGGAGATGTCCAATACCACATCGGTTGCAATGTCCATATACTGTATTTTGGGTTGATGCCCATGCAAACTGAGTTCGATTTGCCCCACTGTTACCACGACCCCTGTTGAAGTTGCCATGAGAATTTCCTCGTGAGGTTCCATGCCTATTCCCTCGATTTCTGTTATGAGCAGTATGGAACGCCTGAGGTTGAGGGCTGCTATTGGTTTTGGAACCAATAGGGTTTAATTGCAGCCCTAGTTGTGAGGCTAACTGTTGCAGAGCTGACACCTGGGACTGGTGCAGTCCACTCGAAACACCTGTAGAAGCCGTAAAGGCCTGAGGAACCATAGTTGGTGCTGGACTGTTTTTGTGAAACAAGAAATCATGATCACTTAGAAGCCCGTGTAATTCATTGAAACAATTGGTGGAGAGCGAGCGAGGAGAGTGGATTTCAGGCCATTATACTCTTCCTGAAGGCCTGAGATAACAAGCATGTCAAGATCTTTGTCTTTAAATGATTCTCCAATACTGGCTAGGGCAACAGCATACTCTTAGGCTCGATTAAGGTAGGCAATTGGAGTCTCATCTCCTTTCATCTCAATCCTCAACAATTGTGTTTTCAACGTGTATTCTCTAGAGGAGTTGTTGGGTGTATATGCTTGTTCAAGTGTAAGCCATAAGTCTCTGGAGGTTGTCCCATGAACATGTTGAAACGAAGCTTCAGAGATAGTTGATGTGATAACCATCCTGACATGTGCATCGTTTGCAACCCATATAGGGTAGTTAGGGTTGTCAACAGATGAAGATTTCTCACCTTGGATTGTGTGTGGTAGACATGGAATCATTCCATCCACATATCCAAAGAGGTTATTTGTTGTTAGGAATGGTTGGATCATTGCCTTCCAATACCCATAGTTTGTGGGGGATAAAGTGAACGGGAATTTATGAGAGTTGTGGGCATGTTTATCTGCAGTAGAGATAGTAGCAAGCAGTGCCATTTGTTATTGTTTAACAGATGCTTGATCTAGAAAAAAAATGGAGGAACTGGATAGGAATTCCAGTGGTTGCAGTGGCAGCCCCAAAGGTTGGATGGCTGACTGATCGATTTCTGGCTGTGATACCAAGATGAACCGATGGGTTTTTGTTATTATGATTGATGATTAAAGAGATACAAGATAGCCCATTATATAGGGAACAAAGTTACATATTACTACCATCTAAAGATATAAAATACATTAAACGTTCTAACAACACTACAAATTACACAAGCATTAAAAAAATATTCACCAATTCGATTACGTAAATTTGTCTTTATGATCTTCATTGACGAAAAACATCTCTCAACCCTTGCGGTTGCAATAGGCAAAACTAATGTTAGCTTTAAGAATCGATAAACCTAATGAAAAGATATATGTTTCCTTGTGTCCACCATAACTCTAGCAAGATCAGCAATACCTTTCAGATTAACAAATGTTTCATCTTCTCGCACACTATCAATGTACAAACCAAGTTAAGATCCAAGAACAATTTTGTCTCCATTATCAAAATCATATGGATAAAACTCACAAAATCTCATTAACTTTGATGCATCAAACTTGGAAAATGAATCATATGGATTGAAAGCCAACATGTTTTGAAGTATAACCGTGTTAATCTCATTGAAGCGATCACCAAATTCTTGAATTTCCATATCGACAACACTGTTAAAACAATCAAAATTATAAAAATGTTGATTGGTGATTGTGTACCTTTGTCTTTTGGGTCTGGTCTATAACCAGTGTCATCGACAACATGTGAAGCCGCCATCACCCTAATTTGTTCGTCTCCCAGTAACTCCAAATTATCAATTAAAGTAGTTGAGCAATTAACTAATATGAGCTTAATTGTTATTGTCCATAACAAAATTAAATTTGGGCTTAAAAATTTTTGCTTAAAATTTAAAAGGTTAAGTTTGGGGTACTGAAAAAATTATGAATGGGTCGCTAAATTTTTTTTTGATAGGTCACTTGGGTTAGGGGTGTTCATCGGATCGGATAATAGATTATTCGGGTTATTCGGTTTGGGTATTCGGATTTGAAAATTTTTGGACCCTATCCGAAATCTGATCCGATCCGAATTAGGAATATTCATATCCGATCCGAATTCAATTCGATCGGATTCGGATAATAACCGAATAATCCGAAATAAACCTAAAAAATTTTCCTATTTTTTTGTTCCTAACATTTAATAGTTTAGAATAGGTATTAAAAAGTACGTACGTTGGTCTTGCATGAAAAGCGATTACTTTTATTATCTATATTGAGTAAAGTAGATTGTAGAAAATTGGTACCACAAACTTAAGTTGCAATTGATAAAGTTTTATTCTTAGTATATAATAGATAGTTTTCCTAACTAGACGCAAGTTATGTTCTGGTAGGGTGGTGGTTGTATGTTTATTTGTTATATCTTAGTTTCAACCCGGTTGACTCTTAGTTGCAGCTAGAAATGGTGTTGGTTTTTGGGATATTTTGTCAACTTCATTTTAGTGATCCATTGTTATTATTATTGTAACCATTAAAAGTTTTAGTGTAACAATGATCTTATTGAGCCAAAAAAAAATCTCAATAGTAATGTTTTTTATTTTTATTTTAGTTATTATTCGTAACGAATGGCATAAAAATTGATCGAATACCAATATTTTTTTGTTCTTTTGTTTTTTAGTTCCGATATCGCAACGAACATGATAGAAACCGACTGAATTCGCGCAAACTCAACGCATATTTTTTAGTTAGTAGAATTCGCGCAAACTCCGCATATTTTCTAGTTAGTAATGTTTTTGTTTTTAAATTTTTTTTTAGTTATGGTTCGTAACGAACGGTATAATTAAAAACTGACCGAATACCAATATTTTTTTGTTTTGTTTTTTTATACTTAGGTATCGCAACGAACATGATGGAAACCAACCGAATTCGCGCAAACTCAACGCATATTTATTTAGTTCTACTACCGTAACCAATAGAACCGAGCGAATGCCGGTTTTTTCTATTTTAGTTCCGGTACCTAAACAAACATTACGGAAACCAACCGAATTTGCGTAGATGCAACGCCTCAATGCCAGAGATCGACAACGATCGAGTTTTACCGACGCTCGAGTTTTACCGACCAACGCTACCACATTGATCCACCTCAATTTTTATAATTTTTTATTTTATATTTTGTTTTAGTTCCTATAGAATGACGCACGTAATCGAAACCGGTCGGACTAGCGGTGACTTACCGCCTCAACGTTTGGGATCGACAACACTTGGGTTTTACCATCGTCTTGGTACACTGATATGCCCAGTGCAAAGCGCGGGAAAAACCCTAGTTAATACTAACTACTAGTTTCTTTCAGTTTTTAAAATTATGTATTTATCATTTTATATTAAACAAATAAAGCTCACTATCTCGTAATGCCTTTCTAATACCTATGAACTTGTAAACTGATACTCGTTTCCTATCATTATAAATATCACAACCGATTTTTGAACATTAAATAAATAAAATTCCTGGTTTACTAGAGGATTACTAATAAATTTCTAGCTAGTTATGGTGAATATGAGCAAAATTATCATATAAAATTTCTTAAAACCAAGTTATGTATACGACCTAATAGTTAGAACTGCATCGTTGGTGCCTTAGGTTTAATTACGAGCTAATGGATCAACCACCAATAAACCAGTCACTCTAACAGAGATGACACGTAAACATGGTCGGCTTTGAGAATTTACGTGCCCCGGACAAGCCGAAAAAAATATGTTCTTTAAATCTTAACGTACTAAATAATGTAAACACGTTTTTATTCGCTGATTAAAGTTATAGCGATAATTAGCAAAATCATGATATTAGAATGAGTTATGACATACTGAATAGGCTAATAGCTAATTGTGGATTTGTGAAGCTCTCCTAACATTATTAATAGCAAATTGGTGAATCAACTCTTTGTAGTTTATGCTCTCTAATATTCTGTTCTCGATAACTATCATTGCCAACCCGCTAAGTTTTTCTTGGGACATTGTGGATCGTAAATAAGATTTCAATAACTACAATTTCGAAAAACTTCTTTCTGCAAATGCTACCGTGACTATCGGTATTCGAAGTCGACTTTGTTGTTATCCCGCCTATTCGTTTCTTTTATTTATTCATTAAACTTATATTGATTAATTAAAAGTACTTGGCATTTTACAAATTTAAATGAGCCTATTACCTGGGTAATCTAAAAAAAAAGTGAGTCTGAAAGGTGTTTAAGTATTATTAAAATAGTAGGATTATAAATATTCGAATATGCTACATATATAACATTGGGAATTTTTAAAAAATTTTGTTCTCCTGAAAAAGACATGCCCCAGCCGGGCGCCCACATGGCACACTCTAACAGCCGCCCCTGAACATAAAATCTTGACCAAAGTGATAGAAAACTGTTGATGGCCTTCCTATGTGAGCCGACCGGCGGAATATGGTGAATGCAAATGCTTGTATGGTTTTCATAACATTACATCCTACAATAGCGTGAACTTAATAGCGTGAACTTGAACTTAGCATAAAAATATCAACTTGTTCATGACCAGGGCCAACGTGTATAGCAATCTCATCCAGTATATCTAAGTGTTGATTTCTCAAGTTATTTTTGTTCTGAGTATGTTGTTTTAAGCTTGTCTGACTATACACTGTAAGAAGCTGATCATTAGAGCATCTTGAGAGGTGGACCGTCGCGAATGACGCCACCTCAACCCCACCCCATTTCCCTCCCTTTCTCTCTCCTCTCTCATTCCCACACAAATTATCAGGATTGCTATCTAAAATCCCGGACGTCTCTTGCTCTCTCCCTTCTGCCTATACTCTAGCTTGGACCTGAACGAGAAAAAGTACCGTACGTTGTTGGATGTTACCTCTATGTCAACATGAAGATTAGGCCACACTATGTTAAATGGTTTAGATAATTTGATAACAAAAGAAAAGTTGGTTCATAATTACTATCCTGAAAAATCATAGGAGAAAGAACAAAATAACATGATTTAGTATTGAATCATATGTTTGTCCTTAAAACCAATATCTACAACTTGCATTACCACTTGCATTTGATGCTTTACAAAATATGTGGCATCAGAATGATTAAGAAAGCTATGATACTTTTTTTTAAAGGTCTAACTTTAAATATTTGATTATGAATTACCTAATAGTAAACACTAAAAAATGAGGCATACCTGTCTAGTGTCTTCTATTTATCAAAGATATTTTCATTAATAGAGTAGTTAAATCTTAATTTAATCATTTTAATCACCAAGTTGGCTGTTTTTAAATATTTCCCACAAGTTCGAATAAAAAAAAATCTGTAGGTTAATTAATTTGGTAATTGGGATTTATTTATAGACCTAATGAAGAAAAAACAAAATATTGGTATGATTTAATAGGTGTGTAGTACATGACATTCAATATTATTATGGCTTCGGTAGTAAGAAACCTCTATGGCAATCGGAACCTAGAGGGAGTTTCAAGGGGCATCGCCAACAGGTAACTCCGTGGTAGGATCAAGGGGTTTGTCCATGGTTGGGGTCACACTGATCATTGATAAATGGCTTGGAAATTGATGATCAGATGGAACAAATTAACAGTGGGAAAGCAGTAGCAACTGATTTGTAACACTAATAACTAACCAATGGAAATAACAATTGATCAGTAACAATATCGATCAACTACTCAATATTAGTGGCATCTGACAGGGGCGACGGTGCATGAAATGTGATTCAATCTACCGTTGCAAGTGTTATCAGTAGCGATTGGCCAGGCAATGACAGCTTCGGTCAGTTGCAACTTGGCGATCAAATGGTTCTTTATAATCGATGCGACAAGATTGTTGTAGCGGTTACACTGAAACAGTGATAACCATTTATGAAACATTGCGATGTTAAACCCAATGAATGTGTTGGTTTGACGCCTTTATTGAGAAATCAGTTAGTTTGATTTCAACACATTAAATATCTTAACAATCTTACTACTCTAATAAATTACTACTACTATATATCACTTGTCACACTCTTATCCATTCACACACTTTTTAACTCATTTTCTAAAATATGGATCCTACATGGGTCATTACTCACCCAGTTTATTGTTATTTAAACCTGCTATCTTTTATTCTAATCAAACTCTAAATCCCAAAACTCTCCCAACTCCATCACTCTATCGCCCCTCTTCATGGCCTCCACCACCACCACCAGTGCCGGCAACGAAATAGCCCCTCTCCACGGCCGCCACCCCCCACTACTATCGCCCCTTTCCACGACCACCACACCACCACATCCTCTAGATATCGATTATAGATTGTGCGGCCATGTTCCTTTTCGTGTCCAAAAGTGACAATTCTGATATGAAGCTTATCGATTTCGGTCTTTCTGATTTCATTAGACCGGGTAATGATATGATGATGGATAATATGATTGTGTTTTTTATTATGAGTTTTAATTATTGTTCTTATTATTAGTATCTGGACTAATCGATATCTAGAGGATGATATGATGATTGAACACAAAACTGTTAATGAAAATTATAATGGAACACAAAATTGTTATATGTTGATTATTGTTCTTATTATTAGTATTATTATTGTGGTTGTTGCTGAGGTAACGATAAGATGATCGATAATATGATTGTGTATTATCATGATCAATCAATTCCAAATTCTAAAGATTTTGTGGATGATTCTCTCATCAAATTTCAGGTAATCTGATTTTTGGATAATCATGATTTTTAGATAAACATGAGATGATGATCTCAAATGACATCATATTAATTGATTAAAATGTATGATATTTTTTTTGTTAGTTTCATGGATACATTATCATTGGGTTGGTATGTACTTGAAGAATTTTACTTGTCACACGAAAGATTTTTAAGTAGACATATATGTTACCTTATTAAGAGTTATAAGCAGACATGTACTAAAGCTCTTTTTGATTTTTTATAAACAATGTATATCGACCAATACAATCACAAATGTAGTGTACAAAGAAGGTTTTACTTATTTGTAACATATTTGTATAATCTCAGTTATCTTCCATAATTTTAATGTAAATTGTAGTTTTATTAACAATATATGATCATGCTGTTGAATGTATTTCACTTAATGATTAAAGTTTAAAATTTTCAACAGTTACCGTGTAATACACGGGCCTCAAACTAGTTTCATAGATAAGAACTTTTTGTTCTTTATAAAACTTATAATCTGACCCAGTTATTGATTTCGTGACTTACACCAGCTCCACAAAAATCAAATTGGTACCTAAAAGATATAAACATAGTAATTTTAGTTTTTATTTGTAACTAAAGCATCACAATGAGGTCAAAGGGTTACAATTATAACAAAGAGTAAAGTGTAAAGCATATATTTTATTTTTGAACTTATCTAATAATGACACATAAAGTTTGAGGATGGTTACGACTTATACTTCATTTAAGATTATTAGTACTTTGTTAAAGATTATTAGTTTTCGTGAACGTATCATTTATTAATTAGCCTGGTCATTGAAAAGCGCAAACCATTTACAAACATCGTTTTGATGACTAATAGTCGTGACAAAAACTGATGATTGATCAAAGGATAATATCCGCGATCAATATCATATCATCTTTCTATCAAATGCTAACGTTCTTTCAAGAATGAAAAGTGCTTAATGCAATGAGATGAATATGTTAGCTTCACAATTTTATACTTTTCAATGTCAACTTCTTCGTACCACTATTTTGTTTTGACAACGTTAGAGCTATATATCTCTCAACAAATTCGGTTCAGCACCATTGTATACTAAACATGCCGAAATTGATGTTTATTTATGCAAACATGAATGTAAATATATGTTTGAATTTTGGGCATATTACTTAGTTATATACAAACAATCGCCTACAACCATAGGGTTTAAATTAATCCACCTTTTCTATTTATACTATTGTATGATTTGTATATACTTCATGTGCTTTTCACTGGAATATACCCCACTTTTAGAATCTAACCTTTTTTTTCTTTTTGGAATGTTTAAGTTTGCCTCCTACTATTTATAATAAACCGCCATTGTCAGGGATCGAACCCTGGACCTCTCACCCAAAGGCCTAAGCCTTTACCATCTCACCAAAGTGGAGATGTCAATCTACGAAAGTGGACCTCTCACCCAAAGGCCTAACCTTTTGCTTTTTGGAAGATGCGTATATGCAAAAAGTAACATGAATATTGTCTGATATATGATGTCATTAAAACCAATCTACCACTTACATTAGGGTTTATCCGAATCTTTGCGCATCGTCAGAATGATCACGAAAGCTGTAATATTTTTTACATTAATATCTTTCTATAAATATCTGATTAAGGGAGTTGGTAAATTTTAATATAACTATTTTCTTCTTACTTGAAAGTGATATGATAGTTTTTTTTCGTGGGTGGTGGCCAAAAATATTGATCCAGATCACAATAAAGCAGAAGATATATATGAACATAACAAATCACGCGTGCTTTACATAGATCGAAAACTAAATAACGAATATTGATACCGGTTCCAAAAATGCGGAGAACAATACCGATGTTTAGTAGGTATTGGTTCGGTTTATCACGGTACCGGTACTCGATATAATCTACAATACTAAAAAAATGTTTTATTTTCAATACAACTTCGTTTTTTATAAAACTTATATCAGAATTTTGAGAAAAAAATAAGCGCAACAGTGCATTTAGTTTTTCTTTGTTAAGTCAGTGAATGCAAGTTATTAAAAAATTAAAGGAGTGAAGTGCGTAAATTATTTATAGTGTAAGGGATAAATCAAAAAGTTTTAAAAGGAAATAATGTTGACACATGATTGTGGTTTAAAAAAGTGTGTCCGAGGTGAGAGGCAACCTAAGGCGAAGGCCTCTTCGGGTTAGGCTAGTCAAGACGAGCAATGTTTAAAAGACGAGCCTGAGGCAAGATTTTCAGGCAAAAAGCAACCCAAGGCGAAGTTGAGGCGCTCGCCTTTTGTACACAGATGGTTTCTAAGTGTCTAAATGTTGTACAATATGTTTTTTAGGTTGTATGTATAGGTAGCTTATATATTAAGTCATATTTAATGGTTAAATATAGCTACATTATGGGTCGGGATGCTAAAACCCATAATATATACATATATAAATATTATATAAGTATGTTCGCCTCGTGTACAAAAAGCTCTCGTTTTTGCATCTGGCGCTTCACGCTTGTGTTTTAAACTTCGTTGCTTTTTTTCGCCTCTTGCTTTTTAAAACCAAGAACATGATGAAATTTCATTTGTAATGTTACTATTCACAATCAACCCATTTAATGAAGTTTATTATTTTCTAATAACTTGTACAAGGGTAAAGTTAAACATCTTCACAAATATGTTAATCATGTTGATACACGACGGACTATTATTTTTAAGGTAATTTTTCAGTTAAGGTGAATATGAGCAAACTATCATCTAAATTCTCTTAAAACATGGTGAATTATTGTAAAGCATACACAATAACACTAAAACCAACTTCAATAAGGTACAAACTATGAGAGAAATTCGTA